>NW_027507903.1:449446398-449808898 GCF_037356315.1 Lithobates pipiens
ATCCTAGGGGGAACTTCTTTTTTATATATAGTATAGGGATGTGGCCACTACATTGACTTCATGAGAAGGTGGAAACCTCTCTTTTGCGAACCAAATTGATCGATTGACTTGGGCACAAGCAGCCTGCCAAATTTTCTTGCAACTCTCACTAGCGGCTGCCATAGGGAGCTATAATCACTGTCTTGTTCTGGCGGGGACGGCTTCCCCCGCACCCCCCCCTTTTCCGCTGGGTGAAGACAATTGCTGATTCCCCTGTCAACACTGTGTGTGTTGTTGTGGAAATTGTGCGAAATTCGCACTGTGTATGGCCTGCCTAAGTGAATGCTTGGGCTGCCTGAGTACGGCTTGTTTATGGTGAAGGTGGTGTCACAGGGACAGGAAATGAGGATGAACATTCCCATTGGTGTCACAGACATGAATTAAAACCTAATAGAGATTCTAAAGCTGGCCATACACATTAAGATTTCTCACTTGATATTACGTGATCTCCCAGACCTTTGCTAAACAGTGAGGATGGATGAAACTATGCCAGCAATTGTACTCTGACAGCCGTTACCCTCCGCAGTCAGAATGCCCAAATAGTATCTGCATCTGATTGGATGCAGGAGCTACTGAATAAGAATTTTGCACTCGGCTTTATCAACAAAATTCTATTAGAAAGTCGAATTTTGCTCAGCCATATGGTGCCAATAGGCTTGCCTAAAGAACAAATTTCAGCCTATTCAGTAGGAATCGGCTGAAATTCAGTCTGTGTATGGCCAGCAAAACCTTTTCCTACTATATCCAATGTTTTTTTTAAATTGCCTGACTCTGAGCTTGATTATTTGGTCTGTTACTGTAAATGTTTGCTTGCATTATTTTTTATAACGCTAACATATGTGCAGTACTCTGTAGAGGACTTTGAGGAACCATGGAGGAGCATAAGAGGATAAGAAATGTAATTGGGCTCTTATTTCTCTCTATTCCCACCCTGGAGGAGCTTGCAGTCTATTGTTTCTATGTTGTAGTACAGCCATGCTCAAAACTGGGCCAGTTCTGCATAGTTGCCATTTAGGGCTGGGTTCACACTAGCTGTGGCTGCGGCTCACTGCAGGGTGTCCAGTGCGTGTCTGTTTACCGTTTCAGGTGCGAATCAGGTCTGAATTTTTGGCTGAATTTGCACCCGGACCCGAAGATGCACAGGACCCTTCTGCAATTCGGACTGCAGCCTCCAGGAGCTGTGTTGACCTGGCTCCATTGAGAGCCGGTTCACACTCTACTGTCATGCGAATTGGATGCGAGAAAATTCACATTCAATTCGCATTGGTGTGAACCCAGTCTAACCTACCAGTCTGCTTTTGGATTGTGTGAAGTAACCTAAATACATACAAAATCTTTGTCCTTGATGGAATTTGAACCACAGTGATGGAAGGAATAAGGTTACCCATATAGTCACTATGTTGCCCTATTAAACCACTTGTTTGAATGCTTACAGTCTAATGACCCTATGGGTTTCACACATGTAAGTCAGGCTAATTTTATTGGAGGTCAGTTAACCTACAAAGGTGGTTTTTGAGTTGTGACTGGAAACTAGAGAATCCAAAAAGAAAAAAAAAACATGGTGAGAATAAAGGATTTTCATTCACATATTAATTCCCACTTTTTTGCATGCCTTAAAAACAATTGAATAAAAAATGTCATACATTGCTAAAATTTTAGCAGATTTCTGCTGAATCGGATGAAAATCGAGCTGTGGTTGTCCCTGTTGGCACCACCCAGTTTAACAATCTTTGACTGAAAAAAAAATCAAAGGAGCCAGGTGGAAAAATGTCAGATGAACAGTGAATGTATCCAATCAAATGCCGTCACTTTTTAGGTATTCAGATGGCCGAGGGTACCAGCCATTTAAATGCAATAGGTGGCAGGGGATATTTCTCCATCCATGCCGTTAATCCGGCCATAGGCAGATCGATTTTCTTACCTGCAACTACGCGTTGCAGGAAAGACAATCACTCCATTCCCCCATCAACACTGACGGTGTTGCAGGAAAAAAAAATCACTCTGATGTTCTCCCAGCGTGGGTGGGGGAGGGGGGCCATACCTGCTGGGACAACACAGTGATTACTGCCAGGGGCTAAAATAGCCTCTAGCCGTAATCGCATGTAAAATCTGACAGGCTGGTTGATCAATTGATCAACTTGGGTACAATCAGTCTGCCCATACATGTTTTGAATCTTGTCCGGTTCAGCAGGGATTAGAACTGTCAGCTTTAGTGTTATGCCGCGTACACACGACTGGACTTTCCGGCAGAAAAGGTCAGACGGTCTTCCCGATGGAGTTCCAATGGACTTCCGACCGAACGGACTTGTCCACACACGAACGGACCAAAGTCTGTTAGTTTTGAATGTGATGATGTACGACGGGACTAGAAAAGGAAGTTCAATAGCCAGTAGCCAATAGCTGCCCTTGCGTCATATTTGGTCCAGCATACAGATGAACAGTTTTCCCGATAGAAATTGATTCCGTCTGACATATTTAAAACATGTTCTATTTCTAGGTCTGTCGGAATTTTTGAAGAAAAAAGTCAGGTGAAGTCCACACACGTAATAATGATTCCGTCTGACCATATCTGCCGGAAAAAGTCCAGTCCTGTATGCGGCATAAGGAGAGATAGAGGCAGCTGAAGTTATATGCAAATCTCAGCAGTCTATATCTCTACATCTATTGATCATTTTCATATGTTGTTTCTATCACAAGACCAGTCTGAATTGCCCAGATTTGTAACAGGTTAAACTAAAATATCTGTCTGCTCAGAGCTAGACTTCTTTTTGAATAGATCTGTCCCACCTTTGTTTGTTTATTTACTGAAAGGTAAAAGAAAGTTCCTCTGATTAGAGTCATTTAGTCCTGATAGGGTTTGATGCATCCCATGGGGAAATTCACCCCTGCTTAATGAGGCTGCCTCTAAGTGATTGATATCTGCTCTCTCAGTGACATCATGCCACAAGTCAGACTGGCTGGTAATAAAATCAGCCCCCCACCTACAAGTCATTACTTCCCCAGTGCCCCTGTGATGGGCAGGTCATCAGCTCCAAGTGGTGGTCTGTCATCTCTGTTTTTTGGCAATTAGATTTTTAAAGAAAGTACTAGATGTGGTTTTATTTATTTATTTATTTTTATCTTGTCCATTGTAAAGATTCAAAATGTCACCTCAATGTCACCTCAATGCATTGCACAAAAGTACAAATGTAAAATTTAGGTAAAAGGTCCCCCAGCCTACTGATGTTGTGAAGAATCGGTTTTTCCCTGTCAAGTAACATAACGAGTCTCAAAACTCTTGAAACGCCCATAATTCTCAGGGATATATATTTAAATTTTCTGCAATACAGAAAGTACCTATTGAACCTACTGGAAAGCCAGTGTCCTTGCAACTTCCTATGCACTGAACTGAAATCTCAAATAATGTTATTAGCTTTCACAGTTACCTGCTAAAAACTTCAGGACATCTCCCTCTTCACAGATTTGGTACAGTGAGTGAATGTTGTCACCTAGGACAGGATGTGTGTGTTTGTGGTATGATCACTAGGTGAAGAAAAAGACCAGAAGGAAATAGATTAAAAAAGAAAATGAATACAGCCACAACATTAAAGAGGAAGTAAACCCTGATGGGTTTACTTCCTCTTTGATTCCCTGCAAAGGTAAAGCCTAATGGACTACTATGCATCGCATAGTAGTCCATTATGTGTCACTTACTTGACACAGGAGCCAGCGAAGTCACCGCTGTCCCCTGTAGTCTGGAGCATCCATCTTCTCGGTGGGTCTTGCTGCTCCGCCGCTGTCATTAGACGAAGCCGCGATGACGTCACTCCCGCGCATGCGCACAAGGAGCCGTCACTCGCGGCATATTGCCGTTGACAGCGGAGCGCTCAGTGCACCTGCGTGCCGCTGTCTACGGTGCATGCGCCGTAGACAGCAGTGCCTGTGTTTTGCCAAATATCTCCTAAACCGTTTCAGTTTAGTAGATATTTCTTGGACCTACAGGTAAGCCTTAATCTAGGTTTACCTGTAGGTCAAAGTGGTTTGTAAGGGTTTACAACCACTTTAAGGGAGAGATTTACTAAAACTGGCGCATTGAAAATCTGGTGCAGCTCTGCATAGAGACCAATCAGTGTCCAGGTTTTATTGTTAAAGCTTAATTGAACAAGCTGACATTAGAAGCTGATTGGCTACCATGTACGGCTGTACCTGATTATGAGTGCTCCAGTTTATATCTTCCTAAGGCCTGATTCACACCTATTCATTTTTCAGATTTGTACTACAGAAAGTGTTCCATAGGAAACCATGTTAAATGGACTGTAGTGCAAATCTGTAAAATGCAAAAAGCACTTCAAATGCCTAAGTGTGAATCAGGCCTAAGGCCTGCGCATTTTCAGTTTTGCAGAAACACACTACAGTCCATTTATCATGGTTTCCTATGGATGTAGTTCACATATGTGCATTTTATGGAAAGAGCCGGGGACTTTTTTCTGGTTTTTGGTTCCATAGACTTCAATGGATAGAATGCATGTATTGAAAAATTCAAAATGCACCTGGAGTATGCAAACTGCAACCTGCATAAGGTCTGATTCACACCTATGCATTTTTAGTGCTTTTTGCATTTTGCAGATTTGCAATACAGAACATGTTCCATAGGAAACCATGTTAAAGGTACTGTAGTGCAAATCTGCAAAATGCAAAAAGCACTAAAAATGCACAGGTGTGAATCAGGCCTAAGTGTGAATCAGGCCTAAGGCTCTATTGACACTTGTAGGAGTCCAAAGTCGTGCGACTTTGGTGTGCAACTTTGACCCACTGTTGCATGTAAAACCTTCAGGTATGACTTTCATGCAACTTTTGAGTTTTAACATTGAAGTCTATGGCTCTCAAGTTGTATGAAAGTCGGACCAAAGTATGGTTGCCACCTCATCCCTTTAAACCCCAACACATATACATTACACAGGTTCTGGAGCTAATTTAATGCAGATAAGGCACCAAGTGAATTTAATTACCACCCCAATCAGGCACAGAACCTGTGTAATTAATATGTGTTCGGGTTTAAAGGGATGAGATGGCAACCCTAGACCAAAGTAGTGCATGAACAACTTTGAATTTGCACATATATAAATGGTTATCATTGGAAAACATGTGATTTTAATGTCTGATTTTAATGGTTTGTTTCATGATAATTCACATAAGTGTGGGGATTGGTAAGCTGAAACATATTCAATTTTTGTTCTAGAGTTTAGATACGCTTTAAGCTGCCATAGGCACTATTGGGAGTCAGAGATGTAGATGCATTCTCACTGTACCAGCTTACGCATCCCTGAAAATGACCTGTGGTACCCAGTGACCGTTCTAATTTAGCCTATAACATAGGGCAAAGGAAGTATGCTGCAGTCACCACAGCTGAATCAGTAGGAAAGCAAGCCACCTGACAGGGTTTTCTAACGTGATTGCTTCTCCTCGAATTAGCCTTGGTCAGTGACATTAGATTGTTCTCACTGAATATAGTTAGAATGGAAGCCATTCATCTAATGTCTATTTCTTCCACAAAGCACCAAGATCTTTTTTTGCCCAGGATGTCTCAAGGATCTGCTTGACCCTTTTATCCATCCCAAATTCCCAACTAAAGGACTTTGCATATCCCACTCTAAAAACTGGTGGGTTTCGTTCTTTGGCTTAACCAGATGACCCCAAAACTACTTTCCCCTATGCAGAACCTAGCCTTCTGGTGTAAACCTTTCTGTTTTATGTGGCTCCAAGATGTCTGGGCTAAATGCTGCATGTTAACTCTTTCTAAACTACTAACAAGATAAGAGAAGATTACCAAGATATCAGATAAACAGATCTATGGAGCTTGCTGGAAGATGTAGTATAGACCACAGATTCTCAGCCAGGGGTACATGTGTCCCAGAGGGTGAACTTCTGTTCAAGGGGCAGTTTTTATGGATAAAGTAAATTATTCTTAGTTTAGTGTTTCATCAAATGTTAATATTTATGTTAGTATTTAGATACTGAAAGATAACAGGGCTTCTAAGGCTGCATACATTATACAATGTTCTTGTACAACTTTCCTTTAGATTTACCAAATACTATATAATATGAGGTGAAACTAAAGGCCTGCACGCATAATGAGAATATCGGATGAATGGCCGTCCATTTTGTTTTGCATGCTAGTCTCATATAGAAAATGAAGAGGTTACTTAACTTATGAAAATGCTCGTATGACAGAATACAACTTTGAAAGTGGTGTAATGTAATGTAATGTATTGTATTGTACAGTAATGTATTCTTTTGTTTCCAAGCATGCATAGTCTAAGCCTGGCCATAGATGGTTCGAATCTCGGCTGGTTCAGCAGGAACCAGTCGAGATTCAAACCATTAATGATCGATCAACTTGGGTACAACCAGCCTTCCGGATTCGCTTGCAATTATTGCAAGTGGCTGCTATAGCCGCTAGCAATAATCTCTGTCTTCTCCTGGTGGAAACGGCTTCCCCCGCCCGCCCCCCCTCCCCCTGTTGGGAGCAGACAATTGCTCGGCAGGAAGGATTCCCCTGTCAACACTGTCTGTGATGGGGGAAATCAAGCAAATTTCCCTGTGAAGAAATTTGCTCCGTGTATGGCTGGCCTTATTCTTCTTTATTTAGAAGAAAACGGTACTGATTAAATGAAAATCGTACAATCTGGTATTGAATTTTAGACAAACTGTCGTAATCGGCTCGAAAGCTGTGTACTAACGAACAGATTATCGCACAATCACTTCATAAGCGGTATTGTTCATCCGATTTTCTGATCCAGTGTACTAGGCTTTAAACACTTTGAAATTGTATGCAATCAGGTCGGCCCTTACACAACATAGTTAAAGGTAAATTTAATGGAAATTGAATAAGAAAATTGTAATATGTATACCCAGCTTAAGTTTGGTACGTAGATCATCGGAAAGGGTGTAATGGAATAGGCACAGACAATACTTAAAGCAGTAGTAAACTCTCTATTTTTATTTTTACCTACAGGTAAGTTTAGAATAAAGCTAACCTGTAGGTTAAATAAATGTCCTGTAAATGTGCATATTCTAGTGAGCAGCAGACAGTGACATCACCGCCACATGCAATCTGAAGGAACAGCATTCCCGCGCTGCTCCTTCAGAGCTCTGTGCCGCGGCCAAGTCTCCTGCTTGCATGCGTAGGAGTGACATCATTTTTTTTTTTGATAGTTCTATATCAAAAATGAAGAGGTTACTAAAGTTACGAAAATTCTCGTATGACAGAATACAACTTTCGGAAGTGATGTCATGTATTGTAATGTATTGTAATGTATTATTTAATTTCCGAGCATGCGTGGTCTTGGTCTTCCGATATTTTATTATTTTTTGGACAAATACTGTACTGATTAAACGAAAATCATTTGTTCATTTGTTCTGGTATCGTACGAGAAAATTACTTCAAAATCGGTATTATTCATTTGATTTTTTTTTTCATCTTGTTTACTATACATTACTAAACTGTATTGCTGACTGATTATGGCAATGGACAAACCAGCCAAAAATGTTCTTGAATATCAAGTATGGATTAGTATAATGTCATAGTAAACAAAGGACCTGGTGGGGTTGATTTACTAAAAGAAAATAGACCAGTGATGGCGAACCTTGGCACCCCAGATGTTTTGGAACTACATTTCCCATGATGCTCATGCACACTGCAGTGTAGTGGAGCATCATGGGAAATGTAATTCCAAAACATCTGGAGTGCCAAGGTTCGCCATCACTAAAATAGACTGTTCACTTTCCAGGGAGTGTTGAACTTTGCAAAATAGTTTTCCCCAAATTTATTGAGTGAGGTGAAGCTCTGCTGACTTTCATCATCCAATCATGTACAAGCAGAAAAGCATTTTTTTCCCCTTTACCTCGTTGGGTATTCATTGCAAAATGTAAAATTTCACCATATTCACTGTAAAGTGCAGATTCCCTTGGAAAGTGAACAGCCTATTTGCCTTTAGTAAATCAACCCTGGTGAGTATAATCCTTTTTCCACATTTCTTATGGCTACGATTTACCCACAACTTCTTTCTAATT
The DNA here is from genome assembly GCF_037356315.1 of Lithobates pipiens. NCBI lineage: Eukaryota > Metazoa > Chordata > Amphibia > Anura > Ranidae > Lithobates > Lithobates pipiens. The sequence continues at coordinate 449,454,490 of NW_027507903.1, forward strand.
CAGTTTTTGTGTATGATACACTGCTCAGCCTATGACAGAAGGGACCGGCTACATAAATGTTACAGGGAAAGCTTCACATTATGGCTTGAAATCATCAGGAGCATTGTACTCCACTGTGATCATCCAGGTACCGGTAAGTTTATATTCCTTGCCATTACAATGGCAACGAATATAATTTGCACTGACAAGGGGCATGATTGCTTTCTAATTACTGATAGATTTCAGCTGATGTCTTGGCTTTCCATGCCTTTTTGCATCTCCCCTTCTTCATATGATCAAAACTTTTTCCCTGTGTCATTGCATTTTATTACACAGAACTTAATTTCTGAACTTATTATTATTATTATTTTTTTGTATGCATGGATTGCATGGATTGTTACCGATATGTGGTGAAAATTATATGCCAATAGCATCTTTACAAATATATAGTGGATATAAAAAGTCTACACACCCCTGTTAAAATGTCAGGTTTTTGTGATGTAAAAAAACGAGACAAAGATAAATAATTTCAGAACTTTTTCTACCTTTAATTTGACCTATAAACTGTACTCAGTTGAGCAACAAACTGAAATCTTTTAGGTGGAGGGAAGTAAAAAAAAAAAAAATAATAATAATATGGTTGCATAAGTGTGCATACCCTTAAACTAATACTTTGTTGAAGCCCCTTTTGATTTTATTACAGCACTCAGTCTTTTTGGGTAGGAGTCTATCAGCATGGCACATCTTGACTTGGCAATATTTGCCCACTCTTCTTTGCCAAAAACACTCCAACTCTGTCCGATTGTGAGGGCCTCTCTGTGCACAGCCCTCTTCACATCACCCCACAGATTTTCAATGGGATTTAGGACTGGGCTCTGGCTGGGCCATTCCAAAAATGTAATCTTCTTCTGGTGAAGCCATTCCTTTGTTGATTTGGATGTATGCTTTTGGTCGTTGTCATGCTGAAAGATGAAGTTCCTCTTCATGTTCAGCTTTCTAGCAGAAGCCTGAAGGTTTTGTGCCAATATTGACTGGTATTTGGAACTGTTCATATCTTCCTCTACCTTGAATAAGGCCCCTGTTCCAGCTCAAGAAAAACAGCCCCAAAGCATGATGCTGCCACCATGCTTCACTGTGGGTATGGTGTTCTTTTGGTGATGTGCAGTGTTCTGAAATTATGGCCAAAAAATTCAACCTTGGTTTCATCAGACATAACACATTTTCCCACATGCTTTTGGGAGACTTCAGATGTGTTTTTGCAGAATTTACCGGAGCTTTGATTTTTTCTGCAGAAGAAGAGTCTTCTGTCTTGCCACTCTACCCCATAGCTCAGACATATGAAGAATACGGGAGATTGTTGTCACATGTACCACACAGACAGTATTTGCCAGATTTTCCTGCAGCTCCTTCAATGTTGCTGTAGGCCTCTTGGCAGCCTTACTGACCAGTTTTCATCTCATCTTTTCATCAATTTTGAAGGGAAGACCAGTTTTTGGCAATGTCACTGTTGTGCCATATTTTCTCCACTTAATGATGACTGTCTTCACTGTGTTCCATGGTATATCTAATTCCTTAGAAATTATTTTTTACCCTTCTCCTGACTGATACTTTTTAACAATGAGATTCATCTGATGCTTTGGAAGCTCTCTGCAGACCATGGCTTTTGCTGTAGGATGGGACTAAGAAATTATCAGGAAAGACGAAGGGGCAATGCGGCTGTCGTTCTGGGACATCGTCATAAGGCGTCGTCCCAGAATAGCCGCTCTCGCAGGGGGGCACTGCGCACTGATCGTGGGCGTGTAGCACGGCAATCGCGGCTGCACCATCTTGCTAGGACATGGCATGACCCTGATCTCTGTAAAGAGTCACGTCTGCGGCTCTTTAACCATGTGATCGGCTGTGTCCAAAAACAGGCGATCACATGTAAACACGGAAATGCGTGTGTGAGGAGAGTCAATCAGCGTCTTCTCCTCGTAGGAGATATGAACACATTTAATCAAGGCACTGATCATCAGTGCCCTGATTACAATAGCACCACCAGTGCCAGCAATCAGTGCCAGTGATCATTGCCCACCAGTACCAGCGATCACTGCCCACCCGTGCAAGCAATCAGTGCCCACAAGTGCCACCAATCAGTACCCATTAGTGATGCCAGTCAATGCTGGCTATCAGTGCTGCTTATCAGTGCTGCCCATCGATGCCCATCATTGCTGCCCATCTATGTGCATCAGTATCACCCATCAATGCCTATTAGTGCCACCCACCCGTGCCACCTATCAGTGCCCACCAGTGCCACTTATCAGTGCTCATCAGTGCAACATAATAGTGCCTCCTATCAATGCCCACAAGTGCGGCATATTAGTGCCACCTAATCAGTGCCCATAAGTGCCACCTCATCAGTGCAACCTATCAGTGCCCATCAGTGTCGCCTCATCAGCGCACATTAGTGAAGGAGTAAAATTACTTGTTTACAAAATTTACTGACAGAAACTAAGAAAAACTTTGTTTCCCCAAAAATATTCAGTCTTTTTTATATTTTTTGTAGAAAATAAAAAACCCAGCAGTGATTAAATACCACAAAAAGAAAGCTGTATTTGTGTAAAGCAGGGGTCTCAAACTGGCGGCCCTCCAGCTGTTGCAAAACTACAAGTCCCATGAGGCATTGCAGGGCTTGACAGTTACAAGCTTGACTCTCACAGGCAGAAGCATGATGGGACTTTGTTTGAGTCCCCTGGTGTAAAGAAAATGATAAAAGTTTCACATAGTTACACTATAGCATGACCGCACAATTGTCATTCAAAGTGTGACAGCGCTGAAAACTGAAAAATGGCCTGGGCAGGAAGGGGGTGTAATTGCCCTATATTGAGGTGGTTAAATGATGGCAGGTGTGTACTGACTCCTATTTAACATGAATTTGAATGTGATTGCTTAATTCTGAACACAGCTACATCCCAAGTTATAAGAGGGCGTGCACACTTATGCAACCACATTATACAATTTTTTATTTTTACTTCCCCCCTAAAAGATTTCAGTTTGTTTTTCAACTGAGTTGTACAGTTTATGGGTCAAATTAAATGTGGAAAAAGTTCTGAAATGATTTATCTTTGTCTCATTTTTTTTACATCACAGAAACCTGATATTTTAACAGGGCTGTGTAGACTTTTTATATCCACTGTATTTACCTAGAAAAATAGTGACGTGTTCAATACTTCTTTTACCCGCTGTATATATCATTTTTCCTGGAGCTCAACTGTGCGATGCTTGTCAAAACCCTGGGAACAAAAAGAGTGAACTGTGAAATCGCAGAATGTGAAAAGTGCACAAGTGTACAGTATTAGTCCAACCTCCGAAGAGGAAGGGCCCCCCATCTCCAGGGAAATGGCTGCTGACAGGAGCAAGGTAGTCTTCTCGACCTAGGTCAAAGTTAAACAGACTCCGCTCCTTAGGGATCTGCCAAAACTAGTACTTGGTGAGGGGTCTCCCAGAGAGAGACCCCCAGTGGAGAGTGGGAAAAAAGGGGGGCCACAGATCCTCTCACTGACATCAGTTCAGGTCCTGAAAAACCTGCACTCCAAGAAGTGTGTGCAAATATAGCATTTTGAATTATTATTATTATTTGATTATAGAATATCGCTCAGTATATGGCCACCTACCTGTATAGTGTTGGTAGTGCGGAAGATGTCTCTCTGAAAAAGAATGCCAGTGACTCATCTGCCCATCTTTGACTGGCTTACTTGCTTATGAATATGAAGCAATGTGCAGTAACACCTCTGTCTCCTTTCCTATTGATGCGTTGAACAAGCATAGTAACAACAAATTGTTACCTCTGAACAGATGATGGTATCCAAACTGGTCAAAACCTCTCACTTTTATCAGAGTGCACATACCCAATCTAAGCAGTGTGTTTGTATTGGAAACATTCTCCGCAGCTCATCTGCAGATAGTCCATACTTTAAATGCTTTCTGTCTCTAAAATTAGACCGTAATTGTACTACTGAAATCTAACAGCAAGTCCCCTAACAATGACTAAGTTTTAACTGGCTTGTGAACTAACCATTCCACCATATTTTGTCCACCCCAGAAGTTTAGTCTCTTCTGTCTAGCAACCAGATAACAATAAATGCTTAGATTTGACCAGGAAAATTTAACTTTTCTCTATATATTCATCCTCTACCTGTCAAAAGTTTTATTCTAGTTTTGGATAGGCTAGGGAATGGTTAGAATCCCCGGAAGGCCTTTATTGCTGCATGTGTTCTTTGGCCCTATGTTCACCCACTGGGTCTTTATGAACTCCTGGTCATTCCAGGAATGAAGGTGCACATGATTCTCTCCCCAGATGTGCCTAGAGAAAGAGGCAAAAACAAAGGTGCATGGCCTACATGGCAGGGTAGAAGATTTGCCAACCACACAAGAGGTTAACAGTGGTAATGGGAGTGGAGACATTAAAGTACTACTTACCTGACTGGAAGGTTTAGACTGGATGAAGAGGATCTTCTGAGGTTGTCCTAGGGAAAAAAACGTGAAGAAGCTTCAGTAGGGAATTGGCTGGTATAGAATGAGCTTCCCTTCCGCTGCCTCTAATATTACTATTATTATTATACAGGATTTATATAGCGCCAACAGTTTACGCAGCACTTTACAACATTAGGGCAGACATTATATCATATAATATAATTCAAGACGGGGGGAATCAGAGGGCCCTGCTCGTCCGAGCTTACAATCTAGGAGAAATGTTTGTTATGTTGCCTAAGCTCATAAGTCATTAAACCAATTTGAATGGCTTGCAAGGTCCTTGCAAGTGGACATTTTGGTTGAATCAAAGTGGATAGGGGTATGGCTTTAGTGAGTTGGAATTGTCAGTGTTGTGTGGATAGGGGCCTATCAATCACAATTGCTTCCACAGTTCAAAAATGAATGCAAATGTAGCGCTGGCTCCTGAAGAGCACGTTTTTATAAATTTAAGGTTACACCTGAACTGCAGTCTGGTTTGGATGAAATTGTCTAAATTTGGACCGCAGCATCAGTCTGACTGGACTATGGGATGTTCAGCCTGGCCACAGGGGGCATTGTCTCTTCTGGCAGGCATGGAACTACAGTCCGGTTCGGTGCTTTAAGATTACTCTGTCTCAGAGCCTGCCCAGTGGGAGTGTCGCTCTTGCAGTGCTTTCTGGGAGAGGGTAATTAAGATGTGGATGTCACATGGTTCGGGGTTCTGGTCCAGAAGGATGTGCTGACTTCATGGTCCTGGTCCTCCTGACCAGCTCCCAGGAAGGCTATGGCCTGGGGTGCGGATCCACCCGACTTGTTGTCTCGGGGCTGGCTAGCCCGAGGCAAGGAAACTAAAGGAGGATTCTGAGGTGTTTGGGTGCCATCTCCGGTATGGGAGCGACCCATTAGCATTCCAGGGGAGGACTCTTCAGAAGAAGACCATGTGCGGGCTGGTTTCTTAGCAAGAGCCTGGAAGGGCTGAAGTACCAAAGTGAATCCAGTCTCGTTGATATCACCAAGCTGGCTGAAAGATCCAGGTATCACACAGGTGTTCTACAAGTTTAGTTTCCTACATGTTCTACAACTACGTTTGTGGCAGAGACTTATCCTTGTATGTTCTACGACAACGTCTGTGGCAAAGACTTGTTCCTAAGTTAAGCACCTAGTTGGTTGCTAGGCCTTGTGAGAGAGGGACTATCCAACCCGAGTGAACATCCAGTTGTGAATGGCTATTCTCTGGATACAGTCAAAGTGAGCAAGTTCTTCAATTTTTGACTTTGACAATAAGAGTACCTGAACTTTCATCCTAACCCTCTGATCCCAATTTAAGAGACTGTTCATTATCTATGTTTGCAAATAAAATCCCTTTATGTGGATTCTGTCATCAGTCTCTCTAGTTACTGGGCCATCTACCACGGGACACCCCTAGACGTAAATTGAGGAAAAGAAGGTAACGGTAAGCCCAAATTAAACCAGCAGCTCCTTCGGGGATTAGTGCTACACAAATATGACTCTACAAAGGGAATTTAGTACACCATATATAAAACTAGATTTTATAGGTGGAGACTAATACATATTTATGGTCGAAGCCCTATGGCCGATACGGATATGAACCAATATACTTTACCATAGGATTAACAACATGAAATGGACCTGAAGTGTGCCCTGGTCTGATGGTCGGTATACCAAAATAAGGGGGCATACCCTAGATTAGAAATTAATATATTGTGAAGAGAAATGAATTTGAGAAATGCCCTGAAAAGGGGATGGGAGGGTGGGTGCCGCGCACCGGAAACCGACAAAGACCACAGGCGAGCGGGCTGGTTAAATACCCTCCGGGCTCCTCCCATAAATTCAGGCCACCATACTGGCCTTCCTACTTATGGTCGAAGCCCTATGGCCGATACGGATATGAACCAATATACTTTACCATAGGATTAACAACATGAAATGGACCTGAAGTGTGCCCTGGTCTGATGGTCGGTATACCAAAATAAGGGGGCAAAAACATTCAGGTAGGGGTGTAGTTTTATTCGTTTTAGCTAAATTAGATGAGCGAGTTTGGTGAATGCTTGTGCCACTTCCGCACGAGGATTGGGGATGTACTGGGCGAGGTAGGCAGGGTTCCAACTGCTTAGTCTCTCAATGACGTGATTTGGGACCCAGGCCAACATGCTGCCAAGGGTGCTCAAATACTAAAGAGTGACCACGTTATGGACCGGGGTCGAGGTGTAGGCTGCGTAGAAGGACCTAACCGAGAGCGGTCCTGACCTAGCTTCATCAACAAGATCAACCTCGGCCCTTTTGTCGGTGGTGAACGCCATGGCCTGTCCTGTCTTGACATGACCCCAGAGTCGAGAGGCTGACATGACCGGGTATAGCTTGAAGAGGGAGGAAGTCCAGGTAAACCCGGGGTTTAGGAGTATCCCTGATGCCATGGTTCTGTAAGCCAGTGGTGGCCAAAAATTGCAGCGAAGCCTGTGGAGGCTGTGGCATCCGTCACTACCAGGGGTGACAGGGCATCGTAGATGGTATAAACATCGCTATACCAATCCATGCAGTAAGGAACCTTCCGACATAGATAGGACTGCTAATGCTACGGCATCTAAATTAAGGATCTAAGCGGGGTCCTGCGTCCGTGAGAGGGAGACCAGGAGGCGTGACATAAAGATTGACCCTGGGGGATGGTCCGTATTGTAGATTTTGACCATTCGTCAGGTGGTGTCTGTGTAGAACTTGGCTGCCAGTGCTACTAACGATAAACTGGGTAGGCCGTGAAAACCACAAAGGGCCCGGTAGATGGCCGCTTGGACGACCAGACTGGGGAATGTGCGAGGATTTTATGTGTCCCTAAAGATGGCAGATGTGATGGGCGAGTGTATGCCGTTGGCTATGGGCTGATGCCTCTAGATGCCTCGTAGTGGGGATCTTACTGTATGGGCCGTAAAGACAGATGGCTCTCCGAGTCCTGTAATGATAAGAAATGCTGAACGCTGGCTAGGTATAGCCTGACTGTGTAACAAGAAGAAGCCAGTTGCGTGTGTCAACACGATCCCGGTGCAGGACGGAAGTTGAACTCAACTGTCCTAAGGGAGAGATGACAGACAGGGAACGGTGAATGGCTTGTCAGAAAAGCCACAGAAGACAAGTGGCCAATTAAGTGCTGCTGAAAACAACGTGTAGCCAGTTTGTGGGCCACTGAGAATGTGCTAGCAAAAGAATGATTGCAAGAAGTTATGCTAAGTCGCGAGCCTTGGCACGATTGCAAAAGTTGTGTTTAAACATGTGCTTGCGACAATGGCACGGGAGTTTGTCACTGGAGATGTGTTCGTAGTGACTCTGAGAAATTCGTGTTACCGCATGTGCTTTGCGAAGACTGCAGGAGTTGTGCTTGAACGTGTGTTTGGATGCGTGCTTGCAACGATTGCAAGATGTAATGCCAAGATGCGTGCTTGCAACGATTGCAAGATGTTATGCTAGGACGCTTGCCTGCCACGATTGCAAGGAGTTACACCAGGATACGTGCTTGCCATGATTGTAAGAAGTTATGCCAGGATGCGTGCCTGCAATGATTGCTTAGCTGTTATGCCAAGATGCGTGCTTGCAACGATTGCAAGATGTTATGCTAGGATGCGTACCTGCAACGACTGCAAGGAGTTCCCCAGGATGCGTGCTTGCCATAGTTGTAAGGAGTCATGCCAGGATAGGTGCTTGCAGCGATTGCAACGAGTTTTGCCAGGGTGTGAGCCTGCAACGATTGTAAGGAGTTATGCCAGGATGCGTGCCTGCAACGATAGCAAGGAGTTATGGTAGGATACATGGGTAGCCAGGTTGAAAAAGACAGAAGTCCATCCAGTCCAACCACAAATCAAATAAACAACGTATCGCACAACCCAACATACCCAATTCTACACCCACAGCTGATCCAGAGGAAGGCAAAAAACCCCCGCAGAGCATGGTCCAACTTGCTACAGCAGGGGAAAAAATTCCTTCCTGATCCCTCGAGAGGCAATCGGATTTTTCCCTGGATCAACTTTACCTATAAACATAAGTACCCCGTTTATATAATGTACATTTAGGAAAGTATCCAGGCTTTCCTAAAGCAATCTATTGAGCTAGTCAGAACTGCCTGCTAGCAATGATTGCAATAAGCTTGTGCCTGGACATCTGCTTGCAATGATTGCAAGAGTTCTATGCTTGAATGAGTGTTTTGCAATGATTGCAAGAGGTCCATGCTTGAATGCGTGTTTGCCATGATTGCAAGAGGTCTATGCTCGAATGCGTGCTTGCAACGATTGCAAGAAGTCTATGCTCGAATGCGTGTTTGCAACGATTGCAAGAAGTCTATGCTTGTATGCGTGCTTGCAACGATTGCAAGAAGTCTATGCTAGGATGCGTGCTTGAAATGATTGCAAGAAGTCTATACTTGGATGCATGCTTGCAACGATTGCAAGAAGTCTATGCTTGGATGCGTGCTTGCAACGATTGCAAGAAGTCTATGCTTGGATGCGTGCTTGCAACGATTGCAAGAAGTCTATGTTTGGATGCGTGCTTGCAACGATTGCAAGAAGTCTATGCTTGGATGCGTGCTTGCAACGATTGCAAGAAGTCTATGCTTGGATGCGTGCTTGCAACGATTGCAAGAAGTCTATGCTTGGACGCGTACTTGCAACGATTGCACGAAGTCTATGCTTGGATGCGTGTTTGCAACGATTGCAAGACGTCCATGCTTGAACGCGCGCTTGCAACGACTACAAGAAATCTGCGCCTGGAACATGTTTGCAATGATTGCAGGGAGCGTATGCTTGGGTGCATGCTAGCAGTGATTTGCAAGAAGTTGTTTCTTGGATGTGTATGGAATGAATCCGATATGAATCGGTCAAACAAACCGAATCTTATATGAGCCGATCGCATGAAATTAATCTGACAAAATCCGTTTTAGAGTGTATGAATTTAATCTAATATACAAGAGACTGTTGGAGAGTACAGGATGAACCCGGTGCGAATCAATTTGCCGCTGGGGCGACTGGAATTGAAACGGGTTGTAGCGTGTATGAAAATGAAACTGACACGAATCTTTGTATCTATATGTAACAATCCTGATAGGAACCGATCGTAAGATGTATGAAAGGAAACCAAGATGCATTGGATTGTGCGACTATCAGGGGGAGTAGTAGTGAGGTGAAGGTTTTAACGAACGAATCGAGACCCTTGGCTGAAATTCGAAGCACGAAGGATCGATCTATAGTGAGTGTCGGACTTGGAGGAATGACAGGCAACATGCGAACGATACCTATAATGCTGACATGACGGGTGCGAACCAATGTATTGTTGGTATGAGTGGATTAGACTCAAGTGACAAGAGTGCGCAGTGAATGAGCGAAATGTTTGCTGTGACATAGGCTGATTGCGATAACCGACGTTTCAGACGAAAAGTGATGAGATGAACTGTGGAGCATGTAACGAAATGCGACCGAGCCAATTCGGAACAAAACAATTGGAGCACACCGGAACAAATCGGTGCCTCACGGATGCGACTGACTCGAATCGGGGCACGGTATATGACGGTCAAATTAATGAAATATGTGTTATGACAGAGGCATAAGTCGATCGTGCCGCGACTGCTACTGATGAGGAACCGGACCCTGGAGTATGCACTGAAATTAGGTTAAAGCACTGGGGCACACCGCAACGAATCGGTGCATAACGTATGCAACCGGATTCGAAACGGAGTGCGGTACGTGGCGGCGAAATTATTTTGATTGCCATGACAGAGGCACGAATCGATCATGCCGCTATTGCGACTGACCGTTAACCGTGTACGCTCTGGAGCATGTACTGAAATGTGGCTGAAATACCTGGGACGCGCCGAGACAAATTAGCGCACGATGCGACTGGATTCGTATCGGAAGCGTGATACGTGACAGTGAACCGATTTCCCATGACAGAGACATGAATCAGAGAACCGAAACCTGCAACCAACAATGAATCATGACTCTGGAGCATGTACTGAAATGAGGCCGTAACAACTGGGGCACATCTGAACGAATCGGTGCATCATAGATGCGACTAGATTCGAATCGGAGCGCGGTAGGTGACAGTGAAATGAGTGACAAAAGTTTGCCATGACAGAGGCCCGAACCGGTCGTGCCGCGATTGCGACTGACAACGAACGGGACTCTGGAGCATGTACTGAAATGAGGCCGAAAAATACCTGGGGCCGTCCGGACGAATCGATGCACGGGGATGCGACCGGATTCGAACTGAACGTACTATGTGACAATGAAATGTTTCCCATGATAGAGCTACGAATCGGAGAGGACGCAACCTGCGACCGTCAACGAACGGGCTCTAGAGCATGTACCGAAATGAGGCCAATGCAACTGGGACACGTCGATCGAACCTGCGTGTTTTGAGAAAAGCGACTGGTTTCGATTCAAACGTAATAGGTGAGGTGAAATGACTCCCATGACAGAGACCCGGGTCGTTTTAACAACAAGCGGGCTCTGGAGCATGTACCGAAATGAGGCCGAGCAAGTAGGGGCACACCAGAACGAAACGGCGCATTTAGCGGATGCGACTGGTTTCGAATCGGAGCGCCGTGCGTGACAGAAATGAGTGAAATGATGAAACGACCTACTTGAGCCAGCAATGGCAGAGGTACGAGTCGCTGTGCCGTGGGACACGACTGGCAGCGATTTTGACTGTGGAACACGGTAACGAGACTATATAACAAGTACTGAAACAGTGCAGTTTTTTCCTACCAGCAATATCTATCGAAATGACGCCCGTGAAATGAAGGGCGCTGCGAAATTGGAGCGTATTGAGTGATAACAACCGGTATCATAACGAACGATTCGATATTTCAGGTTTTAACGACACTAAAAATAGTACAGGAAGGTCAATCGAGACCCTTACCTGCGGCAGTCGAGCTGGCGACGTTGTACAGAGCCGGCGATGTTGTACAAAACGAACGGGAAAGAAAACCACGAGAGAGACGTTTTGTCCGCATGGAAACGAAACACGAGCCGTCGGCCTAGTGACGTAGTGCCGCGCACCGGAAACCGACAAAGACCACAGGCGAGCGGGCTGGTTAAATACCCTCCGGGCTCCTCCCATAAATTCAGGCCACCATACTGGCCTTCCTACATATATATACAGTATAGCAAGAGATTTGTTGTAAAAGTCAGATACAGATCTAAAAATGTTTATGTCTTCAAGGACCTTTGGACCTTATTCTGTTTTTAGTAAATTGTTATTGATTAGCTTAGTTTTTTTTTTTTTTTAAAGAGTGGTTAAAAGATTGTGGGTTTAACCAATCAATTTTGGAGTATTAATTCTCCATGGCTCTCCAAGGATGTCTTCTTTGCTTGCATATTTAATGCTAAATGTTGTCCCTCCTAACCATCCCAGAGAGTTTGTAGGAATGCAATCACTGCACTTTCAGCAGTGATTTGAGACTGTCACATTGACAGTCTTAGCCCTTGTACACACGGTCGGACATTCCGACAACAAAATCCATCAGATTTTGTCCGACGGATTTTGTCCGAAACTTGTGTTGCCTACACATGGTCGGACAAAGTTGTCAGAAAATCCGATCGTTCGTAACGTGATGACGTTATTTTGTTACGACGGGACTACGTTCAGGCCAGTAGCCAATAGCTTTGGTCTAGGAATTTGATCTGAGCATGCGTAGCACTTTGTCCGATCGGAATTCTCTACAAACGATCAGACAAAGTCCGATCGGACCATGTTGTCGGAAAATTTTATAGCCCAGCTCTAAAACTTTGTCGGTCAGATATTCCGACGGAAACAGTCTGATGGAGCCCACACACGGTCGGATTATCCGACAACATGGTCCGATCGGACCATTTCCATCGGAATGTCCGACCGTGTGTACAAGGGCTTATGGTGTGCAGAGGATTATGGGAAATAAACATATTGGGGCATTTTATTGAGAGCTTTAATTTTTAAAGCTTTTGTTTTGTTTTTTACACAGAGATTATGCAACATGCTTTCAGGTTGCTTCAAGGTACTTTAGCTTTTGAAATGCTTGCTTTGCTGTAGGGTATGTTCAGACCAGCCACTTGTGTGCAGTGTGGCCAGATCAGCGCACTACTGATGTGTTAAGCACGGTGAATGGCACTGGTCTTTTTTTTTTAATGAACTTTATTGAGATGTCACACAGACATCTCATAAAGTTCAATTGCCAGCTGCACAAAGAGAGGTAGTGGATTGCCTTGCACTGCGATGCACTGGAAAAAGTACTCCACATAGTACTTTTTTCACTGTACACCACCGCAATGCAGTGGTGTGAACTGGAAAGATAGGGAGACAGGCCATGTTGCCTTGTTATGTGGACTGCACTGGACCCAGCAGTACTGCTATTTGTGGTATGAATGTACCCTAAAAGCTGCTCCAAGAGTTACTTCAGGCTACTTCTAGGGCACATCAAGCTTCTTTGTGTTGATTTGTATTCACGTTATTGAAAAGATAAGCAGCTCAGAAGCAAAAAAAAAACTGTGCCCTATAGCAGTAGAAGATTTCTGGTTTGTAAAGTTTTATTTAAACTGGCCATAGATGGATTGTAATTCGGCTAGTTCAGCAGTGACTGGCCAAATTTCATCATCATTCCCATTTAAGAGTGATCAACTCTTCTAGAACAGGACTTTTGGAAAAATGTGTGTTTGATCAGTGCATACAGCCACTCAGACGTCAGAATACAATAGATCAGCGAGGAGGACTCATTCATCTACCTCGAATGTGTCGACAGGGGAATCATCTTCAGACTGTTGAATGACATTTTTTTTATCATCCAATCATGTGCATGCATAGATCAATTATTTTTTCGTTTCAATATATTTTATTTTGCATAAAGAAAAAGAAACAGAAGCAATGTATATATGACAGCAGTGCATCAGGAGGTGACATGAAATTACAAATATTTGTAGTCCTGAAATTGCCAAGCAGTCTGACAGTCGAACATATCAACATAATACAGTCAATGAACCATTATAAAGTAAGCACTATGGGGATTACAAACTGAGGTACCTGGATGAGTCAATAGCCTCCAATAGACAGGAGCTATCTTGTACATCTGTTCAAAATCCCAGCTAAAAGGGATGTAAAGGAAAGAGGGAGGATCCTCCGTCACCCCATAAGGGCTCTTGCTGTGACCGGGGACCCCCAACCCCTCACCAAAACTGAAGTCAGTGATGGGGATTGTGCTCACCAGAGAATACAATCTAGTTAAGTAAACAAAAACAGGTAACAAAAACATATTACTTGGCTAATAAACAATATAGATCCAGAGATGATTATAACAACATCCAGGACGGGCGTCAGAGCCCAAAGTAACCAGTTGAGTGTATGCACCCCAGTATCCCGGGAGCCAGTAAAAACAAGCTTTATCCTATATTGTAGTGCAAGGACAGACCCTGAATTAGGCTTAACCGACCCTGCTCTACAAAGGAGCACCTACGACAGACTGTCCGTCGCTAAGCGTCACATAAAAGGCAAAAATGGAGAAGAAGAGAGGAAAAAGGAGAGAGGAAAGAAAAGGACGAGAAAGGTAAATTAAATCTTCTAGCAGGAGTCGACTAGGGGGTAATGAAGCTGTAGTCGGGATCCCAATCCGTGTGGAATTACGTGGACAGGGCAATACCCACAAAGCACGCCCAGGGCTCCCAAGTGGCCCTGAATTTGTCCGAGCGATCCAGGAGTACACTTACCATCTTTTCCTGGAGCATGATCCATGAAATTTTCCTTTTGGCCATCAGGGTGGAAATAGTGGGTTGCTTCCAGGCTTTGGCAAGAGTAAGCTTTGCTCCCAGTAAGATAAAGGTGATGAGGCGTTGTGTACTCCTGGAGGCTCCTTCTACTGGGAAATTAAGGAGCGCCACGAGAGGAGACATCTGAACAGGGATGGTGGAAAATTTGGAAATTCAGGTAAAAATCCTATACCAGAACTGACGTATTCTGGGGCAAGTCCACCAAATGTGTAACATGTCACCCCGTAGGCCACAGCCTCGGAAACACAGAGGAGAAGTTGATGGGAACATTTTAGCCAATTTCGAAGGGACTAGGTACCATCTCGTTAGCACCTTGACACCAGCTTCTATCATACTTGGGTTAAGGATGCCTCTGAAGGACTTAAGAAAAAGTCCATGCCAGGTGTCAAGGCTCCAAGTTTGGTTGAGATCCTCCTCCTAAGCTTGCATGCAAGTCGTTTTAGAGCGTGTGGAGGATAGTGCTTTATAAATGACTGAAATCCCCCCCCCCTCTGCTCATTGGACTGACCGCACCATGGGGACCACTAGGATGAGTCTTGCATTTATTGTGTAGGAAATTCGAGATCTGAGCGAATCAAAAAAGTTCGGTGGGGGGCATATCCAGTTTACTGACACAGTAGGCTTTAGAGATTGGGCCTATAGGTCTAAGGAAGTGTCCTATTCTATAGAGACCCTTGTCAAGCCGCCACTGAAAGGCTTTAATGTCCATTCCCGGAGGAAAGTCTGGATTGTGGAAGATGTGGGACAAAGGTTTCAATGAGAGATTAGAAAACAATTATTTTGTAAACCGTCCCAGACTGCAAAGGAGTGGGAAAGAGTTGGGGAGAGGATCGGGGGTCTCGTCTTTT
This sequence comes from Lithobates pipiens, assembly GCF_037356315.1. Lineage (NCBI taxonomy): Eukaryota > Metazoa > Chordata > Amphibia > Anura > Ranidae > Lithobates > Lithobates pipiens. Next base: position 449,469,596 of record NW_027507903.1, read on the forward strand.
TAGGGCACCACATAAGGAAATCCAGCGTGTGCCTAGGTACCGCTTGTCTCTCGATCTGTATCCAGTCAGGCTGTTCCCATCTAGAATAAATAGCTGACACCTGTGCCAGCTGGGCGGCTTGATAGTAGTGACGTAAGTTTGGGAGGCCTAAACCGCCTTCTGACTTGGATCTAAATAATATGGATTTAGAGAATCTGTGACCTCCTTTACCCCATATAAATTTAACAACTTTGGCTTGAAAGCGTTGTAGGCGCACCCTGTCCACTGGGATGGGAAGAGCTCTGAAATAGTACAGGATGCGAGGGAGTAGCGTCATCTTTATTGTATTGATTCTACCCAGCCAGGACAGGGACAACTCAGACCACCTGGTGAGGTCTTCCTCCAGTTTATGGAATAACGGTGGGTAATTAGCTTGATGGAGGAGATCAATCCTGGGGGTTAATTTGATCCCCAGGTACGAGATCATAGAGTCGCTCCAGGTGAACTTGAAGCTGTCCCTGAGACCGGCCAAGAGAGGGCCAGGGATATTAACATTGAGTGCCTGAGATTTGTGATAACTAACCCTGAGGCCGCGTACACACGGGCGGACTGTTCGCCCAACTTTGTCCGCTGAACAGTGTTTGGGCGGACAGTCCGCTCGTGTGTGGGCTTTCAGCGGACAGTTTCAGCGGACAGTTGGACGGACAAGGTTTTTCGGAAATTCCGAAAAACTGTCCGCTGAAACCTTGTTTGAGCGAACAGTCCGCCCGTGTGTAGGCTTGTTCGTCAAACAAAGTTGCGCGCATGCTCAGAAAGGATTTTCACGCCGAAAGCTATAATGCAGTGTATAGGACGTCGTATTTTTCGTCCCGTCGTACGTGCCGTTCACGTCATCGCGCACGGTTTCAGCAAACTGTTCGTCCGTCGTGTGTGGCCATGTCCGTCCATGCTAAGTTTGAGCGGACTGTTTGCCGAAACTGTTGGACGGACAAAGTTGGGCGAACAGTCCGCGCGTGTGTACGCGGCCTGAGACCCAAAATCTCTCCAAAGTCGTCAAGGAGACGACAGATATTGGGCAACGAGATCAGAGGGGAAGAAACGAACATCAGGATGTCGTCCGCAAATAAGGCACATTTGTGCTGACGAGAACCGCAATGAATACCCTGAATATTTGGGTTATGCCTAATGGCTATGGCCAATGATTCAATTGACCCAATTGCAGTGGGGATAGCGGACATCCTTGTCTGGTACCTCTGGATATGGGGAAAGATTCAGAGTAAAATCCCTGCAGACGCACCTGGGCTGTTGGAGAAGAGTAAAGGGCACGCATGACATTGAGGAAAGAATCTCCAAATCCCCAACGCTGTAAGGTGGTGAAAATATACGACCAGTGAACAGAGTCAAACGCCTTTTGGAGATCTAAAGACAAAAGGCAACCCTGTCTTCAATTATTATTTTTTCCTTAGAAATGATTGGGTGTTCAAAGTGAACATAGCTGAACCTTGCTCACAAACTTAAATGGCATTGAGGAAATCAGCCCCAGAAAGGATGATAAGATTGCAGATAGTTTAGTTAGAAAATCACAATAAATTGTTCAGTTATTCTGCTTATGGACTGCAGCCATTTTTTAATATGTGTATTAAAAGATTTTTTTTTTAAATCTTTCTTTTTCTTTGCTGCACACACTCATTTTCCACACAATAGCGTGTGATCATTATATGTTTGTGGACAGCGGCCTAATGATGACTGCAGTTTTCCATGAACCACCTAGTAAAAGTAAGAAGGTATATTCATTAATGAGTATGCGTAAAACCAAAGTGTTCCTAATATTTAACACTCAATATCTTTCTTGAATGAAAAGCAGATCTTTCTCTTGGCATTCTGGAAAAACTATCCTGCAACGTGTTTCAAAATACTATGTATATATATATATATACATACATACATTATAAATAATTACATTGTTTACCAGTGCATTTGTAAGGGCCAATCCTCCAATGTGTACCCTTCTTCCAGTAACAGTGTCCAAGAGGGGATCACCCTATACTTTGCAGAGATTTCTTGTCACTTCCTGTTGTGTCTCTGGTAAAGGAAGTAAGGGGAAATCTTCATTACAGGAGGAAAACAAACAAGAATTTTAACTATAACCAACACTAAAACACAGAGAAGTCGCCCTGGGACTTTAAATGAGGTGAAAATGGTAAATACAGTCTCAAGACTTCAAAAATTTCATGCATACCAGCATGAATGAACTCGCCTAGCTGATGAGATGGTACATACAGTATAAAAATTGTCATTGTATGTACAATAATATATAAAATATAAAATACAATATACACAAGCATCTATAATATCCCTACGTGTTTCACAAGACAAGCCTTGCTTCTTTAGGGGTGGATGTGTGTGCGTTAGTATATCTAGCGTAAAAATGTATATACACAATGATGATAATTATGGTAGATGGTCAGAGGGGTCTAGAACAAGTGACCCCATATTTACCAATCAGCTAGGCCAGGTTGCCAAATGCTGGATGCCCAAACGGCGGCAGCAACAGGTCCAGCGCGGGAGGCTGTTTTGTTGTACATTATTGGGATGGAGGTGTCTTACTGGTGACACCATGCCATTTCTCTCTTTTCTCATATAACCAACACTAGATAAAACTAAAAAGAAACATATTCATTCATATATATTATAGAAACATTAACCATAGCACCAATCAGAATGCAACTTGTACTAGTAAGGCCTCAGCAGAGAATATTCTGGTAGCTTGCTGTGTCTTATCACACTTAAAGTAGAACTATGGGCAAATTTTTTTTTCTTCATTATGAATAAAGCAAGGGAGAGTTATAACCCCTATCAGAGTTTTTTTTTGCCCTCTGTGTCTCATTGCAGAGATTTTCCTTCACTTCCTGTCCCATAGCCAAACAGGAAGTGAAAGGATATCCCTACAAATTGAGGGAATTTCTTGGGGGCCCTCAGGTCACCAAAACTTGCGTCACCATTGGAAGGTTTCCCTTCTAATACTTTTCTGGGGATAACCCAAAATTTGGGGTTTTCTTTTACTTTCACTTTTAATGATAATAGTAAATATAGAGGGTGAATCACCATAACGGGAGCACATACAGCAATAAAAACGGACAAGGGTTCTAAACCCTCTCCACTCCATGTGAAACAAAAAACAATATTTGCCTTTAGTTATGCTTTAAAGTGTATGTAAAGGCCAATTACCTTTTTTATTACTGCCTGTGCCCCTTCTGGGTAGATGCACCCCTCTATTTCTCCTGGTGACTGCTGTCACCAAGACAGGACGTGATAGGATATCCAGACATTTGGAGTTGTCAACAGAGCATAAGTGAGGGGAATTCTCCAATGGTGACACCTGACCCAGTGACCATTTTCTATAATGGTAATTCCTCTCCTTTCATCTTTTTTTTAATCTCCATGACAGAAAGTGAAGGGCATTACCCCCCCCCCCCCCCAGGTTGATACGAAACGACAGAAATAACTTGATAGGGGTTTTATCCTTTCCTTACTCCATAATTTCAATCAAAATAAAAGTTTTGGCTTTACATGCAGTGTAATTGAACAATTAGCACTTAAGAACTCTTTACTGTATAAGGCAATAAGCGACTTATCCTGCATTTCCTGATTGTATCTTGGCAGTCATTCAGTAGAGATGTTAATTGCTCTATCTGTCTTTCAAGTAGCCAAAACGGAAACATTCTCTCTCTGTCTCCCTATAAAATATCACCTGGTAAAGCAGCACAACAAATATGTAACAGTGTGAAAGTCATGTAAAAAAATTACCTTCAATCCAATAATAAAGCAAAACAGGCCCTCCCTTATATTATTATGTAGCTTCCCTTTAACTGCCTATTTAATCATCGTTGTTCACTTCTGCGGTCAGCTTTGGTAAAATGACACTTGCACCGTGCTTAACCATGTTCTCTGGTTACGTTTTATAAGCATTCCAGCTAAAACATTGATAACGTCCATTTCACCTGCGTTTTATAGGTGGATGATTTCATTAATGATGTACATAGCGCTTATTCCCTAAATGGGGATAATCTTCGTTCCTAATACACTGCTCCACGTGGCGTTGTCCCGCAGGCAGCTACTGCCATTTTGTCACATTTGAACCTCAGCGCTAATATGTCAAGTTCTGGCATTTTCCCCTTCGCTCAGCGCACAATACAAAGTGCTTTGCGGCCCCTCTGGGTCTCTCCACCAAGCTTTTTGCAGTCCCAGTGTGATCGTTACAACCGAGGTGTTTTTCCTCATTAAAACGGTTTCGTTTTTTTGATCTAATTTTCCCTGGCTTTTTCTTTGCGTCTGTTATTTATTCCCCAGCCTCCAGAGAACAGGGGGGGGGGGGGGGACTTTATAAAGGCCAGATTGTTTTGTACAAGCTGCAGTTAGGCCTAGGATAAAGGTTCCTTTGAGTTTGCCACATTAACACTAATGGGCCTTCCACCTCGAGCACTAAAACGCACTGCAGGATGGACTGTTAGGTTACGAAATCGGGCCTCCGACACTCCCTACTTGGTCCTAGGCCTATTATCGTGAGTAGAAGAAAATTTCTAGTCTTGTGAGATGTAACATAAAATATACACGCCACCATTAAACCAGCGTGGTAGCTATTTAACTGGAGGGCGTGGGAGAATCAGGGAGACAAGGTTGTTGGCCAGAGTTAGTGCTGCTGCCAAAGTTATAAAAGGGGAACTCTTGTTCATTTTCAGCAAGTCCAATTTTTTAATTAGTATGGAAACAGTCACTCGGAAGCAATGGTTGATGTAACTTCCACTTTTATTTGCTTTTCACACAATATTTCCGTGATATGATATTAAATGTTGCAGTTACTTCCTTTGGTGACCCAAGAACACAAATCAAATAAATTGAAGCTTACAGTAGATAGTTGTGGTGGCTGCATTCATTTTTCCTTTTTTTTTCATCCTTTTTCTCTTTATTTTCACGTGATAATCTTGCCAGTAACACACTTCCTGTTTTAGGGAGACAAAGCTCATTCATCGAATGTATCTGTGGAACGACAGCATTGTAATCATAACACAGACTATAGGACACCTTCTCCCATCTTATCCCTTTCATGACTAATGCCGTGTACACACGACCGGACTTTCCGGCAGACTAGGTCCGATGGTCTTCCCGACGGACTTTCCAAACGAATGGACTTGGCCACACACACTCACACCAAAGTCCAATGGTTTAGACCCTGATGACATACGACCAGACTAGAATAAGGAAGTTCATAGCCAGTAGCCAATAGCTGCGCTAGCGTCGGTTGTCGTCCGTCGGACTAGCATACAGACAAACTGATTTTTCGACCGGACTCAAGTCCGTCGTAAAGATTTGAAACATGTTCTACATCAAAAGTCCATCTGATTTTTAGACAGCAAAGGTCTCATGAAGCCCACACACGGTCTAATTGTCCGACCAATCTGTTCTGTCGGACCTTTGCTGTTGAAAAGTCCAGTCGTATGTACACGGCATAAGCCTATTTCTGACATTTGGTGTTTACAAGTTAAAATCCGTATTTTTTGCTAGAAAATTACTTACAGCCCCCAAACATTACATATATATATATATATATATATATATATATATATATATATATATATATATATATATATATATATATATATATATATATATATTTTTTTTTTTTTTTTTTTGCAAAGAATCTAGAGAATAAAATGGTGGTTGTTTCAATATTTTATGTCACACGGTATTTCTGCAGCGATGTTTTAAACGCAACTTTTTGGGAATAGGGACACTTTCATGAGTTTTAAAAAAAACGAACCAGTAAAGTTAGCCCAATTTTTGTTCATAATGTGAAAGATGATGTTACGCCAAGTAAAAAGATACCAAACATGTCACACTTTATAATTGCACACACTCGTGGAATGGCAATAAACTACGGTACCTAAAAATCTCCATAGGCGATGCATAAATTTTTTTTTCTTTTACGGTTACCATGTTAGAGTTACAGAGGAGGTCTAGTACTAGAATTATTGCTCTTGCTCTGACAATCGCGCCGATACCTCACATTTGTGCTTTGAACACCCTTAACATATGCGAGCGCGATTTCCGTATGCGTTTTCTTTGCTGCGCAAGCTCACGGGGACAGGGGCGCTTTAAACATTTTTTTTTCTTATTTATTTTATATTATTAAATTGTGTTTAAAAAATAAAAATAAAAATTGATCACTTTTATTGCTGTCACAAGGAATGTAAATATCCTTTGTAGCAGTAATAGGTGGTGACAGGTACTTTTTATGGAGATGATCGTTGGGCTAAAAGACCTCCAATCCTCCTTTGCACTTCAAAGTATTCAGATCACCATTTTCGGCGATTCTGAATACTGTATATTTTTTTTAAACTGGTGCCATTAGCAGCCGAGTAAACAGGAAGTGACGTTACGTCGCTTCCGTGTTTACCATAAAGAGACTGGAACTAAGTCATTTCTGGCTTCATGCCAGTCTGTTCCTAGCTGCCCTGAAGTGGCTGATCGTGGATTGGGTCTCCAGGTGGGACAGGAGGTCCAGTCAGAGCAGCGGGAGGTGGCGGGAGGGGGGGACGTCCCATCCTGCTCCTCCAATATAACATCTGAGTGGCTTTTAGCCACATTGGTTGTTATCTCTGGAAAGCCGATCGCCCACTCTAAAAAACGGCACTGGGATAATGCCTGCAGCTGCGGGCATCATCCCGGTATAACCCCCGAAAGCCGCATATCTGCGTACGCTCAGTGGGAAGGGGTTATTCACCAGAGACATAAGGACAGCAGTGTTAATTTTGGCAGCAAATTTCGATTTCGTTTTAGTCTTAAGCCCCATACACACTATCAGTTTTTCTGATGAGTTTTTCCTTCAGGTTTACCAAAACCATGTAGTGCAAGGGCCTGCCTGATTGCATACACATTGAAACTTTTAAGGTTTGACCTCATATTATATGGTTTTGGTAAATCTGAAGGAAAAACTTAGCAGAAAAACTGATAGTGTGTATGGGGCTATAGTCTTAGGACAAAAATGGCATTTTAGTTGTAGCCCCATTTTAGTCTTCTGCAATTGTTTTAGATTTAGTCCATGAAATCTCCAGTACATTTTAGTCGACTAAAACTAATTTTAGTTGTTTAAAATCAAATTGGTGTAATTTAATTGGAATGCATTAGTTAACATTTCTCTACAATTTCTAAACTCATTATATACTGCTGAAGTAAAAAATCAAATATGCTATTGTTTATGGTATTGAGGTATGAACATGCACTACAGACCAGTGTTAGTTTTGAAGTCAAATTTAAATTTAGTTTTAGTCTTATGCACAGGATCGGACTTTCTGACAAAACTGTAGATTTTTGTTGGAAAGTCTTGTCTTGCATACACACGGTCACACAAATGTTGGCCAACAATTACGAACGCGAGAACATGGTGACGTACAAGACGTACGATGAGCCGAGAAAAAAGAATTTCAATAGCCAGTGTGGTTCCTTGATTCTGAGCACGCATGAACTTTTGTGCATCGGACTTGTGTACACACGATCAGACAACAAAGTTTTGTTTGTGGAAAATTTGAGAACCTGCTATCAAACATTTGTTGGCGGAAAGTCCGACAACAAATGTTCTATGGAGCATACACACGGTCGGACTTTCTGACAACAAGCTCACATCCAACATTTCCCATCGGAAAATCCGACTGTGTGTACACGGCATAAGTCTTTTGACTAAAATTGCATATTAGTTTTAGTCCCATTTTAGTTTTAGTTGTATTTTAGTTGTATTTTAGTAATCTCAATTCTTTTAGTTTTAGTCTTATTTTAGTCAACTAAAATAGTATTCATTAAGTCAACTAAAATGTTTTAGTCGTTTTAGTCGACTAAATTAACACTGAAGGACAGCACTGGATTTCTGGCAGAATCAACATGTATTTTTTTGCACCTCTTAAAAAGATTTAAAAAAAAAACACTTTCAATTGTATATTTAAGAATAAAAGGAAGCTAAAGGTTTACATTAGGGTTCAGGATTTACATTGCTCCTTTAACAAATGAGCACAGCACATTATTATTGTATTATTCCAGCAAAGGCTGTCTTTGCCCATATAGGGCATAGCAGCAGGTATGCTTTAACCACCCATTTCCAAGCAATATATACAGTATTTACCTTCTCTTTGCACCTTCACTCCACCCCCTCCCCTCCCTCACCACTTTGATTCCCCTCCCACTGGGAGCCAAAGGAATACCTGCTACTTCAGAAACTGCCCTCCTAAAACTCACAAACGACTTACTAACAGCCAAAACCAATGGTCATTATTCCATACTCTTACTCTTGGACCTTTCTGCTGCCTTTGATACAGTTGACCACCCCCTCCTCCTCAAAAAAATAAATTTGCTTGGTCTCCATGACTGCACTCTCCGTTGGTTTGAATCTTACCTATCTCATCGCACCTTCAGTGTCACTTACAGCTCCACTTCCTCTTCTCCAACTCCCCTTTCCGTTGGGGTCCCCCAAGGTTCTGTCCTTGGACCTCTACTATTCTCAATCTACATATCCTCCCTGGGTCAGCTGATAGCCTCCCATGGCTTTCAATACCATTTATATGCTGATGACACCCAAATCTATCTCTCTGCCCCTCAGCTCACCCCATCAATCTCCTCACGCATCACTGATCTACTAACAGACATATCAGCCTGGATGTCAAACCACTTCCTCAAACTTAATCTAAAACCGAGCTCTTAATATTTCCTCCCCCACGTGCCCCTTCCCCCGACTTCTCTATCAAGATCAATGGCACATCTATCAGTCCGTCCCCACATGCCAGGGTGCTAGGGGTAACCTTAGACTCCGAACTGTCCTTTCAGGCCCACATACAAGCCCTGTCCAAATCATGCCGCCTTTGCCTCCACAACATTTCCAGAATACGCCCCTTTTTAACTAATGACACCACCAAGCTTCTAATTCACTCCCTGGTCATCTTTCGCCTCGACTACTGCAACTCCCTCCTCATTGGATTACCTTTACACAGACTATCCCCCCTTCAGTCCATAATGAATGCTGCTGCCAGACTCATCCACCTTACCAACCATTCAGTGTCCTCCACCCCTCTCTGCCAATCCCTTTACTGGCTTCCACTCACCCAACAAACAAAATTCAAAGTACTAACAATAATTTACAAAGCCATCCATAACTCTGCCCCTAGTTACATCACTAACCTAGTTCCAAAATACCAACCAAGCCGCTCTCTTCGGTCATCTCAAGACCTCCTGCTCTCTAGCTCCCTTGTCACCTCCTCCCATGCTCGCCTCCAGGATTTCTCCAGAGCTTCTCCCAACCTTTGGAACTCCCTACCCCAATCTGTCCGACTGTCCCCTAATCTATCCATCTTTAGACGATCCCTGAAAACCCTTCTCTTCAAAGAAGCCTATCCTGCTTCTAACTAACACTGTTGTACTTCCTCCATCAGCTCATCCCCCCACAGCTATTACCTTTTGTATCAGTTGCCCCTTCCTTTTTAGATTGTAAGCTCTACTGAGCAGAGCCCTCTGATTCCTCTTGTACCAAATTGTAATGTAACTGTAATGTCTGCCCTCATGTTGTAAAGCGCTGCGAAAACTGTTGGTGCTATATAAAACCTGTATAATAATAATAATACTTCCAGGTATGGAGGAGCATGTGACTCACCCATGTGACAGAGTTGGTCCAATTAGGGCTGCAACAAGGAAGTCCAAAGCCTTGTATAAGCTTCCACCATTACCCTACAGAGGAATATATTTTCACTCCCTGTGGATGGATGGAGCAGCATGATAGCTAAATAAAAGTAAGTATATGCGCCTGTGGGGATTTGCATTAAGGTGATTGCTCTGCATAGGAAAAGAGCAGATCCACTTTAAAAGTGTATATAAACCCTAACAATGAACTTCTAGCAGTTTGTCCCATATTTCTACTTCTCCACCTCCACTGCCTCCTCAACCAATGGGCACTATAGCATGTGCTGTCCATCACTGTGACTTAGTGACAGGCGGGGGTTATTTATGAAAGGCAAATCCACTTTGCACTGCAAGTGCACTTGGAAGTAAAGCTCAAGAACTCTGCAGTGTAGTTGAGCATCATGGGAAATGTAGCTCCAAAACATCTGGGTTGCCAAGGTTTGCCATCACTGGCCTAGGTGGTATCATTTTTGATATGGTCCAGAAGCAAAGCATTGCAGCTGCGGCATGTTTTACCACCCGTTCTGGCCACAATGTTTAAGGTGAGTAAAGCTGAAGCTCAGTGGCCTATGTATACTGACCCCAGCTACACGTGGAAACCTAATACAATGTAACACCCAAACCTTGAGGTCTTTAACACTGTGTTAGGACAGACAGGGCGCACATCTAGTTTACAGCTGACTGTGAATATCTGCCAGCACAGTACAGACAGGGTTAATTATGGTAAATATGACTCCTTCTTCCCCCTCTTTAATGGTACATTAAAGGGGAAAGCTAGGCAGAATTTTTGAAGCCCCACTCTGGGAGAATTCTATCTACCTACTTCCTCTTCCTTTCACCCTCCTCAATTCATCCTACCAAGCTCCTTGGTTTGCTTACCTGGTGAAGCCAGCTATACTCACCTAAGTCCTCCAACCAAGTCACACACCACCGATCTTCCCGAATGGGGAGACCGATAATCCAGCACTAAAATGGCCCCCTAAGCCTGTTGGTCCCCCAGCATTCTCCTTGATCCATAGAGGATCCCGCCATTGGCCATCCAATAGAAAGGGTTCACATTGCGTAAGCAGTGATGTTAACCCCTCATGAAGGACCCATGCAGGAACCAAGCAGAAGCAAATAAGACTCAGGGTTGTAGCATCACCTGACCACAGGTTTGGTGAATACAAAGTTAGGCTCCATGCACACAACAGTTTTTTAGCTCCTAGACGCTGCTATTAGCATTTTTTTCTGCTCGTAGAAGCTAGTGTTCTCCTGTGTCCGTGCACACTACTTTAGGCTATTTATTCTTCTTGCGCACAATACTCCTGTTTAAACATCTACTTTTTCAGACTTTTTTTTTTTTTATGTATTTTCGCGCAATTTTCACACAAATTTGAGCTTGCGCAATTTTTATGCAAATCCGTGCACATTTTTGCGCAATGTCAATGGACAAATCTGTGTGCATTTGCGAGCAAAACATGTGCGAATGTGCAAATGAAGCGTAAATTAATTACCAAAAATTACAATTTTTCTGTTTATTTATTTTTTTACTGAAGAATACACGGGACTTGTTTACACGCCTGTGTGCATAGGCACATTACAATTAATGGGCTGTATTTTAGCTCAGTAAAAAAATAAGCTGTACTGGGCATTTTCAAGTTGCAGTGTGCAAGAGGCCTTAGCATTTTTTTGAGCTTCAGTGTCTAGGAGCAGAAAAAAATATTGTTTTTGTAGAGTTTCTTGGAGCATTTTTCCAGTAGAAAAAAACACTGAATGCTCCTAAATGCTCTTAACTGCTTCTAAATGCTTCTATCTGCTTTTAATTGCTACAAACAGCTTTTTTTTAGCTTTTTTTTTTCTTCATGTACTGCAAAAACTCTAAGAAAATGCTAATGCTTCTAAAAGCTACTAAAATACTACTAGAAGCTGGCACAAAAATACTATTATCAGTATTTTTTATCCAGCATTTTTTTCTAGCTTTTTTTTTGAGCTCAAGAAAAACGCTAGTGTGCATGGAGCCTAATGCCGCGTGCACACGCCCGGACTTTCCGGCAGACTAGGTCTTCCCGACTGACTTTCGGCGGAGTTCCGATGAATTTTCTGAACGAACGGACTTGGCCATGCACGAACGGACTAAGTCCGTTCATCTTGAATGTGATGATGTAAAATGGGACTAAAAAAGGAAGTTCAATAGCCAGTAGCCAATAGCTGCCCTTGCGTCGTATTTAGTCCGTCGGACCAGCATACAGACGAACAGTTTTCCCGATAGGAGTTGAGTCCATCGGACAGATTTGAAACATGATCTATTTCTAGGTCAGTCTGATTTTTTAAATGAAAAACGTTTGGATTAGCCCACACACGATCGGATTGTCTGACGGAAAGTCCTGTCATGTGTACGCAGCATAAGAGGCTGTTAAGTAGGAAAGATCATTTAAATCCAGAGTGGGACTTTAAGCAAAGTAAAAGGTAAGGAGCAATTTTTTAATATATGTGATTGGGAAGATGTAACAAATGTAAAGTCAGCATTGTCCCAATTTTGCCGCTAAATTTGATGACCACAAATGTGAAGAGCTTTTACTGTACCAACACGTTCTAGGAAACCAAAAATAACCAACTAAACAAAAAACTGCTGTAATGATTGCAACAAGAATTTTAATTAAATTTTCTTATAATTATCAAAAATCATATATTGCTTGAGCTTAAAAAAGAAAAGCCATATTAATCTTTTTTTTTAAATTGGAATTACTATATTATTTATATAGATACCTATCTATAGGTATCTATATATCTATATATATATATATCTATATATATATATCTATATATATATATATATATATATATATATATATATATATATATGTGTGTATATATATATGTGTATGTATATATATATATATATATATATATATGTATATATATATATGTATATATATATATATGTATATATATATATATATATATAGAGAGAGAGAGAGAGAGAGAGAGAGAGAGAGAGAGAATATATATATATATATATATACTTTTTTTATGTAAGCTCTTTTTTTTCTGCACCTTTTCTCATTTTCACACCCCTGCTCGCCTTCCTCCGCCAGTTCTTTCACAGCTTCTCTCACTCCCCTCGCCTTATGTTTCATGTCAGATAACGCATGCAGTGAAGCATTAAAGTTAATTGAAGGATTTACAAGTTCTGCTTTTATTTGCTTCAAATCTGGGTTAGATCTGGACGCCTTAATAGGGTGTCTGTCTGTTTAGATCACTTCCCTTCATCCCCCCTGCCCTGACAGATCTAGGGGTGGCCTGGGAAGCAGAGGCCTGTACAACCCTGAGGGCTAGTAGTAAGGCCCAAACTACATGATATACCCCTTCTCTTCTTGGTATCGAGTCCTGATCCGGCACCTCCTTCTAGATGGGAGCTCGTTGCAGCTTCCAAGTTTGAGAAATTCTTGGATAGGTCTGGTTTAAAGGTAATCTGTAATCTCCTCTACAATCTAATAGCTGCAGCTCACTAAAGATAAAGTAATGTGTTTCCCTTGTTGCTATAAAGCCTAGTACACATGGGCCGAATGTTGGGAAGCATTGGCTGGTTCGATAGAAACTGGCTGACATTCGGTCCGTGTGTACTGCAGCTGGTCAGACAGAAGTTGGCCGTTCGGTCAAAGGGACCACTGAGGTTGAAGGAAAAAAAAAATAGCAGTGTGTACCAGGCTTAAGTGTTTGGATTAAAGCTTTGTTTTAGTTTGGACACCCTGGCAAAGGTTTGAACCTCTGCCAGGGGTTTTGTGCCCATCGGGGAGATATTCCCTCATTTACTGTGTATTCACCATAATAAGACTTAAAAAAATAGAATGGTGAAGAACCTCTGCCAGGCTGTTTCAGTCCTCACCTACACCAGAAGTAAGGTGAATTCTCCCCAACAGAGAGACAGATGGAAATAGAAAGCTAACACAGGTTCTAAATCTTCCATATGCTAACCAAAACCAATATAATAGGATTTAGCCAGAGTTGGGTGTCCATTTATGAAACTGCCAACAGCAGTGATCCCAAGGATCACCACTGATCTCAGTTCATTAGCGATTTATGAAACAGATGTTTGGGGGAGAACATGTTCTCCGCCGATCATCTCCACACACTGTGTCAGAATTCACACTCCCTGTTTCACCAGCTCAGAGATGGTGAATCGGGGAGAGAAGAAAGGATCTGGAGGGAAACTGAGGAGATTATTAAATTCCTTCTCCCTCAATCAGGAAACATGTTCACCTGTCATATATTTATGTGTGTGTGTGTGTGTGTGTGTGTGTGCGTATAAATGTGTATATATAATATATATATGTGTGTGTGTGTGTGTGTGTGTGTGACAACACTGAAGAAATTACACTTTGCTACAATATAAAGTAGTGAGTGTATAGCTTGTATAACAGTGTAAATGTGCTGTCCCCTCAAAATAACCCAACACACAGCCATTGATGTCTAAACCGCTGGCAACAAAAGTGAGTACCCCCCTAAGTAAAAATGTCTAAATTGGGCCCAAAGTGTCAATATTTTGTGTGGCCACCATTATTTTTCAGCACTGCCTTAACCCTCTTGGGCATGGAGTTCAGCAGAGCTTCACAGGTTGCCACTGGAGTCCTCTTGCACTCCTCCATGATGACATCATGGAGCTAGTGGATGTTAGGCTTTGCGCTCCTCCACCTTCCGTTTGAGGGTGCTCAATAGGATTTAGGTCTGGAGACATGCTTGGTCAGTCCATCACCTTTACCCTCAACTTCTTTAGCAAGGCAGTGGCCATCTTGGAGGTGTGTTTGGGGTAATTATCATGTTGGAATACAGCCCTGGGGAATCTCTACTTTAATATGTCAAAGTACATATTGGCCTTCGTGGTTCCCTCAAGGAACTGTAGCTCCCCAGTGCCGGCAGCACTCATGCAGCCTCAGGTCATGACACTCCCACCACTTTGTTTGACTGTAGGCAAGACACACTTGTCTTTGTACTCCTCACCTGGTTGCCACCACACATGCTTGACACCATCTAAACCAAATAAGTTTATCTTGATGTCCTCAGACCACAGGCCATGGTTCCAGTAATCCATGTCCTTAGTGAACTTGTCTTCAGCAAACTGTTTGCAGGCTTTCTTGTGCATCATCTTTAGAAGAGGCTTCCTTCTGGGACGACAGCTATGCAGACCAATTTGATGCAGTGTGCGGTATATGGCCTGAGAACTGACAAGCTGACCCCTCACCTCTGCAACCTCTGCAGCAATGCTGGCAGCACTCATACGTCTATTTCCCAAAGACAACCTCCAGAGCATGAGCACTCAACTTCTTTTTCTTCTTCTTCTTTGGTTAAATATGGCAAGGCCTGTTCTGAGTGGAACCCGTTCTGTTAAACCGCTGTATGGTCTTGGCCACTGTGCTTCAGCTCAGTTTCAGGGTCACAGCAATCTTATTATAGCCTAGGCCATCTTTATGTAGAGCAACAATTTTTTTCTCAGATCCACAGAGAGTTCTTTACCATAAGGTGCAATGTTGAACTTCCAGTTCCAGTAACCAGTATGATAGAGTGGGAGCGATAACACCAAATTTAACACACCTGAGACCCTGTAACACTAATGAGTCACATGACATCGGGGAGGGAAAATGGCTAATTGGGCCCAATTTGGACATTTTCACTTAGGGGTGTACTCACTTTTGTTGCCAACGGTTTATGCATTAATGGCTGTGTGTTGAGTTATTTTGAGGGGACAGCAATTTTACACTTACACTTCAGTGTTGTCATAAGATATAATAAAATATTTACAAAAATGTGAGGGGTGTACTCACTTTTGTGCTAAAAAAAAAAAAAAAAAAAAAAAAAAAATATATATATATATATATATATATATATATATATATATATATATGTATATGCTGGATCTTGCTGGCAGAAAAATCCAGGGTAAAAAACACATGTAATAGAATGTAAAGTACTTGTATTATACACGTAAACATGCATACAGCATTTACAAGTGTAAGAATTCTGTTTCTTCTTCTTTTTTTTACAATTAGAATGGCTGTATGCATGTACATAAGTTCTGGGCAATTCAGATTGGGAAGGTTATAAACATGCATAGCTCCCAACTGTCTCTGATTTCGAGGGACTGTCCCTCATTTGCAAAAAAGTCCCTCTTACCTGATCATTTGTCCCTTAGTTTTGGTCTGATCTGTATAGTTGTATATAAAATGCACTATTCATCTATCAAAAAGTGTTTCCCAGTGCTAAACCTTTCATCCAATTTCTAAATTACTACATTTGTAAATTCCAAAATCCAATACAAGGAAATAGTAGTGGTAAAAAAAAGCACTTGTGGGTTTAACCAATCATTTTTTTGTACAATTCTGCTTTAAGGGGGCTGGTTCCTACTGCTTGCGTTGTTAGAGAATGTATGTGATTCGCACCACACTGCTGTGCAAAACACATGCAATTGGCAGGAGTCGCTGAACTTATATGCATAACATAAATATCTACTGATAAAAAGTCCTCCTAATGTGTACAGCATCAAATATCTGATAGTAAACAGTCCTCCTTTTTAGAGGAGAAATATAAAAACTTGTACAGCGTAAAACATCTGGTACTAAACAGTCCTCCTTATTGGTTGAAGAGTGATGTAAAGAACAGTGTGATAGGTAAGCAAGAGTGTCAAAATCTTCAGTTTTTAGTCCATATGTAGACTCTCAGACACAATGTAGTCCCCTTCAATCCCCTGTGCAATGGACACCATATGAGACCACCACCTAGAGTAAGGAATGCCTGCTTACCAGATACACTGGACCTTTAGAAAGGCCAGTAGCACTTGTGGCTGATTACCCCGCCAGGGCTTTTAGATTGTGGTCTGGGCAAAGATCTGTGATCCTGTGGGCGATCTCTCTCTCTCTTTCTCTCTTCCGATGTCTACGGATGTCCCACTCACAGAAAATAAAGAGCTCCACATCATGTGAATCCAACGATTTATTGGTTTAAAAGTTAATTCCCATACATGGAAGAATAATAAAAACACCTGCTGGTAAAAAACGAGCGCCCGCACTTCTGGGACTTGTAGGGCAATGACGTCAGCACGTTGTCCGCTCTACTAGTTTCGTCAAAGATTGAAGTCGTCCTGGGGCACGACAATGTCTGTCTCAATTCCTCTCCAAATTGACAGTTCACACTACGATATGCAAACTGAAATGGGGGTGTCATTAATTTTTTATTGACACTCCCACCAGTTTGCATAGGCTGGGACATAGGTGAACTAGCTGCAAGTTGTATGCGATGCGGGAACCCGCACTGGATTTGCATGGTTCCTGCATCGCTGCAGTGTGAACCAAGCCTTATGGGGGATGTGGCAGGTGTATGTCACATGCCTATATACGTTTGCCAATAGGTGTCCCTCATTCCCATCTCAGAAAGTTGGGAAGTATGAACATGTACAGGATAAGCATCAATGAAAACATCAGGTCAATGAAGTCAGTAGGTCCAGAGATAAAAGTAGATGCCTGCAAGTTGAGCTACGCCCTGCCCACGCCCATCCACTGAGCCTTCTTATTGGTTCTTTATTATGATGGGAGGCTCAGGACTTAAGAGGGGGTGGAGTTAAAGTCAGATTTTACAGGAAAGGTCTGGATTTCCATATAATTCTGCAGCCTATAGATCTGAATCTACTGATAATTTCAGTTGATTGGTTTGCACAGAGAGAAGACTGCTTATGTATGTGTTTATCCAGCTGCATTGCCTAAGTATGTAACAAGTTTAAATTAAAGCAAACTTATTAAAAAAATGTGCATATATATATATATATATATATATATACACACACACATACATATATATGTGTGTGTATATGTGATATGTGTGTGTGTTTATGTATGTATGCGTGTATATATATATATATATATATATATATATATATATATATATATTAGAGTTATATAGTAGTTACAATTGTATTAAATGTTTTTTTTTTATGCAACAAGCACAAGTACTTAAATGTTTTTTATTAACTTCTTGTCATTTTCTGCGCAGGAGACTTGTGAATAGAAGACAAAGGAGCTTTACTCTGATGCAGTGGGCCTCTGTTTTATTGCACAGTGTTGTCAGTCTGTGTACAGGAGGGGAGAACACAAGGGTGACCTTATTAGTATGCTTCTGCTCTTATTTTGTCCAATAAGCAGGCTAGGGGTGAGTCTCTGACCAAGCTTTGCTTATTAAATTAAACGGAGGATGGCTGCCTGGCTGTGCTGTCCAACTGAGGTCCCTTGATGGAAACACAGGCTTAAAGTGGTTTTGTACAGAAAATTGCAAAGCCATTATTCAAATGGCTTTGGAACATAGATACAGTTATGACCATTGAAATAAAATAATATTCAGTATTTACCTTTTATTTTTAATGTTTATGCCGACTTCTGGGCTCTCCTCCCGTGGGAGTAGGCGTGTTTATCGGCTTCGCAATGGTCCCTGGGAACTTTTTTAGCTGTTTCCCAGGAATCCATGGGGGACACAGTCAAGCCGAAATTGCCATTTTGAAAGTGGGCAGGCAGCTCTATCAGCCATTACCACTATAGCACAGGAGACAAAAGGAAGGAAAACAAAGAGGACACTCAATGAGCATGTGCGAGATGGAGCAGTGGATGCTGGGAGCTCAGTGTCATCGCATCCAGGAAGTAAATGCCTGTGGGCTTCAAACGCCCACAGTGAAAATGGAAACCGCCGGACTGCTTTTTTAAAAGTTTTCCTTAGCAATGAAATCGTCACGCCGGGGGTTAAAAAGACGCCGATCGTGGCTGCAAAGACCCGGTAGGAATCGCCCAACAGTGACACAGGTAAAAAAAAAAAAAAAACGGCAGTGGAATCCCGCTTTAAGAATTAAAGTGTTTTGACAATTACCAAAAAATGTATATTTATTTATTCAGTGTGTTAGCGGTTTGCCCAGTGTACAACTTTTAAGTCACCATTTAATTCAAAATTCACTGAAGGTTTAGTCATTTTTAAAAATAGTGCCCATACACAGAGCTGCCAATTTTAGAACCTTAAAAGCAGAAAGCTCAGAGTTTGAATTAAATCCTTTCAGTCTAAGGATCCAAATTTGCAGGACATTCCACAGATTTATTTCTCATGCATTATACAATTTAGTTTAATTAGAAAGCAAAGGATAAAAAAATATTTTTTTTCCACTGCTGGTTACTCAGCAATACTAGCATACATTGAAATATTCAAAGCTATATCTGCGTTAAGTTTTCTCTGTAGCACTGTGATTTTATTGTGTATCTTATAAACTCACATTAACTCCAAAGTTCAGTTTTGAGCTGCCTGTGCTTGTCCTTATTTGCCGTCTGTAAGAGGTTACAAACCACTGAATGGCCATTTCTGGATGAATCTATATTTTTCCTGTCCCTATGGGGGATACCAATGGCCTCTAGTGCAAGTGCAGGAATATGTATGAGGGCTTAGTTGTACATGTGAAACAACAGTGTATGAGATGATATCACAAAAGTCTGATAGAGCTTTCCATTGAGGAGCAGTGAATAAAAACAAGCAGGACTATTTAGGAACACAGTTCCCAGTTTGTTAACACTGGGCAAAAGACATATGCTTTTCTTTCTAAATTCTGATGCTATAATGGAAATAGCAGCAAGATTTGAAAGCATGAACCCCATCCCATCCATATTTTTATGCTATATATGTATACTGTATAAAAAAATAGTAAAAAAAAAATATATATAGATAGATAGATAAAAATATTAGAGCCTCTGCCAGGTTTTTGTTGCTGTTTTCTTGTTGTGAAGATTCCTGCTCAAGACAAAAGGACAAAAAGATAGAAATAAAGAAAATTGGGGGATCTATCTAATGTAGACACACAAAAAAAAAATAGTACACTGACAAAGGGTACAAACTTCTCAATTTGTTTTAATGCTGTATGTTTCCTTATGTCCTTCTGTGTCCATGTGTTACTTTTATGGGTGTCTCAGGGACAGGAAGTTAGGTAAATCTGCCCATCAGTGTCACAGTCAAAGCTGAGTGAATTGTGAAGGGTCTTGCTGTCTGAGAACTGGTCCCGGAGATGGCCCAGTCTCTGCTTAATGTCATTGGATCCTGAAGACCAAGTAAACTGCTAATGTATCTTGTATGCAGTTGGACTGGTTGACATGTTACATATCCCCATGGGACTTGGTTCCTATTTTATTGTTGGTGATCAGTTAACAAGCACAGTAGATGGGTATAGACTTTGATTGGCTGGGAGCCTTTAAAGGATGCAAAAAGTCTATCTCCAGGCTGGTCATCACCATAACCTTGTAGAGCAGGTAACACAAGATAAAACAGAGGGTTCCCAAAATCCCACAAAAGGGAAACTCTCCTAGAGGGAGGGAGGGTCACTATTTATAAATACATTGGGTGCATAATTTAAATTCTGGAAAAATAGGGGAGAAATATTTTTTTATGCCAAAAAAGCAAATAACACATTCAGATTTACTGGGCTAGTATACGTGATTATTGCTTCAGTGAATAAAATGTGCATAGCAATGGTATGTTTGCTGCAATGTGTTTGCTGTATCCTATTCAATATTGTGATTTTATTTTCAGATTATGGATTTTTTTTTAAGAAGTGCCACATCTAAAATAATGACATCAGTATGATATGGGGAAAGATAACACATTTTTTTTATATGTGGTCATAACCCTCCATCACTTCTGAGATATATAGATATATTTATATATGTTTATCTACAGTCAATATATATATATATATATATATATATATATATATATATATATATATTGACTGTAGATAAACATCTGATAGTGATACAAGCAAACATTTCCCAGTCACTCATTCTTCTGATTTGATCATCACTATAAATATACAAATAATACATACACTTGCAAAATTTATAAATGACTGCACATGAAAATACCCAATAATAATGGTACAAACATGGGAAATTTCATAGCATGAAAAATATGTGATTTTTTTTTGCAAAAATAAAAATCTGACTTGGTAATTAAGCATTGGCACAATGTGATTAATTAAATCCATGATACAGTGCAGACAGTTTACAATCAATCATTCAACTCACACAAATAGTTTGTTATACACAACTGACAATTTTAACTTTGAAAAATATTTTCTTTTTTTATTATTTACAAACAGCAAAAAATAGATATTCTGCTCAGTTTAGCTGAAAATATCAATTAAGAAACCACTCATTGTAGAAGACTAGAAAGGGCACAATTTGTGGAAGGAGGACCCCCCCCCCCCCCCCTTATAGGAAATCAGCATGGTAGTATATATCAACACTCTGCTTCTAATTTACTGACCATTTTATGAGCCTGAAGCTGGCTACAGAATTGTTTGCCTGATGCATTAACATAAAAAAATAAAAAAAAATTAAGAAAAACTTGATTTTACTAAAAATGTATTTTGGCTTAGGAGACTTTGCTGTTTTGGGGAGACTGTCCATGACCACTATTTATTATTCTATACATATATATATTTATATTGATTGCACATATTATAATGTCCAAAAAGTAGCTCACAGTGCACAAAAATCTTAATAATGACCACATATTAAGATGTAAAATATTTACTGCATTTGTTGTTGGGAACATTTTTCAATTCTGTGTTTTATATTGCTATGCAAAATGTTTTCAAAAAACTTGCTCAAGCATATAAATGTGTATGAAAAGTATATATAAAAAAAAAAAAACAAGATCCCTGAGACATAGTGACAATATATAAACAGTCCAACCTATTATATTGTTATATACATTCTTTGGTTCTTTACATATAGATCCATTGAAGGCAGTTTATAATTTGCAGACTTCTCACGCAAACACATGGTAATCATTTGTGCACAATCCTGTCTTCACAAAAGAAAAAAAAAAATCCTACAATTGTCCAAAGAAATAGATTTTTGTAAATTGCACATAAGTTTGTCTGTCCTTTCCTACCCAGCCTTAAGAGGAGTGCTCAGGTATTAAATTCCATTTGTCTATGATTCTGTAGGGCGGTTACAGTGCATTCAGGGTAATTAAGGCAACTTTTAAGGGTTCAGTTCTAAGGCCCAGACCTGTTGTGGCCACCCTGTCCGACCCTTCATCTTCTTCTCTCCTGCTGGACTATTACCCCAGAATCCTTCACTCTGCAGAAAAGAAAAGAAAAATTATTTGAAAAAGTACTTAACAAAAAATAAACAGAAAATAAAATTAGGGGAAATATTTGAAAAGCAATTTTGGGAAAAATGTCATGAATGATTTTCTTTAAAGTCTATTTTAGTAAAAAATTAATAATTAAAAAACATACTTAACTGTAACTTTTATGAGATATTTACAGGAAAAATAAACATACTCTTCATGGGCTTGTCTGTTGTTAGTGTTATGTATAATATTTATGGTAAATAAAATAGAAAGCAGAGTAAATTACTTATCAGCCTGTGTATAATACAACATAAACGGACCACATTTTAAAAGAATATTTTAAATATTTTAAATTTGAAGACCTCTTGAGAATCTGGATTTAAGGTTTATTTCAAGGGCTGTGAACTTTCCCATGTGAGAGCAATATTTTACTCCAACACCAAATACAGAATGTGTTTACAGTTTTGTGAGGCTGTAAAACACTATTGTAGCAGTCCTACTTATCAAAATCATTTCTCCAAAAAAGCCATGCTTAAGTTAAAAAAATAAAATAAAATAGGTGATTAGTAATTTAGCGTTTATTTAAAAAAAAATAAAAAAATAGGGGGTCTAAGATTCACATATTTTTTCCAGTGAAATCTTGACAAATGTGTGAATCTTGTTTAAAAACAATATATAAACTATCCAAAGAGACCCTTATGTTTATTAAATACAATTACACAGGACTGGTGGATTTTGTTATTTTAGGGTACACTGACCCCTTTTGCTTAAAAGGAGTAGGCTGCTTTTTTAGGTGTGAATTACAAAATAAAGAGTGAATAAAAGATAAAAAGCAAGGAGAAAAAAAAAAGAAATGGTAGAGCATGGAACAAAAAAGATATGGGGAAACAAAACATAGGGGTGGGGGAAAAAAGAGATACAAAAAAAGGAACTAAAGTAAGAAAGATAAGAAAGAGCAAAAGGAAAGAAAGAGAGAAAGAAGGAAAACAAGGTAAGAATGAAAAAAAAAAAGAAACAAGGAAAAAAATTGAGAAAATAAAGAAAGAAATAAAACAAGAAAAGAATGAGAGAATGAAAAGAAAGAAAACATAATGAGGAAATTAAAAGAAAGAAAGAAACGAGAAAATAACGAGAGAATGAAAAGAAGGAAAGAAACAAGGAAAGAATGAGGGAATGAAAAGAGAGAGAAAACGAGAAAAGAATAAGTAAATGAAAAGAAAGAAAGAAAACAATAAAAGAATGAGGAAATTGAAACGTATGAGGGAATGAAAAGAACGAAAACAAGGGAAAAAAAATATAGAATGAAAAGAAAACGAGAAAACCAGGAAGGAATGAGAGAATGAAAATAAAGAAAATATGGAAAGAATGAGAGAAGGGAGAGAAAAATAAAGAGAGAGAAAGAAAATAGATAACACGGTATTATATATTTGCTTTCTGTACTCACCCCTTCTCTTTTCCTTTTACAGTCTCTGGTTTCTACTTTCTTGAGCTCAGCCTTAAAGCCCTCAGTGCCCCCAGGCTCAGTATCTTTGGCTAGAACGTCCATCAAGTAGCCAATGTAGCTAGTGGCCAGCCTTAAGGTCTTGATTTTTGAGAGTTTGGTGTCGGCTGGTACATTTGGGATACATTCTCTAAGTTCTGCAAAGGCACTGTTAATACTTTCTGTCCTTCTCCTCTCCTTTTTAGGGGGTACCCCCTTCCTCCTGCTCAGTCTACCAGTCAGGGCCTCCAGGCGGTTGCCGGTCTGGGATGGGCCTACAGTGCCATATTCGGGACTGTAGGGAGGCTGGGTGGCAAATTCTGGTGACACTTCTCCTGGGTTGAGGACCCATCCCTGGAAGTACGGTCTTTCCTGATGACATCTGGAGGTGGGAGTAAAGATAAAAGGTTCAGGCATCATATGGTGGTGCTGGTAACTCCCAATGATGTTCATGATAACCCTTGAGAGATCTTCTGCCTTCTCCACTAAGACAAAGCACTGATCTTCTAGAACTTGGTTCCTGGCGGCTCCTCAGTGTGACCCCATGAGATCTGGACCTGGAATTCCTTTAGTCTCCTATAAGACACGTTTCCACCTCATGAGCAGGGCTCTCCTCGGACAACTAACTCCCAGCATCCAGCAGATCACACTCAGGGCTAAGTTGCTAAGCCAGAATCTATATATTTAAGATTAGAGAGGATAAGGTAAGCCTGGGATACAATAACAGATATGATCCAGGCTCCAGCTCTGCTGCTCTCAGCGTTTTAACCCTTGTGTGCCTCCCCAGGCAGCTTTATATGGACCTCAGCTCTTGATGTCAGACTGTGCCTGCAACCAATAGGAAGTGCAGGGGGAGAAGAGGAGGAGGAGGAGGAGGATGGGGAGGAGGGGTAGCAGGCGACAATCACCTGGAATCAGAGGACCTTATGCTCTCACCTAATGCTCTGTCTACGACACCAGTCCCAGCTCTGATCACACACCTACAACTATCACTCATCTCACTCTTAAGAGCACTTACCGCTTTTCAGCTTTATATTATATCCACAAATATGGGACCGGGTAAGATCATCGCCTATCATGACAACAGTATACAAATCTATTCCAAACCATGTGAGGATTTGATATGGTGTTTTATGTTTATCCAGTGTTGTACTGCACACTACAATGAATAAACAATACTGGGCTGGAGACTGGACTGGGAATATTGTGATTATTAACAAACACTCTATTCATTAATGTCTATATGTCTGCAGTATCTAGAATAAACAAACACTAACAGTAGTATTCAGGACTAGAGAGTATTACAATAGTACACACATTGAATGTGTATATATTATTATAATGTATATATGTGTGTATGTATATTGTATATGTTTGTGTAATATATGTGTTTTTATACAGTATAATACTGTTATAAATATATATGTGTGTATATTTGTATGTATTTGTTCATTACTTTATTACCATGATATATTTTCTTATAGTGTGTGTGTGTGTGTGTGTATTCTTATAATGTGTACATATATATATATATGTGCATATATTATTATATATGTGTGTTTATATATATTTTATGTGCCTGTTTTAATATATTAAGTGTGTGTATACAGGCTAATACAATTTTAAATATGTGTCTGTGTGTGTATTTGTATGTATGTGTTCATTATATTATCATAATATATTTTCTTATAGTTTATCATAATATATTTATTATTATTATTATATCTTTTATATATATATATATAAGTGTGTGTGTACTGTACGATATTATTATAAATATATATCTGTGTGTGTGTGTGTGTTTGTACACGTTATAATACAATTTTAAATATTTAAATATTTGTGTGTGTGTGTGTGTTTGTATGTATGTGTTCATTACTATATTATCATAATATATGTACTTATAGTGTGTGTTTGTGTATTATAATGTATATATGTGTGTGTGTGTGTGTGTGTGTATTATAATGTATATGTGTGTGTGTGTTTGTACACGTTATAATACAATTTTAAATATTTGTGTGTATGTGTATTTGTATGAATGTGTTCATTACTATATTATCATAATATATGTAGTTATAGTGTGTGTGTGTGTGTGTGTGTATTATAATGTATATGTGTGTGTGCGTATATATATATATATATATATATATATATATATATATATATATATATATATATATATATATATATATATATATATATATATATATATATATATATATATATATATATAAAATTGTATAAATGTTTTTCTATTATTATTATTGTTATTAAAATGATTATAGTATACTGTATATTATTATAGTGTGTGTATGTAATATAATATAATATGATATATTTTATAATAATAAGGTAGCTATGACATATTTAAAAATAAATACCAATAATTTTAAACAATCACACACACGCACGCACACATACACAGGTAGTTCTACTATTGTTAGTATTATCCAAAATAGTCCCTTCATTAAAAAATAGGACAATATTTGTACAATAAAAGTAAAACAAAAATCGCACTTAGAATTTTAGGGTCATTGTAATATTGTGCCGGCGAACTTAGAAAGGGCAACTATTTGTAATAAACAAGCAAACATAAAGCACAATTCTAAAGTATCATTGCTATTATCCATAATAGGAGAACGTTTGGAGTTATACCCTGTATCATTAGTAGTAGTAGTACTAGTGGATTAATTATAAGTAATTAGTAGTTTTGAGGATTTTTTTTTATAACCTTTCATGTTTTATAACAGACTGATCTCACATATGGTTGTCATACATTGTCCATTCATCCCACATTATCAGTACATATAACATATATACATAGTATATACATAGTAATATGTGTAATGAGGGATCCATCATCATCCCGGATCCATAGACATACAACGGATTATGGTGAGCATTCTGACAATTCTCAAACATTGTGCTCCTGGACTGGAACCATAGGACCCTAATATCCTAGTATTCTTCATTATATATGATTCCAAATGTAACCAGAAGTATCAGTTTTACGGCACTCTCTGTTCTTTAGATATATCATCCGACTTTCTATGAGGGAAAATCATTAAACAAGAGAAATGTTGTTTTAAATCTGTTTTATTTCCTCTGCAATAAAAGAAATGTGTAGCTAAAATTCTGTGTCTGCTGTTTTGCTCTGTTATATAAATAACCGAATTGATTTAACACCGAAAAAGAATAATGTTGTAACTTACAGAACACATTTATCTTTATTATACTGGAAGGGAAAGTGATTGTAAGCAGGCTGTGTGCTACATGATGTACCCACCGTCCACACAGTACTCTCATGGCATGGAACTTGTATTATCACTACAAAGTAGTGTAATATACACACACAATACATAATACACACAACGATACACACACAAAACATAATACACACACAATACATAATACACACAAGGACACACACACAAAACATAATACACACACAATACATAATACACACAAGGACACACACACAAAACATAATACACACACAATACATAATACACACAAGGACACACACACAAAACATAATACACACACAATACATAATACACACAAGGATACACACACAAGAATACAGTAAGTATTCGCTTTATACAGTCATCTTTATACCATCTGCAACAAGACACAACCGTATATAGAAAGCTGTATCTTCCATTGAATATTAGACTTGAAAGCAGTCTATTATATATTCCATTAGTAAAGGGTTGGCCACTAATAATTAATCATATTTTTTATAAATATATATATTTTTTATAAATAGATTTTATAAAGATATATATATATACACTTACTCTTATATGATTTAAAATGTGAATGGTTTGGGTTTATGTGACGATCCTGACACACACACATACTATATATATATATATATGTATATATATATATATATATATATATATATATATATATGTTTGTCTGCCCGTATAAATTCAGTGTTCATTATATGGATATACATTTAATGAGAGAAAGACAGAGACACGTATACACATCATTTTATATGCAGTTGTGTATGTAAACATTGAGTTACAAGTTTGCAGTAAGGCGTGATTTATATGTATATCATTTGGACACAACATCAATAAATCAATGGATCTGTCATATATATATATATATATATATATATATATATATATATATATATATATATATATATATATATATATATATATATATACACATACACATTTATATCTATACATTTATATCTATATGAACTTTGCACATGCAGTAGCACTAATATCTCTATGTTTTTCTCCTGTTTCTCTCTCTTTTATCCCCCCACTCTATCCTCTCTTTTTTTACTATCTATATCTCTTACTCCTCTCTCTATTTTTTTCTTTCTTTTCTTTTTTCTTTCTTTCTCTTTTTTTCCTCCCCCATCCCTCTCTCTTTGTCTTTCCATCTCTCTCTCTCATCTTTTTCTTCATATCACTCTCTCTTTACTTCTCTCTTCATAGCTCTCTCTTTCCATTGCTCTCTCTCTCTCTCTTTTGATAGCTCTCTCACGTTTTATCACAATCTTTCCATTGCTCTCTCTCAATCTCTCTTCATATCTCTCCCTTCTTCATATCGCTCTCACTTTTTATTACTCTCTCTCTCTTTTTACATTGCTCTCTCTCTCTTTTTACATTGCTCTCTCTCTCTTTTTACATTGATCTCTCTCTCTTTACTTTGCGCTGTCTCACTCTCTTTTTATATTGCTCTCTCTCCCTCTCTTTTTATATTGCTCTCTCTCTCTTTTTACATTGCTCTCTCTCTCTCTTTTTTTTTACACTGCTCTCTCTCTCTTTTTTACAAGACTCTGTCTCTCTCTTTTTACATTGCTCTCTCTCTCTTCACATTTCTCTTTCTCTCTCTCTCTCTCTCTCTCTCTCTCTTTTTACATTGCTCTCTCTTTCTCTCTCTATCTCGCTCTCTTTTTACATTGCTCTCTCTCTTTACTTTGCGCTCTCTCACTCTCTTTTTATATTGCTCTCTCTCTCTCTTTTTACATTGCTCTCTCCCTCTCTTTTTATATTGCTCTCTCTCTCTCTTTTTACATTGCTCTCTCTCTCTCTTTTTTTACACTGCTCTCTCTCTTTTTTTACAAGACTCTGTCTCTCTCTTTTTACATTGCTCTCTCTCTCTTTCTCTCTCTTCACATTTCTCTCTCTCTCTCTCTCTCTTCTCTCTCTCTCTCTCTCTCTCTCTCTTCACATTTCTCTCTCTCTCTCTCTCTCTCTCTCTCTCTCTCTCTCTCTCTCTCTCTCTCTCTCTCTCTCTCTTTTTACATTGCTCTCTCTTTCTCTCTCTATCTCGCTCTCTTTTTACATTGCTCACTCTCTCTCTCTTTTACATTGCTCTCTCTCTCTCTCTTTACATTGCTCTCTCTTTCTCTCTCTATCGCGCTCTCTCTTTTTACATTGCTCTCCCCCTCTCTCTTTTTACTTTGCTCTCTCCCCCCCCTCTCTCTCTTTACATTGCTCTCTCTTTCTCTCTCTATCGCGCTCTCTCTTTTTACATTGCTCTCCCCCTCTCTCTTTTTACTTTGCTCTCTCCCCCCCCTCTCTCTCTTTGCATTGCTCTCTCTCTCTCTCTCTCTCTCTCTCTCTCTCTATTTGGAGCATTCCTGCCAATTACTCCTTAATCCCCGACCATTGTGCCCATCATATTGTGGGCAATAGTGTTAAAGTAAATGGCTATACTGTTCTTTCAGTGCCTTTGTACTTATCTGTATGAGCGGGCAGTAAATGACAACACTCTGGAGTAGTCACAGCATAAACAGTCGATAAGATAACCAGAAAGATCAGACAGAGCTATCTATTCCGGTCCTATAGGGGAAGGACAGCCGACCTGATCAATAACAGCAGCCAACCTCTCATCAGGATAAAATGCCAAATTCAATACTGATAAGAGTATAACATGTTATTTCGTGTGATCCTCTATATTCACAACACACAATTCATTCTTCATACATTTCCATAAGACTACTAATAATGCTGTAAACAAGGGGGCTCTAGAACCACGTGCAGAGGAACCAGAAGTCCCAGCATATCCTGCAGAGGAGGTTGGCATGGACAGCCCAGGGTAGCACTCTGATAACTGACTTGTAACGGTCTTTTCCAATGAAAACATTTGTACAAAGTGCCTCCGGTGTCTTCCCGAGGTGAATTCATTCCGCTGACTATTCTTAATCATCTAACAGAGGAAAAAAAAAACTTCTCCATTTCAACAGTGGAAAATATGAGTAAAAAAATGAAACGTTTTTTTTTCTTGTGCATATTTTAGCTGTCGATGTGTGGCTCTACTCGCTGTAATCTACCCTCACATCTGGGATGTGTTACTTTCATTGTGTCTGATGGCTCGCAGTACAGTCCTAGAAGGAGTTCAGGGTGAACGCTTTGTTGTAGGAGAAGAAAGTATGATTGGACAATACCTGGTGACAGGAGAAGCTGCCACTGACATTACAGCCTATGACAGCAGCCATGGCACAAGGGGGTTGATTTATTAAAACTGGAGACTTGCAAAATCCGGTGCAGCTGTGCATGGTAGCCAATCAGCTTCTAACTTCAGCTTGTTCAATTAAGCTTTGACAAAAAACCCTGGAAACCGATTGGTTTCTATGCAGAGCTGCACCACATTTTGCACTCTCCCATTTTAGGAAATCAACCTCAAGGTGTGCTTGATTCATGCTGAATAAATATTCTGCCTGGGAATTATTGGCCATTCATTTATTCCTTTATTCATGAATGCACTTGTTCATTCATTAATTGTAATCCTTCTTTCCTTTCTTCTTTCTTCCTTTATTTGGGCTTTGGAACATTCAGGTGTAAAGTACTTTTGATTGGTTGCTACTTTCCATCTCTCATACCTTACTTCTCTCCACTCTCCTTTCCTTTCCTTTCCTTCCCACTTTCCTTTCCATTTCTTTCATTCTTCATTTCCTTTCCTTCTCACTTTCCTTTCCTTCTTGCTTTTCCTTTCCCTTCTCTTTCTTCCCTTCCTGCTTTTCCTTTCCTTTCCATTAATTTCCTTCTCTCTTTCTTTTCCATTCCTTCTTCTTTTCCTTTCCATTCATTTCCTTCTCTCTTTCCATTCATTTCCTTCTCCCTTTCCTTTCCATTCCTTCTTCATTTCCTTTCTTTTCCATTCATTTCCTTCTCTCTTTCCATTCTCTCTTTCCTTTCCTTTCCTTTCCTTTCCTTTCTTTTCCTTTCCTTTCCTTTCCTTTCCTTTCCATTCCTTCTTCATTTCCTTTCTTTTCCATTCATTTCCTTCTCTCTTTCCATTCTCTCTTTCCTTTCCTTTCCTTTCCTTTCCTTTCCTTTCCTTTCTTTTCCTTTCCTTTCCTTTCCTTTCCATTCCTTCTTCCTTTCCTTTCCTTTCCTTTCCTTTCCTTTCATTTCCTTTCCTTTCCTTTCCATTCATTTCCTTTCCTTTCCTTTCCTTTCATTTCCTTTTCTCTTTCCTTTCCTTTCATTTCCTTTCCTTTCCTTTCCTTTCCATTAATTTCCTTCTCTCTTTCCATTCATTTCCTTCTCCCTTTCCTTTCCTTTCCTTCTTCCTTTCCTTCTCTCTTTCATTTTCTTTCCTTTCCTTTCCATTCCTTCTTCCTTCCCTTTCCTTTCCTTTCCCTCTTCCTTTCCTTTCATTTTCTTCTCTCTTTCCTTTAATTTTCCTCTTCATTTCCTTTCCTTCTCTCTTTAATTTCCATTCTTTTCATTCTCACATTTCATTCCATTCCTTTTCTTCTCTCTTTCCTTTCCATTCCTTCTTCCTTTCCACTCCTTTCTTTTATTTTCCTTATCACTTTTTTTTCTATTCATTTTCTTCTCTCTTTCCTTCTCACTTCCCTCTCTTTCCTCTCCTTCTCCCTTTCTTTTCCTTTCCTTTCCTTTCCCTTTCCCTTTACACACACACTTGCTCTGGTTTTCAAAATGTAGCCAGTTCAAAACAATTTGTCCCAAAGAAAAGAACAGTTTGCAAACTACCCCAAATAATATGTTGATCATGATGTTTCTTTTCAGATGAACACTAACAATGAATGAATTTAATTATAAAAGCGGTACTATGGGAAAAACTAAAACAAATAATTTTATGATGCAGCCTAATGTACGAAAAATTCCGCATTCGAATCGATCGTACGCTAATCGGATCGTTAGTACAGAGCTTTTGAGGGCCAATCAGGACAGTTCATCCGATATTATTAAAATAGATATGCACGGAATTTTTTTTTGTAGGATGCCAGATTGTACGATTTTTCGTTTAAACAGTACAGCTGTCGTTCGAAAATGCAATACAAATGCATTGCAACACATAACATCACTTCCAAATTTTTATTCTGTCGTACGAGAATTTTCATGACTTTAGTAAACTCATCAGATTGGATGTGAGATTAGCATGCAAAAACAAAAAAAGGACGATCATTCGTCCGATAATCGGATCGTGTGTACGGGACATAACACTATCATGAACGTGGCTGATTTCGTTTTTATGAGTCTTCTTGGAAACATGGTTTTATTATCTGTTGATCCTGCCAGTAGAGCTGGTATTTTTCCATTACCTATAACAGGGTGTCAACACTGTTTGTGCTACAACCAAACTTTTGGGTAGTTTTAGATGGGTATGTAGTTTTCAATGGACTTTCAGCAAGTGGGAAAAAAAAAAAATGAAAGCTTAACTCCAACACTTTTTAAGCAGTTGCAGCAATGTTTTTTTTTTTTCTCTTTTGGATAAAAGGTTTGAAGCACATAAATTACCACTGACCAATGTAAGCAACCCCTACACATTTGCTTGGCTTGTTCCACCCCCTGTAGCTGTCACTTTTGCTGGTCAGCTTGATTTGCATATAAATGTGGAAAAAATTATAATAAAAAAAAAAAGACATGAAATAAAAAAAGACATTCATATTCTGAATACTATCACAATAAGTATTAACCCCGTGTAGTTATCAGTTTATAATACTTTTTAATATATTATTCCTTTAATTCAGAGATGGACTTCTAAAATCCAGAGGAGTAGGAAAACACTTAAAGCGGAGGTCCACCCTAAAATGGACCTTCCGCTCATCGGATTCCTCCCCCCCTCCAGCGCCACAATTGGCACCTTTCAGGGGGGAGGGGGGGTGCAGTTACCTGGATAATCCAGGTAACTGCACCCACTTCCGGGCTAGCTCTCTGCGGAAAGGGGCGTACATTACGCCCCTTTCCGCAAGTGCCCGCCCCCTTCCGCAAGTGCCCCGCTGCCTGCTGGGAAACACACAGATCCCAGAGGCAGCGGGGACCGTCCTCATTGCGCAGCGCGGCTCGCGCATGCGCAGTAGGGAACCGGGAAATGAAGCCGAAAGGCTCCATTTCCTGATTCCCATACCCAAGATGGCGGCGGCAGCACTCGAGTGTCGATCTAGAGATCGGCTTCGGGTGCCGACATCGCGGGCGCGCTGGACAGGTAAGTGTCACTATTTTAAAAGTCAGCAGCTGCAGTATTTGTAGCTGCTGACTTTAAAAAAAAAAAAAAAAACGCGGAGTCCCGGCGGACTCCCGCTTTAAACAACCACTCATATTTAAATTTTCAATTTCTAATCTGAATCAGAAAAAAATTACCTCTAGGATGTAATTGACCTTTTATGAAGTTTCTGGTAATTCTTATAAAAAAGCACAATTGGATTATAGGGCAGTGATTGGATAGTACTCACCAATCTGTAAATCAATCCATTTTAGGCCACTACAGTGTAAAGGTGCTTTTGATTTGTTATTATGATCAGTAATATGAAATGATGCTTTTATGCACAAGAAACGTGCATGCTTATTAGGCATGATCTACAAAGAAAATGAATAAGAAAGAATAAATTGCTATGGTACACTTGCACTCTGAACATGATCTCTGATTGTATATAGGAAATTATACAATGATATTTAAAGATGAAAAAAAGGCATAGATTAAGGAAACTCTGTATTCATTATTACTTAATTTAAAGTATTTTTTTTTTTTTAATACAAGCAGTGGAAATATCTGAATGTGTTGTGCAGTCCCTGTACAGCAGGGCTCAAGTGAAAGGAAGAAGTAATACAAGAGGCTTATTACATAGTTAGTAAGGTTGAATAAAGACACCAGTCCATCCAGTTCAACCTGAGTGAGTGTCTACAATTGTCTCTATCCCTGTACATTGCACACTCACATCGGTTCCTACCCTCAAGGAGCCCACAATCCAAGGTCCCCACTCATATACTAGGGTCAATTTTGGACAGAAGCCAATTAACCTACCTGCATGTCTTTGGAGTGTGGGAGGAAACCAGAGTACCCAGAGGAAACCCATGCAGGCACAAGGAGAACATGAAAACTCCAGGCAGGTAGTATTGTGGTTGGGACTTGAACCAGCGACCCTTCTAACTACTAGGTGAGAGTGAAAACCATTACACCACTGTGCCACCCTCTTTCTTGGTTCAGGACTGACAGGAGAAAGCATGGTAATATGAAGAGAAAGAAAAATAGATTGGCTCATCACTGTGCTGCTTTGCCTTTTATTGCCCAGTCACAGGCAGAGGTGGGTCCAGGATGACCTGGACTCAGAGGAATTTGGTTAAATGTTGTTGGCCATCAAACCATCAGAGGGCATCTAGTGGCAGAAAAAAGTACTTCTAGATTGAAACACTATAGCAGCCAAAATTATTTTAGACTATTCAAAGGAGAAGTATGACCAAAGCTGTTTTGGCCAAACGTCTGTGGATTACATACGTGCACTTAGTTCTGCACTTCTGTGAACCGGATTCAGCCGACAGCGGGCTAACTTCTATTGTCGGTTGACATCACAGAGCCGGTCTAGGTTCTGCAGGGATCCCGACAATAATGTCTGTATACTCCCAGATGCCTGACTGCTAGCTGGTTCAGCTTTTGAGCGAACTGCTGAGATCCGGAGCCAGGGGCTCCCGCTCCTGCGCCCTCCATAGAGCAGCGCTCCAGTGAACACTGAAGGGGCGGAGCACAAAGCAGTGATTGACAGCCACCATTCTCTACTCAGAGTACACTCAAGAACTGAGTGATTGCTCAATTCTCAGGGTAGAGCCGACAGGGGACAGCTGACACTCGGATTGATCCTGCAGCCATCTAGTTGAGTATGTATGCATGTTTTTTTTTTTTTTTTAGGAATCCTCACTTCTCATTTAAAGGTAATTCTTTTATCATGTTATTTTTGGCTGGAGTTTCTGTTTTAAAGCAAAATTATACACTCTATAATTAATTATTTTTAAATCCGAAAAAAGTTTATTGAGAACCAACAAACAATATGAGATCAATTCACGTTCTGGAAAGTTATGTCACTTTGCAGAAAGTAAAATACAACAGTGCTCCCATCAACATCCAAAACACATATATACAGATTTAAACACAGTAAACGTATCATGTCAACAACTCACTGCATCTATACTCATAAAATCACCATATATTGATGCCTTCATCTCACCCTATCCCTGCAAAACCATCTAGGTGCCGTCTAATAACCCTTTATTGGTATATAGACTACTGAACCCTCTCTATTAATGACTGTAAGGCAGTCAGGATTTAAATTAAGAGAAAGTTGTTACTTAAAGTGGTGTTCCACACAAAAAAAAAAAAAAAAAATTATTAAAATTCCTAAAAAAATTATTAAAATTTTTTTTTTTAACTCACCTCTAAATGCCTGTTGCTAGGGGGTCCCTCATAGTCTGCCTCCTTCAGTGCCTGGGCTGGTGACATCACTCCCCCTTGGCACAGGAAGGGCTCAGCTCTGCCCCCTCCCTCCTGTCAGTCATCTGAGACATGTGACAGGTCCCAGATGACTGCGCGGCCAATCACAGCGTGCGATGCCGCTCGCGCACACGCAGCGGGTGCCCACAGTTGCAATGCTGGCGCCGCTGAGTGGAGGGGGAATGAGCGGGGCTTCGTTCCCCTGCATCACTGGACCCTGGAAACTGTAGACAATCAGAGGGAAGAAATGTCATCAGCACACCAAGAGTTCCTCAAAGGGTCCAAAGCTTTATTTTCGTGGTCATATAGTAAACATATACAGCAACGTTTCGGAGCCACGCAAGGCCCCTTTGTCAGACAAGTGTCAAAGTGCACTGCTGGTGACATTTCTTGGAAACACATACACAATATTTGTATAATGTTCAGTGCTAAACCATCTGATGAAAAAGATTAAAGTTTAAAATTTAAAGGAAAAGGCATGCATCTGCATGCTGATACATGAAGGTGCAACCATGTGAATGGTGAATGGAGTGAAAGTTCTGGGGGATGAACCCCTAAAAATTACAGTCTGTAAAAAAAAGTCTCTAAATGGAGGCTGTAAAGGGAGGGAGGCTGCTTTGGGATGTGGGCGTGGGAACTCAATCACTGTGAACAAAAGGAAAGCAAAAGGAGGAGAGAGAAATGCCAAGCCAATCCTTTAACCACTTCAGCCCCGGAATATTTGGCTGCTGAATGACTGGGCCATTTTTTGCGATTTGGCAATGCATCGCTTTAACTGACAATTACGTCGTCGTGCGACGCAGTACCCAGACAAAATTGATGGTCTTTTTTCCCCACAAATAGAGCTTTCTTTTGGTAGTATTTGATCATCTCTGCGGTTTTTATTTTTTTGAGCTATAAACAAAAAAGAGTGACAATTTTGAAAAAAAACACAATATTTAGAATTTTTTGCTATAATAAATATCCCAATTTTTTTTAAAAAGCTATTTTTTTCTCAGTTTAGGCCGATATGTATTCTTCTACATATTTTTGCTAAATAAATAAAAAAAAAAAAGAAAAAAGCAATATGCATATATAGATTGGTTTGCGCAAAAGATAGCGTCTACAAAATAGGGGATAGATTTATAGCATTTTTATTTTTTTACTAGTAATAGTGGCAATTTTTATTGTGACTGCGACATTATGGCAGACACATCGGACAATTTTGACACATTTTTGGGACCATTGGCATTTATACAACGATCAGTGCTATAAAAATGCAATGATTACTGTACAAATGTCACTGGCAGGGAAGGGGTTAACACTAGGGGGCAATCAAGGGTTTAACTGTGTTCCCTGGGAGGTGATTCTAACTGAAGGTGGAGGGGACTGACTAGAGGAAGTGACAGATCGTGGTTCCTAGCTAATAGGAACACACAATCTGTCACTGCTCTCAGAACAGAACAGGGATTTGTGTGTTTACACACAGACTTCCATGTTCTGTCCCTCCTGCTCATGATCGCTCGTGGCCGGCATTCATCGTGAGCGTCAGCCACAAGCATCGGCATCCCCGCAGTGCAGCGACGCACGCTCGCCTGCTATCCCGATCCCGCGAGCCAATGTACAGCTACAACAGTTCATGGGATCGTGCCAACCTGCTGAAGTATAATGATGGCGGCTGGTCAGCAAGTGGTTAAACAGCTTAGAAATTTATTTAGCATATGGGTATAAAACAGCACTAAAAACTTGCGTGAAAAATGTTGGCGCACTTTCAGAGTGCTAGAGCGGGTAGCTTCCACATGCAGTATCACAGGAGCATAGGAGGACCACCGGAAAGTCTCTATTGAGGGATCCACGAGCGCTGTGAGTTAGCCGCAGCTGGAGCCTCTGTAATCCTCATGGCTTACCGAGACTGCACATGGAAGCGAGGCTCCCATCCGCTCTAGCACTCTCCAAGATATTTCACGCAAGTTTTTAGTGTTGTTTTATACCAAATGCTGATTAAATTCCTAAGCTGTTTTAAAGGGTTGGCTTGGCGCTTCTCTCTCCTCCTTTTGATGGCATTTCTTCACTACCAGTGTTAACCTCCCATGAAAATAATGGTTGCCTCAACCTGGCTGTCATGCTAATCCTATGGCAATGCGTTTCTGAGTCACTGATGTGGAACAAGTATGCAGCTCAGGGTCCCTGACTTTACCGGTTGTATGCTTGTTCAGGGTTAGCATTTTAAAAAGCCCTGAAATCAAGTGAAAGACAGGCTGTTAGTATTATAGGAGGGAGGTCAGGGTTCTAAAGTTGGCTATACACTACAAAAAATGTTTTATGAAAACATGTACGCAAATTCTCAGTGCATTTAAAAGTAGTTCAAGATTTAGTTTGCTTGTAACATTCAATTTTGGAATGGATGGAGAAAACAAGTGAAAAACAACACACACGGTTCGAAATTCAAGAAAAAATTCCAAACCCGTTCCTTCAAATTTTCTCATCACTGTGGTCAAAAACAAATGTTGACCACCACAGTGAATTAAATGTTATTAAAATTGAAAAAAAAAAATCTGAGTTCTACTAGTGTATAGCCAGCCCAGGTCTACAGATTCATCTCTGTACAAGCTTCCTTCAAGGGACTGTGCCTTTAATCCATCAAGTCTTCTTGCATATTGTTTATTTGTGATAAAACTGTGTTTAGAAAAGGGTAGAAAATAGATTCCTTATTTTATCCTTTTATGAAAACAACTGTTTTCTGAAGATATTTAACAGAGCACGATTTACTGAGAAAATCTCATTGAACAAAAGGTAATCATTTTTATAGCTCTACTTCTGTTTTGAAGCACGGGTAGTATACAAATGCCCATGCAATGCAATAAATAGTTTGTATCATGTTTTAATGCCAAGTTGTAGTAACCCACATCAACCAGATAGAATATTTTTTGTACTGGTTTAGTCTCAGAAAAGGCAATTCCAGTTGGTTTCTATGGCTTACTGGACTTAAAGCGGAACTAAACCCTCCTATAATTTATAGCCAAGGAAGCTACCATCTTAGCCTTTGTTTGATCTGCAGTTGCCATGATGCAACAAGTTATGACATCAGCCATTTGATGGCTTGACATTTTGGTTGAGATAGGTCTGATGACAGATTTACCCACAAATGTTCAGAGATTCAAAAGCAAAGCAAAATATACTGTATATATTGTGTATCTATATATTAAAACCACATCCTTATATAGGAAGTATAATTCGTTTTTTTTATACATTATATATTTTTTGCATATTAAAAAAAAGAAGAGTACAAATTAATGTCAATGTTACTCTATGAACAGTAGATCACATATATGTGACTCAGTAAAAAGTCTATAGTTAGCAGTACGTTATCAAACCAAAATGAGAAGATTTTTTTTTTATTACAGGTATTTGTATAGTGCCTACAATTTCCACAGTGCTTTACATATTCTAGATTCACATCAGTCCCTGCCCCAAGGGGCTTACAATCTAAGGTCCCTAACTCACATACTAAGACCAATTTAGGAGCCAGTTAACCTACCATCATTACTTAGGAGTATGGAGCACAGGGAAAACATGCAAACTCCACGCAGGTAGTGTCCTTGCTGGGACTCAAACTGAAGACCAAAGGGCTGCATATTTCAATATACAAATACCATACTGGTGACCCCACAATAGGGATAAAATTTTTTCGCAAAAGGGAGTTTAACAAGACTCGTGGCCACTCATTAAAATTAGAAGAAAAGAGGTTTAACCTTAAACTACGTAGAGGGTTCTTTACTGTAAGAGCGGCAAGGATGTGGAATTCCCTTCCACAGGTGGTGGTCTCAGCGGGGGGGCATTGATAGTTTCAAGAAACTATTATATAAGCACCTGAACTACTGCAACATACAGGGATATACAATGTAATACTGACATATGATCACACACAGGTTGGACTTGATGGACTTGTGTCTTTTTTCAACCTCACCTACTATGTAACTATGTAGCTATGGAAAGAGTACACAACAAAATGAGACCATATACAATGTATTTATATATATATATATATATATATATATATATACACACACACAACATTCCAGCATGGTTGTACAGTGAGTCTGATTAGTACAGATCAGACTGGGGTACTCGGTCACCTTGTGCCCCTATTGGGCTCCACGGGCCCTCTCGTCACAGTGCATATAACTTTTTGTTTATTCTTTTTTTTTTTTACTTTAGATATACTAACACACACATTCACCCCTGAAGAAGCAAGCCTTGTCTCGCAAAATGCGTAGGTTTATTGAAGATGTTTGTGTATACTGTATTTTATATTTTATATATTATTGTATGTGCAATGACAATTTGTATACTGTATTTACCATCTCATCGGTTAGGCATTTATTCTGTTATGTATATATGACATTTTTGAATACATCTTGAGACTGTATTTACTCATGTTATGTTCATTGGCTAACCGTATTCACCTCATTTAAAATCCCAGAGTGACCTTTCTGTGTTTTGTTGTACATTATTAGGGTGGAGGTGTCTTACGACTGACACCAGACCATTTCTTTCTTTTGTTATACTCAGCTTATGTAAAATATACATCAGTGTTTTCTATAATCCCTGTTAGCTGCATTTACACTTTGCCAAGTGATGTAAAGCACTAAATAAATAAAGATAAAAAAAAAAAAAAAAAAGCAGTGTATGGCCAGGTTTAAGCTGCGTTTTGACCTGCTTTGCATTGCAATTATTTGAACATGGCAGGTCCCTTTGAGAAGGCAAGCAGGTGAAATTCAATGTTATGCTGTGTTTTGTGTTTGAAAACACGACATTTGCACCAATGTACATTTTACATCCATTGTTGCATTGATACACTGTTCTATTGTTACATTTTATATTTGTTAAACCCTACCAAAGGGCTATGTTGTCTCTCGGATGGGGGTAATTGTTATGACATTGTTTTGCATTAATGTAAAACAATTTCAATAAAATATCGAACGAACAAATAAATAAATAAATAAAACACGACATTTGAGCAGTGTTGCCTTTGAATGGAAAAGGCAGCATTTGTTAACAACACCCTCCTAAACAGGCCTTAATGAAATATATGGGTAAGTATATATCTCAAGGAATTAAATCAGTGTTGAACCCAAAAGCAAACATTCTTAGATGTGATGGCTGCATTATTTTTCTTTTTTTAGGCTTTCTTTCCTTTATTTTCATCTAGTGAACCAGCGAGTAAGTCTGTTGTTTTTTCAACAGAACAAGCTGTCCTGCAACTGTAGCAGTTAGAATGTTGAGACAAACCATTGAACATTGACAGGGGCACTTACAATGATCAGATTTTGTTTATTCAGGTAGAACCTAGAAGCAAAAAAAAAAAAAATGTTACTCTAACTGCTTGTGTAACTGCCGTGTGAGCTGAAGTTTGACTTCAATTTGTTAGTGTATCTAAATCTTGTACATCTAACATTCCCATTCCACCCAGATTTATAAAAGGTGCTCCATGTGCTTCTTCATCCAGAGTTGGGGCACTCTAATACAGGAGGTGTGTTACTGGCCAGATCAGCAGGTGATACGAGAAGGAAAAAAGGCCAAAAAAAAAAAGAAAATGAATGCAGCCATCACATCTAAGTAAACTGCAATATATTACATTTTTGGTTTTGGATTTTTATATCGCTTTAATAATCCAAAAGTATTCCTAATAAAATGAATTCTTAATTAAATTTTTATATAAAAATTGTGAAGGCATGGTTATTCGTCTGTCTGAAAAACATTTATACTTTACCATTATTAACAAACTCAGATTTTTGCAGAGGGTAATAGAACTTTGGATAATATCCCTGCAATGATACAAATATGTAATTCAGCCAGGAAAAGAATACGTCTTTCTACCTACTGTAGGTAAGCAGGGCTGAGAACTTATGCAAAGATACTACATCTTGATGGCCATTCATGGTGGTGGTGGGTTTATCAGATATATTTGGGAATCTTGTCACACCTTTTAGCTGGGCAGTCTTGGTGGGGAATGGGTTCCCAATCAGTCAGGTGATCCCAATCTATTAATGAGCAGCAGTGGAGCTACCATTGATTGGAGAGTTGCTCATCTTTCTAAGGGCCGGTTCACACTGCGGGCGATGCGAGGCGACACCGACTTGCCTCGCCACGACCTGCCGCGACCTCAGCGGCGATTTGCAAATGACTTCTGTATAGAAGTCAATGCAAGTCGCCCCGAGGTCGCCCAAAAGTAGTACAGGAACCTTTTTTCTGAGTCGGAGCGACTCGAGTCGCTCCTCTCAGAACGGTTCTATTGTACAGAACGGGGGCGACTTGTCAGATCGCGGCGAGGCAAGTTGTGTCGCCTCGCATCGCCCGCAGTGTGAACCGGCCCTAATGCATCCCGAAACTGGAGAGTGCAAAATGTGGTGCAGCTCTGCATTGAAAGCTTCCAGGTTTTTTTTTTGTAAAAGCTTAACTGAACAAGCTGAAGTGAGAAGCTGATTGGCTACCATGCACAGCTGCACCAGATTTTGCACTCTCCAGTTTTAGTAAATCAACCTTAGACCCCTTTCACACTGAAGGCGTTTTTCAGGTGCTACAGCGCTAGACACTGGGGCGCTGCGTTGGCAGGGCGTCACAAAAAGTCCTGCCAGCAGCTTCTTTGCAGCAGTGTAGGAGCAGTGAATACACTGCTCCTCCACCTCTCTTGCCCATTGAAAACAATGGGGCAGTGCCGTGTTACAGCTGGCAAAGCGCCACTGCAGGGGCATTTTGCGGGCAGATTTAACCCCTTTTCGGCCGCTAGTGGGGGGGTTAAAACCACCCCACTAGTGGCCTAATAGCGCCGCTAAAACGGCGGTAATAAAAATATAGCTCCGCTTTACCGCTGACGCCTGGGGCGGCTCAGTGTGAAAGAGGTCTAAGTGTCTCTGCAAAGTGCCTCCTCCCCCACCCCAAGTGCCGCTCCCCCACCCCATATACTCATCATACCTACACTCCCATGCAGTATCTTGCCCCGATCTGCAGCCCACACCAAAATTGGGGATGTGGCTGGATCAGTTGTGTCACTCCTGCAGTCATATGACAGTGCACACACTGCATAGGCCTGCTAATTGGCTGCTAGGCCAGAGCACTGTCACAGGGGAACAGGTAGGGTTGCCACCTGTCCGGGATTCACCCGGACAGTTCGGGTTTGGAATCATGTGTCCGGGTTTCAAACTGCCTGAGCCCTGGACACATTACTCAGACTGGACTATGGCTTCCCGGCAGGGATGCTGGCTGCAGTTGTCTAAGCTGAGAGTGTCTGTTACACTCTCTTTCACACTGCACAAAGCCAGCACTAACAATCCCCTCCATCTTGCCACACACAGACAGGAGAGGAGATAGGGTTTAATCTGTTCTTCTTCCTTCCGCTCCCACCCCTCTGTGTCTGTCCACCTACACTCCAT
Organism: Lithobates pipiens; assembly: GCF_037356315.1. Classification (NCBI taxonomy): domain Eukaryota; kingdom Metazoa; phylum Chordata; class Amphibia; order Anura; family Ranidae; genus Lithobates; species Lithobates pipiens. The sequence goes on from NW_027507903.1 coordinate 449,512,019, forward strand.
TCCCTGGCGCTGTGTCTCAGAAAAGAAAAGTGTGGGCCGGAAATTTGAAGTCCAGCAGCCTCAGATACATCTGGATGAGAGGTGCCAAGTGAGCTCACCATCCATCCCTGTCTGTGACTGAAGTCTCCCCCCCCCCCTCCCTTCTATCTCCTGCCTCTGAGTGTGTACACTAAGGGAAATCAGGGTTCTCAGAGCACCCCTTACATCAGAGTTCCACTTTACACCAGAAGCCACAGTGTCCCCCCTTACATCAGAGTCCTCTCTGTGTATGAGAGTTCTCAGTGTTCCCTGAGAATCCCTTATGTCAGAGACCCCAAAGTTCTCCCTTACATCAGAGTCTGCAGAGTCCCCCCTTTACAGTGTAGCGGAACTTTGCAGGTTCAGATATAAAAGGGGACTCTCGTGATTAACTTCATATGATTAGAAATAGTATTTAAAGAGGTAGTAAACCCTGATGGCTTTACTTCCTCTTTGTCTCTGCATTGCATAGTAGCCCATTATGCGCCGTAGCATGTGCTATGAGCCCATAGCATGCGCCGTAGACAGCAGTGCCTGTCTTTTTGTAAATATCTCCTAAACCGTGGAGGTTTAGGAGATATTTCTTGGACCTACAAGTAAGCCCTAATCTAGGCTTACCTGTAGGTCAAAGTGGTTTGTAAGGGTTTACAACCACTTTAATTGCAAATATATACAGTATGTATACATTATACTAGAAAAAAAAATTGCTGTGCACCAAAGTGTTTGGGTTTGACTTGAAGAAAAGTTGGCACCCCTAGGAACAGGTCATATGCTCCCCCATACCTAGCAGTGCCAGGTTTTCCTGCTGGCTGCAGAGGAGCAAGAAGATGCCAGAAAGTGCAAGAGATGACAGTTTAGGGGGTTGGTGTGCATGATGATAATGGGTAACAGTGGGAACAGAATAATGGGGTCTGCTGTTGATGGTTTCCTTCTAAAAATATCAATGCCTTACTGTGTCTGGCCTGCAATTTTACAAAACCCAGAATAAATATGCAAAACATAAGTGTCAGCTTCTGTGATCTTTGTGTTAGCTAGGGAGACCAAAGCTTCAACATAACAACCAGGCAATACACATTTAAGGATAGATCAGTTGTAGCAGCTTTTTTTTCTCATGACAGGTAAGCCAGGCAGCAATGGCGTTATTTTTCAAAAAGCTGCGCTAAAAATGATCCAAAAATTATTTGTGAAAAATAAAGTAAAAAGAAACAGTATCAAACAAGATTATACCAAACTCTAATTAAAAGAATGTGTATATTCAAAAAATAATAATCCAAAAATTAGTCCATATCACCATCTACACACAAAAAAGTTCACTTCATATAGAAAAATAGACTCTTTTTGATTGTAGTTTCCACCGTGAAACACACCACACCGGTAAAGGAAAAAGGTGTCCTCAAAGATGCAGAAAACAGAATTCCACCACCAATATTACTGCCGCTTACCAGCTAGACTGGTCCCATCACAGAGACCAGATATGGCCACAATAAGAAAGCACTCCTTCTGCGCATGGACCACCAGGAGGATAAAGCTCTGTTCAGACGTATGGACAGGTCCTACGGCCACACCACTCATTGCCCGGCACATACAGAAACAAGAAGGGTCGCCATAGTGTAGTAAATTCTTAACGTTTAATAAATAAATAAAAGGTTGCACTTACATCCAACTGAGAAAACAGTTCGCTGTGTTACAAACAACAATATTGCCGGCCGGCTTCGTAAATGCTGCCCGTTGCTTCCGGGTTCAACGTGGAACACGGTGACGTCAATACGCCACTCCTCCCTACGCCGTTTCGTCACAACTGACGTCTTCCAGGGGCACGGGCGGCGCATTGACTCACCGCATTAAATAACACTACAGATGATTAGTTCCGCCCCACTCTGAGCTTCTGAAGGCCATATCAAGTAAGGGCAGATCTCAATAACATAATGGGCAGGTATGCAAATGTTATCTCCACACACCTTCCACTATATTGTGAACGATCAGATCCTAAGGCTTACATTACCTACCCGAACGAAAAATTCAATTTGCATTTAAAAACGAACGAATATTTAAAAACTAAATAAACAGTCTTTTTTTCTCCCCCTTTTTTATATATCTGGATCTGAAAACAAGGACATTAAATCAGGGCAAGAATTACCGTACCACTGACTAAATATCAAGAGCGTCCACCATACTTAATATCGGTTGGTGTATTCAGATCAGTATTAAGATTTAATGTATTGCAGAAAAAATATATATATATAAAAAATATAACAAAAAATTTGATTATTTAAAATAAAAATAAAAATTGAGGATTAAAAATTAAACAATAATTATCATATTATGAAAAATAATATCATAAAAAATAAAAAATAAAAAAACCCTCTAGGACTACCAGCCACTAATATACATATCACGGGAAATATCCCATAGAGTGTATATGTATATCATATTTAATTCAAAGAACTTTCATAGATGAATTTATTGTACAGAATGTTTTGTATATTTTTTATTGGTCATCTTGAGTTACCCATATGGAATATAGGTTCCCCATATTCGTGGTACCAAAAAGAAAACGTTGTTCTAATACGAATAAATTTCTCAAACAAAAAACCTCAAAAAACTTCAAGATGCTTTTTATTATTTTGCGCTATTCCTTCCTTTACCAAAAAACAGCAACAAAACAGCACCAAACCCAGAACACAGGGATTCTTTTTGCCCACTTACATTTGCACATCCAAGAGGATATACAAAAAAACTTTGACTTGGGCCTGACAGAAACTCACAGTGGGTTCACAGTATTTCATTCACTCAATTACCAGCTAGCTGTTATCAATAAAAGCGTTAACATCCACTTCTACATTAAGACCATACGGGGTATAGCATCGTACCCTATGTATCCAATTCATCTCCAACCTAGATAACTCTCTCACCAGAGAGCTTCCCCTCCAGTGAGCACTATACTTATCTATTCCCAGGAACAATGTGTTCGCCGGGTTACGATTATGGTGAATAGCATAATGTTTTGACACTGAATGGAACCTGAAACCATTTCGTATATTGGTTAGATGTTCACCTAAACGCACCTGCATGGTGCGTTTAGTCCTGCCTATATATTGAAAACCACAGGGACATTGTAAAAGATACACCACCCCTGTGGAACTACACATAATGAACGGTTCAATTTTATGTTCTCTAGATGTACTGGTGGAAATAAATGATTCCGTCTTCCTCTGTTTGCTTTTGTTCAGTGCGCAGATTTGACATCTGCGACACTGATGATACCCTGACATATTCTGAAAGAAAGATCACGCAATGGCGTTATTACAGGGGAACGGCAAGGCTACTATGCTGGGGGACACGAGGGAACGTTTTTTTACTATCATCCCAATGTGGAAAACCTGCTTAATGGCCACCCGAACAAAGTGGATTTTCCTTTATTTGTCATTGATCCCCTAAGCCTAGGAGTGAAAATCAGAAGTGTGTCTTATCCCATACCATGTGCTGCATGTGTGATGGAGACTTGGAGGGACTTAAGACTGAGCAGAGCCGAGTCTCTGCAAGCATTAAGTCACCTTCCATTTTATTAATCTTCCAGTAGGAGCAGCAAATGTTTTTCCCTTCAGTTACTTTCTAACCCCTGTATTAATCATTCACTATAACAGCCCATTAATGTCTCCTAACTTTTTAAAGATGACAAATTTGATTTGACTGATTTCAATCAGCGTTAGGGTTCAGTCCCATGGGGCACAGGGACCACTTAAATGCCTTAGTATTTCCCATAACGATTTGTTACAATCCAGCTTCCCAGCCAGTTAGTCGGTGTGCTGTTGTGTTTTTATTTTTTTAGCCAGCATTTACTTTTAAGTGGTTTTGGATTTGATGGGTTACTGTGAAATCTGGAAGCCCCTTTTCCTTGAAGTGTGAAGTTAAGCTACATACAATAACTCATTTAATGATAATGCATTGATACAGCTCTTTTTTATTCTTTGTCTAACGCTTTTGTTCTTCCAATGTTTTTTGGAGGCTTGCACTTATGTAAGCATAGGCACCACTCATATATCATGAGATACTTTGTATACTTGGGGTTAACCCATCGCTGTCCCACACCACTTAGGTGTGTTGTGAGGATATTGAGCATGTCTCTATAACCGGTTTGTTTTCCCTATACTCTAACAGAGGCCCTTTATCTTCCCCTAGGTTTTTTGGCCTATTATGAAATACTTCTAGAGACGGTTGAGCCTGTTAATATCTACAGTCCGAGTCTCTTTTCCATTGCAATTAACCATGGCCTTTGTGTTACTCTGCTCTCATGATGTGCCTTTAGGGCTATTTACGGTGAAGATATTTGCCAGCACACCATGGAACAACACAAATAGCCTCCAAATGGGTGATTTATTGCATGATCACAACACAAGGAAAGTGCAACGTTTCGGAGCCGCGCAGGGCCCCTTGGTCAGGCCTGTGATTTAGGGCTATTTATACCCCACTCCAGCATCCCCTACTTTGCTGTGTCTCCCCCTTGGTATTGTATAGTATCATTGGTTATTTAGGTGAACAGTTTTCTTGATATGGGTTACAAATTATTTTCCTTTCCCCCTTTTTTCTCTCTCACTGTTTTGGCTCCCCCCTTTCCCCTTCCCCTCTTCCCCATCCCTTTCCTGTTTTCTTTTCATCTCCCCTCTCCTCCCATTCCATTCCACTTTTCCTTCCTCCCTTCCCTTCTTTTCTTCTTTGTCCCTTTCCTCCTTTTTCCTCCCTCCTCTTCTCTGTACCCAAACTGTTATGCCCTGTACACACGGTCAGACATTCCGACCACAAAATCCGTCAGATTTTTTCCAACGGATTTTGTCCGAAACTTGTGTTGCATACACACGGTTGGACAAAGTTGTTGGAAAATCTGATCGTTCAGAACGAGGTGACGTTCGTTGTGTACGACGGGACTACGTAGAGGCTAGTAGCCAATAGCTTTGGTCTCCTAATTTAATCTGAGCACGTGTGGCACTTTGTCAGTTGGAATTCTCTACAAACAATCAGAAAAAGTCAGATCGGATTTTGTTGTCGGAAAATTTTAGATCCAGCTCTCAAACTTTTTCTGTCAGGATTTCCGACAGAAAAAGTCCGATAGAGCCCATACACGATCGGATTTTCCGACAACATAATCCGATTGGACCTTTTCCGTCTGAAAGTCCGACCGTGTGTACAGGGCATTAGCTCTTTGCTATCTGAATGTATGGACAAGGTCCTTGACAAAACCTTTATATCTTTCTCGGTGTCTATTGAGCCTTAGCATCCACCATTTTGTCCCCAATGCCCTGTTTTTGGCCCCTATTCTGTTCTCCAGTGGTAAGTGACAGTAATACCCTAATCCCCTATCTATTTTGCTCATGCTTTGGTCTACAATTGACTATACCTTCTTGTTTGTTATTATTTATTTTGTTATCTCATCATCAGATTTGACTTATTTGACTTATTACTGTTCTTCCTGAAGAAGCGGTAAATTTTCACGAAACATGTAGAGGATGTTTGTGTACTGAAGACTAATTATGTTCCACTGGGGAGTATAGACAGCACTAGTGTAAAGTGTATTGTTACATTATTTGTTTTCACCCTAAATAATTTGTGTTGTAACTTGTATCTGGATACCTTGTTTTTACCCACATTTGTGTATTAATAAAATGTATTTTTTTATTCGATATGCAATCTGTCCAGGGTACTGAGATAGTCCATTTATTTCTTCTCCCAACTATTTGGCATCTATCTATCACTCTTATTTTAAATTTTATACAACATACCAACACATTGAAGGTTTTTTTTTTTTCCCCATTGTTACGCCGTGCCTTTTAACTGCTAATTAGCGGGCTACCCATGTAAAGCAATGGAACTATGGGAGATGGACAAACACTCTATGGTACAGGACCAATGGGAAACCGTTCTGGAATCAATGTGTTCCAATCTCTGTAAAAGTCTCTCAAAGACTCTCTTAATTATACACAAGGGTAGTCTTAACCATTCATGGAAGGAGCGACCGCACAGACATGAAACTTTATCACTACACCAAGCCACTCTTCCAGATGTTCAGTGCTGAAAATGGCGCATGCACACTATACGGTTTTCGTGTGCTTTTTGCAAACAGTTGGCACTCCTCGTAGTCAAGTTGAAAATGAAGAAAGTGAAAAAAGCAGGCTCAAAGTGTTCCATCAGTGGGAAAGTGTTGGCAACAGTCTTCTGCACTGCTTCTGCACCCCCTGAGAAACCCAGAAGATAATATGTGTACACACATACTAGGGCCAATTTAGATAGGGGCTAGCTAACTTACCAACTTGTGTCTTTAGAGTGTGGGAAGAAACAGAACCCCAACACAAATACAGAGACTGCATGCAATCTCCATGCAGATGGCACCCTGGCTGAGATTCAAACTGGGGACACCATTGCTGCAAGGCATAAATGCTAACTACTAAGCCACTGTTCTGCCAAACTTCCATCTAAGTGCCTCAGTTAATGCTGCAATGTTTGCTTTAAAGCTGAACTCTGGTCTCTGCTTAAAATTCACTTATAGCAGACTCTCTGACCTTATTCCAGTAAGGCTGTGAAATAAAATATTTTCTTAGCTTAAAAACTTGATAGAGTAGGGGAGGGTTAAGACCCCAGTTGGGTTTTTATTGATGTCCTCCCTGAGGAGATTTATCCTCTCTGTTTGTCCTCGTGACTACCATCAATGGAACATAAAATTATAGGAAATATTTTTTGTTGTCACTGGAACAGGAGGTGAGGGGGATCTACCAATGGGGACATCTGTTAGGCTGAAAACTACTTCTCCCTTCACTTTAGAGAAATGTTCTCTTTTTGTGACTCTGGGACAGGAAATAAAGGGAAATCTGCCCAGACATGTAACAAAATCTCTCATCTCAGCGATCCCGGCTTTTGCTGTATTTCCACTTGGGAAAGTCCGGCGAGGCTCCCCGAGGATCGTCTCTCGATGGCACATCTGAGTAACTCATCTGCCTACCTGTCCATACAATGCTCCGCCTCCTGGTCTGTTTGTGAGTGAATCTTATTTTATTTAAAAAAAAAAAACTATTTTATTATTTAAAAAACATACAGATTTTAATTACTACACTATACACTGTGTGGGTTTATTTTCCCTTAGTTTATGTCTTACATGCCTGTCCATAGCAAACTGCTGCCAGAATTCCCTTTAAACATTTTATTAATTTAATTTATTTAGTTATATTGATTTTTATTTTATGTTGATAGGACCTTTATTTATTTATTTATTTATTGATTGCTGCCATGCTTTCTACTACTTTACATTATATCACTCATATGCAGCACACTGCCAATCCCTATAAATAAAATAAAAGTTGGGCATACACCAGTTAGGCCAATTATCCCAAATTAAAACTATTTATACTGCTGTATGCTCTGCAGCATCTCAGTTCTTGTAGTAAAGCCCTAGTTCTCAAAGTCACATGAAAAGACCCTTTCCCCACAGTACAGTATTTTTTTTCCCTTGTGAATTAGTAAATGCCCCCATGGCAGTGCTCAGCTTACCATGCCTTTATTTTGAAAGTAGTCTGTAGTCGGGAAGAATTTAGGGAAAAGACCCTCTATAAACTTGATTGCCAAATTTCAAACAAATTTTGCCAAACCTATGGCAAATCAAAACTGGTCAGATTTGACAATCACTATTTAAAAGATGGTTTTAAATTGGTTGTGTTTCATGACAGTATGGGGGACCTGCTTTATGGTTTACACATTTTAGGAGCCAGAGGCAATGGAGGGTAATTAGGCCTCCATCACAGAGAGGTCGAACTTAGTCTATTAAAACTACAAGGGAATCCACAGGAGGGCCTGAAGCTTAGTAAAATCTAAAACTCTAAAACAGAAATGTTGTCTTCAATGTGCCTAAGCCACACATGTTCGCATCCTATTGTTGTATAATTATTGTTATTATAACATTATAATCTCCTGTGGTGCTGCACAATAATAGATATAATAATATTTAATACAGGTTTTTATATAATGCCATCAATGTATCCTGTATTTTTACATATATATTGTACATGCACATCAGTCCCTGCCGTGATGTGATGGATCTTACAATCTAAGGTTCCTAAATCACATTTACACATATATTAAGGCCGATTTACTTACCAGCATGTCTATGGAGCGTGGAAATAAACTGGGGTACCCAGGGGAAACCTACACAGGCACAGGGAAAACATACAAACTCTGCACAGATAGTGCCGTGGTTGAGATTTGATCTGATGACCTTAGTGCTGCTAGGTGGAGGTGCTAACCACTTAGCCACCGTGCTGCCCTGTATAATATAATACAGGTGCATCTCCATAAAAAAACGAATATTATCAAAAAGTTTATTTATTTCAGTAGTTCAGTTCAGAAAGTGAAAGACACATATACCGTATTTATCGGCGCATAACATGCGCCAGCGTATAACACGCACCCCAAGTTTAGGAGGGAAGTTTAGGGAAAAAAACTTTTAGGAGGGAAGTTTAAGGAAAAAAACGTACATTTTAAATGCCCATCAATGCAGCCTTATCAGTGTCTATCTGCAGCCTTGCCCAGTACCCATCTGCAGCCTTGCCCAGTGTCCATCTGCAGCCTTACCCAAGTGTCCATCTGCAGGTTTCCCCAGTGTCCATCTGCAGCCTTCCCCAAAATTGCAGCATGATAATTTTTTTAATTTAAGCGCCGCCTAGATACACAGAGCCGGATGTCCTGTGTATTCGGCTCCTCTCGGCCCATCTCGCAGTCCCGTCCCTTGGCCCAGCTCCTATGATGTACACAACACTGATCCAATGGTGGGACGTAAAGGCTAGGAAATGGGACTGGGTGTGACTGCGAGCAGAGCAGAGCCTAGCTGAGTACACAGTACACTTGGCTCGGTCTATTTCTGCGGTGCTCGCTCCTCTTCCCCTCAAAGATAGCAGAGATTGCCGTATAACACGCACCTACAATTGTCCCCGATTTTAAGTGAGTGTTATACTCTGATCAATACAGTATTTTTTATAGATGCATTACGCATTGATATAGTTCAAGCATTTCTTTCTTTTAATTTTGATGATTAGGGCTTACAGCAAGGGAAAACTCAAAATTCATTATCTCAGGAAATTAGAAGATAGTGAAAAACTTCAATAATGGAGACCAGTCTTTTTCACCAGGGTGCCTTGAGGTCTCTTCAGGGGCGCCTTGGCAAAATGCCCAAAAATGTTATTCAAGGTGGTGGGTGGATGAAGCGTGCCTTTTAGATACACAAACCCACAGGTTTTCATTGTGCAACATTACGACCTTCTAGCTGCCAACCTCCTAATGACCAGTGACATCATCAGTTGATAAGCAGGATGTCAGTTGCCTGTATAGCATCCTTGTTTGATCCTTCCCTGCCTCTCTCCATCGGCTTTGGGGTCACATTAGCTGAGTTTGGTGAAAAACTGAGAAAGAAAAGAAACCTTGGAATACTAGTCAGTACCAGTTTGCACCTCTAATGTTGGGTCTCCTAGGTGTGGATGTTGCTGCATAATGTAAAACTATTAGAATAGTTTTTACATTTTAGGATGGGTTGCCTCAAGATTGTTCATAATTTTAAAGGGTGCCTTGACTGAAAAAGGGTTAAGAAACACTAATGTAGACTCATGGTATCACATTCTAATCAGCTAATTTACTTAAAAAACCTGTAAAGGTTTCCTGAGCCTTTAAATGGTTTCTCAACCTGGCTCAGTAGGTTACACAATCATGGGGAAGACTGCTGACTTGACACTCATTGACACCCTCCACAAGGAGGGTAAGTCACAAAAGGTCATTGCTAAAGAAGCTGGCTGTTCACAGAGTGCTGTATCCAAGCATATTAATGGAAAGTTCAGTGGAAGGAAAAAGTGTGGTAGAAAAAGGTGCACAAGCTACAGGGATAAAAGCAGCCTTGAGAGGTTTGTGAAGCAAAAGCCATTTGTGAATTTGGGGGAGATTCACAAGGAGTGGACTATGCCTGGTGTCAGTGCTTCAAGAGCTAGCACACACAGACGTATCCAGGACATGGGTATATCACATTCCTTGTGTCATGCCACTCCTGAACCAGAGACGCCTTACCTGGGCTAAAGAGAAAAAGGACTGGACTGTTGCTAAATGGTCCAAAGTTCTCTTTTCGGAGTAAAGTAAATTTTGCATTTCATTTGGAAATCAAGGCTCCACAGTCTGGAGGAAGAGTGGAGAGGCACATAAACCAAGTTGCATGAGGTTCAGTGTGACGTTTCCACAGTCAGTGATGATTTGACATCTGCTGGTGTTGCTTCACTGTGTTTTATCAAGTCCAAAGTCAGTGCAGCCCTCTACCAGGAAATTTTAGAGAACTTCATGCTTCCCTCTGCTGATCAGCTTTATGGAGGTGCTGATTTTATTTTCCAGGAGGACTTGGCACCTGCCCACACTGCCAAAAGTACCAATACCTGGTTTAAATGATCATGGTATCACTGTGCTTGATTGGCAAAAAAACTCGCCTGACCTAAACCCCATAGAGAATCTGTGGGGTATTGTCAAGAGGAAGATGAGAGACACCAGACCCAACAATGTAGATGAGCTGAAAGCCGCTATCAAAGCAACCTGGGCTTCCATAACACCTCAGCAGTGCCATAAGCTGATCGCTTCCATGCCACGTCGCATTGATGCAGTAATTCATGCAAAAGGACCCCCGACCAAGTATTGGTATAGTGCATACTATACTGTACATGGACATGCTTTTCAGTAAGCCAATATTTCTGTATTAAAAATCCTTTTTTTATTGGTCTTATGAAAAATTAAAATTCAAATTTTCTGAGATACTGATTTGGGGTTTTCACTAGCTGTAACTCATAATCATCAAACTTAAATGAAAGAAATGCTTGAAATATATCACTCTGTGTGTAATGAATCTATATAATATATGATTTTCACTTTTTTAATTGAATTACTGAAATAACTTTTGATGATATTATAATTTTTGAGATGCATCTGTATGTTATAAATTAAAGCAGAATCAACATTGACTATTTTAATAACTATGCTACTAGCATTAGTAAATAGATAGGAATGTTTATAATATTATATTGTTTTATACTTTTTTTTTTACATTTCTTCAGTAAATTCCTGGTTTTCAGACCTAGGCAAATTCATCCCAGGAATCTCCAGGGAGGAATGAGGGTTTTTTGAAGCTAAGCACACCCTTCTGCCTTCACGCCCGAGCTATGGGTCAATGGGATTCCAGGAAGTGAATGGCCAGAAATGCTTGTTTGTCATGATATCTCAGCAAAATAAAGTATAGAGACATGAATGGATGGGTGAGTTTGCCAGGACATGGGTGAATCAATTAAATAGCATTTTTGGCTTGTGGTGCAGTGTAGTTCTGCTTTAATGCAACACATAAAATGTTCCAGTGACACATAGATATAATAGGGATATAATATTAATTTGCTATTGTCACACAACTGGGTGGGCTCAGGGCACAGAGCCCACCCTTTTTTGAAGCCTATTAGAGCCTCTGGCTCTAATCATGTGCTTAAAAAAAAAAAACACCCATTGGAACCCATGCGTCCTGCGCCCCACATGTAGATTAAGGGCTGGGCGCATGGATAAGGGGGCTGAGCCCCTGCGCCCCTAATGGAGCGGCCGCCACTGATGGAGTATTTTAGGCATTTCAGTTGATTTAATTTATTTTTCTTTGTATTTCTGATTTATTTTCCTTTTTTTTTGTTTGTACTTGACCAAAAATTGTATGCTGTTGCTTTGCATTTTAGTTTTTGTTATTTTATGTTTCAGTCTTTGGGAACAGGGCTATTCCAGGAATCCTGGGAATATCTACCTTGGTTACTGTATATATTAAAAGTGAAGGTTCTAATCCAGAATCTGGTCATTTTGGGGCATTGCCACCAAATATGGTCAAGTTCCTGCTTGATCACAGCACCTAAAAGAAGAATGGGAAGCTTGTGGATAAACTTTAAAAACTCTTGTAGCAACCATATACCACATTATTAGTGTTTTGTAATTGAATTCTACCAGTACAAGGTTGTCAATAGCAGACAGTAAAGAGGTAGTTTGGGGCAGGGAGGAGCCAGTAGTGCTGGTGGGGGGCCCTAAAAGAGGAGAATTGGGACTGCTCTGTGCCAAAACCATTTCACAGAGCAGGTAAGTATGACATGCTTGTTCTAAAAAAAAAAAGGGGGGTTTACAATGATTTAAATGATAAACACAATATGATGACACAAGGCAGGTTTCAGAGACTACAGATGATCTCATCACTGTGTTGCTTCTCTTTTTATTGTCTGGTAGGAAGGAGCTTGTCAGTTCAGATGAACATCCAAACATTTACCTGTTCTGCGAGGGCTGAACATCATGTATTATTTTGTTATATATGACAGCTTCCTGCTGCCAATGAGTGTTATTTAAAAAAAAAAAAATTAAAGGATTTGTCAGAAACTTGTGAGTGTTCATTTGAACTGTGACTTTTGTTTGTGTATGTGTAGGGGTACTAAAAACCACTTACCCGTATATACTCGAGTATAGGTCGATCCGAATATAAGCCGAGGCCCCTAATTTACCACAAACAAAATGGGAAAACGTATTGACTCGTGTATAAGCCGAGGGTGAGACATGCCTGTCCATCCCTGTGTGTCCATCCATCCCTGTGTGTCCGTCCATCCCTGTGTGTCCGTCCATCCCTGTGTGTCCATCCATCCCTGTGTGTCCATCCTACCTGTGTCCTGTGCCTTTGTCCTTCTGCAGCCTGTGTCGATCTGCATGTAAAAACATGCCAGGATCGCCGCACCTCTTCTTGTCTGTGACAGACGGCGGCCATTCCACTGTTCAAAAGCCGCGCCTCCGTCTGTGATAGGCGGAACACTCAATTTCCCAGCAGTCAATGTTCCGCATAATCACGGACATCCTCTCATCCTCGTCCGTAGACCACTGACTGCTGGGAAATTGAGTGTTCCGCCTATCACAGACAGGGAGGCGCGGCTTTTGAATTGTGGAATGGCCGCCGTCTGTCTGCTCGACACGCTGATCGGGTAGACAGACGGCGGTGACTCGAGTATAAGCCGAGGGGGGCACTTTCAGCCTCAAAAAAGGGGCTGAAAATCTCGGCTTATACTCGAGTATATACGGTAGGTTGGCCATACACGGAGCGAATTTCTTTCTTGCAAAAAACGGGTTGCAGGAAAGAAATTAGCTTGATTCCCCCATCAACACAGACAGTGCTAATGCAGGAATCCCTCCTGCTGTGCCATTGTCTTCTCCCGGTTGGGGAGTGGGGGTGGGCGGGGGAAGCCATCCCCCCCGGGAGGGGAGAAGACAGCGATTATAGCCCCTAGCGATAAACGCAAGAGAATCCGGCAGGCTGGTTGTACCCAAGTTGATCGATTTGATTAACCGTTCGAATCTTGGCCAGTTCTGCAGGAGATTCGAACTGTGTATGGCCGGCCTTACTCATTCATGGAGCCAACTTATCTTATTGAGGGGCTTAATAGGGGCTTCCAGATTCTGATCATTCCCTGCCTTTCTTTCCTCCCCTGCACTCCCACCACTACCGGCCAGAGTTGTGGGAAAAAGGCTCTTGTCCTCATAAACATGTCCCCCCCCCATGTTGAGGGCATGTGGCCTAGTATTATTGAGGAGGGTGAAGGGGCCTACCCTTTCTTGGCCTGCCAGGCTGCCTTCTCATATTGAGGGTCTAGTTTAGTTTTGGTGGGGGATTGGGCCTATGTCATTTTATTTTGTGGGCATTCCCCCATAAAATCTGTATCAGATAGGGTCTTATATGGATTTTAGGGGTAGGTTGAATATCTTTTTTGTGTGTGTGGTTTCGCCTTAAAATCCACACTTAATCCTAAAGGTCTTGAATGATTTTGGAGGGACCCCATGTAATTTTTTTCTGGGCCCCCCCTACAATCCATATCCAAAGGGTCTAATATTTATTATTTGAGGACCCATTGGAATTTTTTTTTTGGTATAGCAAAAGTGACATATAAAAAAAGCTGTGAATTTACTTTTCCCTGCAATCTTTAGTTATTTGGTAAAAAATGCAATTTGGACTGCCTTATTTACAAAAATAAAGGAAGCTTTCAGGAAAATGTAACAGCATTAAAAAAAAAAAAAATCTTTATAAATACTACTTTAGTTATACTTCTTTGTTTACTTGGAAGAGATGTGCCACTCCACATGCAGATTTAGGGGACCCCCCAAGCAGTTTTTTTTTTCTTTTTGAAGAAACAGTACATTTTTAATAATGCACTTCTGCAGTTTCAACAATTTTTTAATTCATTGCTCTCTGCAAAACAACATTTTTACATTTTTTTGCATTTTTGCTTGTCCTCTGGAGCAGAGTCTAGCCACACCAAACCCCCATTCGCTCTTGGCCAATCCCTACTACCTTAAAACTAAGAAACTTAATTTGACAGATTCTGCTACTATTGACTTCAATGTAGTTCAAATTATTCTTTTTATATACTTGGTCAAACCTCAATGCACTGAACCCAGGTGTGTTCTGGTCATCCCTACAGTCCAGTAACATCCTGGAGTCAGTTCAGCATGACCTGGGCTCAGTGGGTTGAATGATGCTGGCGGTTAGACTGAGAACATCCAGTTGCAGGAAATAAATCACTGAAGGGAACCTTTGGATTAATGGCGAATAATGCAGCAAAAGCATTTTTTTTGTCTAAAAGAACTTTATTAAACATTTGATATAAACAGAACAAAGTCCAGAACATGTATACCACACAACTAGCTGACATCATACAAGGATTTTAATAACTTCAGGTAAATCAGAAGAGTCATCCATCAAAATGTACTATAAGCAAAGGAAATAACATGTAAGTACGTCCCATGGGAAACATGCATGTATTAAGGAGGTGTACTGCATATTTTTTGGGGTTTTTGTTTGCTCCGACATACACTTTAACTGCCACCCATGGACTTCTACAGAGAGGGTTAAAACTGTTTTGAGTTCCAGAGATGACATTTGTTCTTGATTATTGAAATATACAAAGATTGTGGTCTCTCTATTCCTTGTGTTAACTATAAAATGTTGAATCTCTCCCAGAACTCTCCTTTCCAACTCCCCAATGTACTTCTAGTCTGTTGAAAATAACTCCACTAAAACTTCTCTTCTTTCACTAACGTAGATGGCTTTCATCTGGGGCCCTCCTTTTGCTGTCGGTGGTTTTAATCATGGTTTTCAGACAAAGTAGCCTGTTTTACCGATGTCAGGACAACAGAAAATATCAGGGAATTGAAGGCCAGTTATATTCACAGCACTGTAAGGTAAAGCCCTGACATAAGAAGTATCAGAATTATCATTAATTTGCATGATCTAATGGGAGAAGTAACATCAGTTGTCATGATGTCCAGGTAACTAAAGATCTACTGTCTCTGGCCAGGGTGTTCTGGAAAATGTGCCTATTATTATATTAGAAAGAACCATGTCTAGTGCAATCCAACACCCCCTCATTTCTAGTTATTTACAGTTTTCTTTCCCACAAACCTCCTCTAACTCCTCGTATTTACATACTCAGGTTCACCTTCACTTGTCCCTCACCCAGGGCAGGACTTAGGGTGGTCGGGGCCCCTGGGCTTGAGCCACTTTTGGGCCCTACCTGCTATACATTACCGTATAACACGCGCTGGCGTATAACACACACCCAAAGTTTAGGAGGGAAGTTTGAGGAAAAAAAACCTTACATTTAAATGCCCATCAATGCAGCCTTGTCAGTGTCATTTGCAGCCTTGTCGTCATTGCAGTCTTGAAGTTTAAAAATGGCGCCGCAGAGATACAGAGTCCTGTGTATCTTTGCGGCTCTCGGGTCTGCTCGCAGTCCCAAGCGGAGCCGAGAGTAGCCGAGTATACTTGGCTCGGCTCACAGACATCCCAACTAGGGATGAGCTCCAGCGTGTTCGCACACTCCACGTGCAGAGCCCGCCAGGAAGTCGGCGCAGCGCTGCGCGAATCACAGGCAGTGAGACATTGCCCGGATGTGTGCTGCGTTGCGCTGACTTCCTGGCGGGCTCTGCACATAGTGTGTGAACACGCCGGAGCTCATCCCTAATCCCAACCTGCAAAAACTAATTTCAGGGAGGTGACGCAACAAGACCTCCCCACATGACACATTAATATATGTGTGAACATTTTCTGTGTATGTGTGTATAATGTCACTCATATGCAGCCTATGTCACACATATACACCTCATATCACTCACATACAGCCTATGTAGGCTGTGTGTGTGTGTGAGTGATGTGAGTTGTATATGTGTAAGACACGGTACAAGAGAGGATCAGAGACTGCAGACAGGGTACAAGAGAGGATCAGAGACTGCAGACAGGGTACAAGAGAGGATCAGAGACTGCAGACAGGGTACAAGAGAGGATCAGAGACTGCAGACAGGGTACAAGAGAGGATCAGAGACTGCAGACAGGGTACAAGAGAGGATCAGAGACTGCAGACAGCGTACAAGAGAGGATCAGAGACTGCAGACAGGGTACAAGAGAGGATCAGAGACTGCAGACAGGGTACAAGAGAGGATCAGAGACTGCAAACACGGTACAAGAGAGGATCAGAGACTGCAGACACGGTACAAGAGAGGATCAGAGACTGCAGACACAGTACAAGAGAGGATCAGAGACTGCAGACACGGTACAAGAGATGGTCAGAGCCTGCAGACACGGTACAAGAGAGGATCAGAGACTGCAGGCAGGGTACAAGAGAGGATCAGAGACTGCAGACAGGGTACAAGAGAGGATCAGAGACTGCAGTCACGATACATGGGATGGTCAGAGACTGCAGACACGGTACAAGAGATGGTCAGAGACTGCAGACACGGTACAAGAGATGGTCAGAGCCTGCAGACACGGTACATGGGATGGTCAGAGACTGCAGACACGGTACATGGGATGGTCAGAGACTGCAGACACGGTACATGGGATGGTCAGAGACTGCAGACACGGTACATGGGATGGTCAGAGACTGCAGACACGGTACATGGGATGGTCAGAGACTGCAGACACGGTACATGGGATGGTCAGAGACTGCAGACACGGTACATGGGATGGTCAGAGACTGCTGATATGGTTGAACTCAGTGTACATATATATAGTATTGCAGGACTGTGACACTCTATTTAACCACTTGCTTACTGGGCACTTAAACCCCCCTCAGTCCCAGACCAATTTTCAGCTTTCAGCGCTGATGCACTTTGAATGACAATTTCGCGGGCATACAACACTGTACCCAAATGAAATTTTTATCATTTTTTTCCCACAAATAGAGCTTTCTTTTGGTGGTATTTAGTTACAGCTCGGAGTTTTATTTTTTGCTAAACAAACAAAAAAAGATGCAAAAAAAAAAAAAAAAAAAATCATGTTTTAATAGTTTGTTATAAAATTTTGCAAACGGGTAATTTTTCTCCTTCATTGAAGTGCGCTGATTAGGCGGCACTGATAGGCTGCATTGGTGGGCACTGATGGGCTGCATTGGTGGGCACTGATGGGCTGCATTGGTGGGCACTGATAGGCTGCACTGGTGGGCACTGATAGGCATAGTTAAGGCGGCACTAATAGGCACAGATAAGGCGGCACCGATGGGCACAGATAAGGCGGCACTGATGGGCAAAGATGGGCACAGATAAGATGGCACGGATGGGTGGCACGGATAAGTGGCACGGATGGGTGGCACGGATGGGCACTGATAGGTACCACAGATAGATGGGACTGATGGGCACTGATAGGTGGCACTGATAGGTGGCTCTGATAGGTGGCACTGCTGGGCACTGATGGGCGGCACTGCTGGGCACTGATGGGCGGCACTGCTGGGCACTGATGGGCGGCACTGGGGTGCAGCACCTTTGAGGCAGATTTTGGGTGGCACTGCGGGTGGCACTGCGGGTGGCACTGCGGGCACTGCTGGGTGGCACTGTGGGCACTGCTGGGTGGCACTGTGGGCACTATGGGCACTGACAGGGGGCACTTACTTTATTTCAGGATGGCACTGCGGGTGGCAGGTGGGCACTGGCAGGGGGCAGGTGTCCGCTGGATATGCTGGCCGTGATCGGGACTGATGTCCCGAACACGGCCGCCGGTGATCGGCTTTTTTTTTTTCTCCTCGCGCTGTCAGCGCGAGGAGGAATACTAGCCAATTACCGGCTCCGTTTTATCACATGATCAGCTGTCATTGGCTGACAGCTGATCACGTGATAAGGGGTCGGGATCGACCCCTTACACGGATCGGTGATCAGGCGAGTCTCACGGACTCGCCGATCACAGAGCGCGCCGCGCGCGCCCCTCAGGGGGCACGCAGGCCGCTCGTAACCAGGACTACGTCAATAGACGTAGTCCCGGAAATGTGGGTCCGCGCTATTGCCGTCATTTTGCAATAGCGCGGTACCCAAGTGGTTAAACTGGTTCTGCAAGATCAAGTCAGTAATTCTTCTTTGAAAAGTGCAACCAAGTGACAAGGCAGCAGCACATTTAATTTCCAAAAGAACATTTTTCTTACAAACAGTGATCTGGTCAGGATTAGTGGAGGACAGTAAACAGTTAATGGGTCTATGAAACTTCTAGCCTGAATCAGCAGGAAATCCTTCACAAAAACATCAAACTGCAGCACACACAGAGCTCTGGCTAAATAGCTGAGCTGAAATGGTTAACAATCAGCCAAGTGTGACCTGTCACTGGACACAGAATGCCAGGGGCTGAAGGGTCTTCCAGAGATCTGATCACAGTGTGCAGCTATAAAGAAAAAACAAAGATTATAGAGGGAGGGGGAGGCTGATCAGTAACATTGCACTAAAGACACATTTCTGGAAGACACTGTCCAGCCAGCATTACATGTGACTGTGCAGCACTCCCCACCATCTTCTTGTGTGTGCTCAGTGCTGCAGGATCTTCCCATAGTCATACCTTCCTCTGCTATGTCCTCCTGGGGCTTCAGGTACTGTTTATCTCCCTCCCAGCTCCCCCATTCAGCATCTGTGTAGTTAAATGTGGCGGGCTGGAGAGGGGGAGGGGAGTTACACTCTGTCTGCTGCACAATACACAGACTTGCTCCTCCAGCCCTCGCTGTTACACATTTCCTCAGCCCCGCCTACTGTTCACAGCACAGCCCCGCCCCCGCTTCTCTCGCTGTACCAAATCTCCTAGCAGCTGACAGTGGCTCTCTGAGTGACAGGTTCAGCTATGTATCTTGGCAGGGCTGCGGGGCCCCCTATTGGGCGGGGCCCCTGGGCTTGAGCCCAGTCAAGTCTAATAGTAAGTCCGGCCCTGCCCTCACCTGTGCCTCTTCCAGGATCAGAGACCAGTAATCCCGTGCTGCAGTCTTTGCCCATTCTGATTGCTTAACTGGTTGTGACATCATCACATTGCTGCAGTTATGAAGCAACACTGCTGCTGGACAGTCAATGGAAAGTGTCCACATTGGATGGGCAAAAAGAAGGACTCTCCCACCAACGAGGAATTAGGGCACAAAAGAGCCTTAGGCAAGGTAGCAACTTTGGTCCCCCGTCCCTTCAACTGACAATAATAAGGATTGCAAAAGGGACATAGGGGTCAATTCACTGAGAATTAAAGTGATTGTAAAAAGGTTTCTTTTTTTTTTAAATAACAAACATGTAATACTTACCTGCTCTGTCCAGTTGGTTTTGCACAGAGCAGCCCAGATCCTCCTCTTTTTGGGTCTCTCTTCGGTGCTCCTGGCCCCTCCCCCCTATCGAGTGCCCCCACAGTCAGCAGCTTCCTATGGGGACACTGGAGGCGACCCACAGCTCCCTGTGTCCATTCAGACATGGAGCTCCAACCTGCCCCTCTCTCTCCTGATTAGCTAACTGACTTTTATTGACAGCCATGGGAGCCAATGGCAAAGATGCTGTATCTCAGCCAATCAGGTGGTGTCTCCTGGATGGCTTAGACATTTGTGGACATCACTGGAGAGAGACAGGGCCCAGGTAAGTAATTAGAGTGTTGCTGGGGTGGCTGCTACACACAAAAGGTTTATTATCTTAATGCATAGAATGCATTAAGATAACAAACCCTTCTGCCTCTACAACTCCTTTAAATAACGCTGAAAAAAAAATGGTGAAACATAGGTTTCTATGCAGAAGTGAGCGTAATTTTGCACTTTTCAGCTTTAGTAAATAAATCGCATTGTGTACTTAAAAGTGGGGTATGCCTGTATTGAGCTGGTTTCTAAGGAGCAGGCCAGGAAGCCGCCCTGTCCTTAACAATAGATGACTCATCAGCTGTCAGTGGGTTGCCCGCTGGCAGCTGAATGTAAAGAAAACATGCGAAAATTTAAAATTCTGAAAAAAAACCCAGTGTGGGATCCCCCCAATGTGTCCCAAGACCTTCAGCATTTGGTATGGATTTTAAGGGGAACCCCACACCAATTTTTTTTTTCTTTTTTAAACCGCATGGAGTATCCCCCAAAGTCCATACCAGACCCTTATCTAAGCTTGCAGCCTGGCAGGTCAGGAAAGGGAGGGGACAAGCAAGTGCTCCCCCCTCCTGAATCCTATTAGGCCACATGCCCTCAACATGGGGTGATGCTTTGGGGTGGGGGGGAGGCACAGCATGCTCCTGGTCGATTACTTTTTTTACTCTCTGTTCTGTTTGTGAATGGTACTGTCACATCACCTGAGACCAGGTGACAGATGCACTCCGTAGGTGTCGGAAGTGCACCGCTAAGATAGTGGACCCTAGGACTGACCGCTGCGGATTGTACCCAGGGAGGTTCAGGAATCAGGTTTACTGGATCACTAACACACATCCCAGTGGGCTAGAGCATAGATTCCCCAGGGCGCAGAGTCTAAGGCCGCGTACACACGGGCGGACTGTTCGCCCAACTTTGTCCGCTGAACAGTGTTTGGGCGGACAGTCCGCTCGTGTGTGGGCTTTCAGCGGACAGTTTCAGCGGACAGTTTGACGAACAAGGTTTTACGGAATTTCCGAAAAACTGTCCGCTGAAACCTTGTTTCAGCGAACAGTCCGCTCGTGTGTAGGCTTGTTCGTCAAACTAAGTTCCGCGCATGCTCAGAAAGGATTTACACGCCGAAAGTTATAATGCAGTGTATAGGACGTCGTATTTTTCGTCCCGTCGTACGTGCCGTTCACGTCATCGCGCACGGTTTCAGCAAACTGTTCGTCCGTCGTGTGTGGCCATGTCCGTCCATGCTAATTTTGAGCGGACTGTTTGCCGAAACTGTTTGACGGACAAAGTTGGGCGAACAGTCCGCGCGTGTGTAAGAGCGGCCTAAGAGCCAGCAGCTGTTCACTAGAGCCTCTAGTGGTGAGGATGGACTGCGCTGCAGTTTGGCTCCAGGTCGCGGCCTCTAGGGTCACACAGCTCATGTTCACAGTAGACTATAGGAGAAGGAAGGAGCAGGCTGGAACAACAAGGATAGGTGGTAAGGCAGAGGTCAGGGCGACTAGCAGATAGGAACAACAGAGTACAGAGTACACGCCAAAGGTTCAGTATCACAAAAAGACAGGGATAGTCGGGACACGCCAAAAAGTCAGGGTCACGAGCAGACAGGAATAGTCGAGAACACGCCGAGGTCAGTAACAGAGACAAATGAAGAGCACACAGCAAGCAGGAAACAGGAAGCCAAACACATAGTGAATACACAATGGTTGATAAGCACCGCTGGCTTGCGGTGCACAGGTAAATATAGGGTTTCCTGATAGGACCTGGGGTGGAGCCATGCTTAGAGGAGAGATTATAAAAACAGCCAGGTGAGAGTGGCTGACCTCTTGGTCTGAACACATGAGGAGAGGTAAGCTGACAGAGAAAGATTACTGCATAAACATGACAGAGCTTTCTGCATGTTTTTCTGTCAATATTTACCAGCACATTTTTCATTTTGCGGTAAATACCGCATAATCATTATTTATTTATTTTTGTAAATTTTACTTTTTTTACCGCATGCAATAATTTACGCAAATGAGTTACATGACCGTGGCATCCTCCCTTGTGATGTGACAGGCAGATATACAGTATTGAACAGCTGTGCTATTTTCCTTATTTACTACAGCAGCATGACAATTGCGGCTCAGCCTTCCTGGACATCCACTGAAAATTAATAGGAACCAATCAGATTTTACCGTTGATTTAAGAGAAACATTAAACAAAATTTGATTTGTATTGCTGTGGGATAAAATTGCAATTTTGTGCTATTTTTCTTTTTATTGAATCAGCTCTATAGCTTTTATCGATAATAAGTTATGGATTCAGGGGCGTACCTAGAGCATTCGGCACCCAGGGCGACTCCTATATCTGGCACCCCCCCCTCCTCACTGTGTCCCCTGCATACCTCTGCATCCCCCAATATCTCTTTGTCACTACTTTGTACCCCCTCTCCACAACTGGACTCCTTTACATTGCACAGCCCCCCCGCAGCTCTGGACCCCTTTACATTACAAAACCGGTGAACCTATGGACCTCTTTACATTACACAACCCCCTGCACCTCTAGACCCCTTTACATTACACAACCCCCTGTACCTCTAGACCTCTTTACATTGCACAACCCCCTGAACCTCAGGGCCCCTTTACTTTACACAACACCCTGCACCTCAGGACACCTTTACATTACAAAACCCTCTGCACCTCCTGGACCCCTTTACATTACACAGCACCCTACACCTCAGGACCCCTTTACATTACACAGCACTGTGCACCTCAGGACACCTTTACATTACAAAACCGGTGAACCTCAGGACACCTTTACATTACAAAACCCTCTGCACCTTTGGACCCCTTTAAATTACACAGCACCCTGCACCTCTGAACCCATTTACATTACACAACCCCCTGAACCTCAGGGCCCCTTTACATTGCACAGCACCCTGCACCTCTAGACCCCTTTACATTACACAACACCCTGCACCTCAAGACACCTTTACATTACAAAACCCTCTGCACCTCTGGACCCCTTTACATTACACAACCCCCTGCACCTGTGGACCCCTTTACATTACACAGCCCCCTGCACCTCTGGACCCCTTTACATTACACAGCACTGTGCACCTCAGGACACCTTTACATTACAAAACCCTCTGCACCTCCTGGACCCCTTTACATTACACAGCACCCTGCACCTCTGGACCCATTTACATTACACAACCCCCTGCACCTCAGGGCCCCTTTACATTACACAGCACCCTGCACCTCAGGACACCTTTACATTACAAAACCCTCTGCACCTCCTGGACCCCTTTACATTACACAGCACCCTGCACCTCTGGACCCCTTTACATTACACAACCCCCTGCACCTCTGGACCCCTTTACATTACACAACCCCCTGCACCTCAGGACCCCTTTACATTACACAACCCCCTGCACCTCAGGACCCCTTTACATTACACAACCCCTTGCACATCAGGCCCCCTTTACATTACACAACCCCCTGCACCTCAGGACCCCTTTGCATTACACAACCCCCTGAACTTCAGGACCCCTTTACATTACACAGCACCCTGAAGCCTTTGGGTTCACACTGGTGTCTTGGAGTTTATCGCAGTGCTGAGGTATATGCAGTTTTTCTGCATATAATCCTAATTTTTAGCTGCAGTCCCACAGACGTCTATTAGCTTGTGTAATTTTACTGTGTTTTCTGAAAGATTCAGTATAGAGGACATTTGGTGCGCTTTCAGAAAATGGTGCAAAAATGTGTAACCTAATAGAAGTCTGTGGGACTGCAGTGAAAATTGAGGCAACTGAACCACAGCGCATCAGTGTGAACCCACTTGAGTCCTGGTTCACATATATGCGATGCAGGAATCGGCGAGATTCCAGTGCAGATTCCTGCATTGCATGTTGCTTGTTGGCTGTTCACGCAGCCCTTTGCAAGCTGCTACGGGTGTCAATGTAAAATGAATGACATCCCCAGATCAGTTTGCAAATCGCAGTGAGAACTGTGAAATGGTGCAAGAATCGCATTGCATAGGTGTAAACACCCATCCAATCCAATTCCAGTGCAGACCAAAAAAAGGGTCCCTCACCATTTTGGTGCAAATGCGATTTTAGCCATACAGTTTGCATGACTGAATTTGCATCGCAGAGACATGGCATGTGATTTGCACAGCAATTCGGTGTGAATCACATGCAATGTCTATGAACACACTAGTGTAAACCCTGGTAAAGGAACATGGTGGAAAGACTCTGGAGGACAACAGAGGAAAGAGGGGGAGTGAATGAGATTTGGGAGAGAGAGGGCAGAGTCTGGACACAGGGACAGTGCTGATAACTTACTTGGATGTTCTTCCTCACACTGTTTAAATGTCCCCACCCCCACATTCCTTTCAGAGCAGCACAGCTCAGCAGAGGGGCTGCAGGGAGCATGGATGGGACACGCAGGGGAGAGAGGGGGCAGAGCTAATGCAGACTCTTCCATCTCTGTGGAGGGGGGGGGGGGGGAGTTGTACTCACTCACTGGGCTGTTATAATTAAACAGAGAGTGAGAGCATTGTGACAATGGGTCAGTCTGCCTGAGGTCTCCCTGCTCAGCATGTCACATCGGCTGCACTACCAAGCCTGTCCCACTCTCACTGTTTCATACAGGGGAGCTGCCTGACACCCCCCTAATGTGTGGCACCTGGGGCAGACCGCACCCCCCGCCCCCCAGTTAGTACGCCACTGTATGGATTTAACGTCTATCAAATCTTATTCTACGTTTTTTTTGTTCATTAGGGATGGTTTAGAATGGGGGTCGGAAATGGGTAAGTTGCCATCTACCCATTGATCATGACCATGTTGTTGCTCAGAAGGTTTTCTAAGAATTTACTGGGCCCTGGTCTCCGTAAGGTTGAGAACCAATGCTTTAAACTACTTGATGACATCAACTCTGAAAGCTATGGAAAAATGTGAGCCTGTATTTGGGCTTAGAGAAATATAGAACTTGTGTTTGGCCTCTCTTCTTCCTCAACACATGGTAGCTAAGAATGTCTGAATTAGGAATAAAAAATAATTCCTATTAAAGGATAAGTTCACCTTTTTTATTATGAGCCCGCAAAGCATTGCAAAAGTTTTCAAAAAATGGATTCAAAACTGCTTTAGCTGAGTCACCCTGGACGTAAGTCTTCCCACACCATGTCATCTCAGAATTAATAAACACTTAACAAATGAAAATCAGTTTCTTAGCATTCTCATCAACTAACAGCAGCAAGATAAAGTTGCATATTACATATTGACATAGCATATTAGTAAGGCTTGTTTTGACACAACAGTGCTGCTAGCCTTCTTTCTATATTTGGACAGTAAACTCAGAAATGCATTAAGAAATGGACATCAAAAAGATCGGAAACAATAAAGCACAACCACTTACTGACATAGAAAAAAATATATATTTCTGCTGCTAATTATTACAAAAAGCTTGTAATATATATCTGCCCTTCAGCTCAATGTGCAATGCATTTAGTGAAGTCATATTTTTGCCATCTGTTTATAAAATACCGGTATTTGCAAAAAGTTAGCTTTCTATGCTTAATGTTGAATTATTATATAGTGTGCTATCCAAAAATTGAAACAATGTAACCATTAAAAGTAAACACTAGGCCTGTAAATTAGGGCATATGGAGAGCAAGAATATCTAGGCAGAAGTTAACCTCAATGAAAACTGCATTTCAGAACAGTCACTGAAACCAGAGCTATTGCCATGTATAGTATATGCATGGGTTGAACAATAGTCCTTGGCTTGGCCACTAGGGGTCTCCCTGTTTAGGTAATAACAATATAAATAGAGGCATGGGGAGGGTTTAACATTTCTTGGTGGCAGTAGAGAGTAGTTCCTGTTTTAAGCTCCTATTTTAAGACCCTTGTGGAAATCCAAGAGTCTTGCTTACAAGACCATGTCATGCACCATACCATGGATCTCCCTTCTGGGGAATGCTGAGATTGCTCCCTACCCCTGAGTGAGCCAGG
The DNA here is from genome assembly GCF_037356315.1 of Lithobates pipiens. Classification (NCBI taxonomy): domain Eukaryota; kingdom Metazoa; phylum Chordata; class Amphibia; order Anura; family Ranidae; genus Lithobates; species Lithobates pipiens. The sequence goes on from NW_027507903.1 coordinate 449,537,963, forward strand.
CCAGGAAAGCTGGAAGAATATTTGTGAAAGACTATGGCTAAGTGGGCAGAGGATAGAATTTTATATAACTAACAAGACTTTCCCCATGTATTAAACTTAGCTATGTTGTGCCCTTCATCTAACCATGAATAGTTTCCTGCATGTTCAGTGAAGCTGTGTTATGCAAGTTAACATTCAGTAAAGCAAGAAAAAGAAGAACATGGAGTCAGTCTTCTCCATGACAATTAAGGTGGGTGGCTTATATTTAGGGAGTGTATGGAACTTGGATCAGTGAGAGGTGGTGGTGTCTTGGTGAAGTTGGGTCAGCCAGCGCATTGGTAGAAACCCATCTGCTCCATACATCCAGTATCCCCATGGCATTGATGCCAGGTGGGTGGCATGACCATGGAGGGGCCAGACTGACAACCACAGAAGATGGTGAGCTTGGGTTCAGCCAAAAGCCAAGTTCATCCAAACCCGGAGGTTAGCTGTGCCGGGCCATTGAGCCGCTGGTGGGTGTTTTCTGCCCCTGTCAGCAATGACAGCTTACTTATTCTGGTTCGGACCAAACCAAAGCTAATCATATTAGGCCATAATAAATGAGCCAACACTTTGCATAAAGGTCTCTTAAGCCCCCAACAGAATTCCAAGGTTCCTTACAGAGGAACTGGCTTATCAATGACTGCTAAGGGGCCAGAGAGAGGTGCTAATTGGTGTCCTGCTTTGTCTTTCACTGTTTAGTCATAAGATGGGGAGGAGACCTATAATCGCAAGTGAAATTGCAGCAGAGAAAGATCAGGTCCCCTTCATGCAAACAGTACAGAGCTGTGTAAATCTCAGGCCTCGATAAACATAAATACAAATCCTTTGCCAGATAAATCAGCTCCGTTATATATATTTCATGTCTTTAATTATTTATTTTACTTATTTATTTACTTATTACAATTTACAGGTACTTACAGTCAATTTATGCAGCTCTTTACATATATATTGTACATTCACATCAGTCCCTCCCCTCAAGGAGCTTCCAATTTAAAGTCCCTAAGTCCCATTCCTACACACATACCAATTTAGACAGCAGCCAATTAACCTACCAGCATGTCTTTGGAGTGTGGGAGGAAACTGGAGTTCCCAAAGGAAACCCACAAAGCTGTTTGCCTCGAGTTCAGCTTTAAACAGTGAAACAACAGACTTCCATTGGAAAGGCTAAAGCCGCGTACACACGGGCGGACTGTATGGCCTAGGCCGCATACACACGGGCGGACTGTATGGCCTACTTAGTCCGTCGAAACACATTTCAGCGGACAGTCCGCTCGTGTGTGGGCTTCAGCTGACTTTTTCAGCGTGCAGTCTGGCGTACTAAGTATTTCGGATTTTTCGAAATACTGTCCGTCATACTTTGGTTTCAGCGGACAATCCGCTCGTCAGTAGGCTAGTTCGACGGACTAAGAATGGCGCATGCTCAGAAAGGATTTACACGGCGAAAGGTTGCATTGCTGTGTATTGGACTTCCTATTTCTAGTCCCGTCGTACGTGCTGTACACGTCATCGCGCAAGCTTTCGACGGACTGTTTGTGCATCCGTGTGTGGTCAAGTCCGTTCATTCGAAAGTAGGATGGACTGTCCGTCGGATTGTATGACGGACTAAGTAGGCCATACAGTCCGCCCGTGTGTACGCGGCTATACTTAGTCCGTCATACAATCCGACGGACAGTCCGTCCTACTTTCGAATGAATGGATTTGACCACACACGGATGCACAAACAGTCCGTCGAAAGCTTGCGCGATGACGTGTACAGCACGTACGACGGGACTAGAAATAGGAAGTCCAATACACAGCAATGCAACCTTTCGCCGTGTAAATCCTTTCTGAGCATGCGCCATTCTTAGTCCGTCGAACTAGCCTACTGACGAGCGGATTGTCCGCTGAAACCAAAGTATGACGGACAGTATTTCGAAAAATCCGAAATACTTAGTACGCCAGACTGCACGCTGAAAAAGTCCGCTGAAGCCCACACACAAGCGGACTGTCCGCTGAAATGTGTTTCGACGGACTAAGTAGGCCATACAGTCCGCCCGTGTGTACGCGGCCTCACTGTTCAATTCTCAGTAAATGAACCGAAATGTATGATAGTAGCAAACTTGTTTCTTTAGCCAAGTGAGTGAGTGACTTGTATAGCGCTACCTATGCAAACTGAATCGCCTCAGGGCGCTTTCTTGCCACCAGAGTCCAATTAACCTACCAGCATGTCTTTGGAGTGTGGGAGGAAACTGGAGTGTCCGGAGGAAACCCACGCAGGCACAGGGAGAACATGCAAACTCCAGGCAGATGGTGTCGTGGTCAGGATTTGAACCAGCAAGTGTTTCACCTTAACATCCCCCCCGGCAGCAGCTAACATCCCCCCTGCAGCAGCACATACAGTAGTTTGATTTGCTTCTCTGCTGCCCTGTTCCCTTGCCAGAAGTGTAAAAACATCTTGCACTTATTCTATGTAGGATCACATGATTCTCGCTCCTCCTCCTATGTGGAAATGCTGAGGTTGGTGATTGCTCTAGCACTGACACATGGGGTGTTGAAAGAGTCATAGTCCTGTGTAAGCTCTGACTAGAGGGATTTGAACTTACACTGATCTTCTATTCCTTATTCTTTGTGGTTGAATTGAGCAGCAAGAAGTTAAGGAAAGATGAGTATATTATGATTCTGTGGAGATCCTTTTGCGTCCCCCTCCATGGACAAGGTACAGTTTGCTTTAAGAACCCATTCACAATATGCATCAATGCAGCACAGCTTACAACAAAGTTCCACTCAAAAGTGTCTCCTTCCCCCCCTCCAGTGCCACATTTAAGGGTTACCTGTTGTTGACAGGTCCCCCCCCCTCCCCCACTTCCGAAGATGGCACCACGACGCCGTACATATATACACACACTATAATGTCAAAAAGTATTGAAATGCCTGCCTTTACGCACATGAACTTTAATGGCATCCCAGTCTTAGTCCGTAGGGTTCAATATTAAGTTGGCCCACCCTTTGCAGCTATAACAGCTTCAACTCTTCTGGGAAGGCTGTCCACAAGGTTTAGGAGTGTGTATATGGGAATGTTTGACCATTCTTCCAGAAGCACATTTGTGAGGTCAGGCACTGATGTTGGACGAGAAAGCATGGCGAGCAGTCTCTGCTCTAATTCATCCCAAAGGTGTTCTATTGGGTTGAGGTCAGGACTGTGCAGACCAGTCAAGTTCCTCCACCCCAAACTCGTTCCTCCACACTATATTGACAAAATTATTGGTCCATCCCTCCAAATCATTTGGTGGAGGGGGGATTATTTTGCAGGGTTGTTTTTTAAGGGTTGGACTTGACCCCTTAGTTCCAGTGAGGGGAACTCTTAAGGCATCAGCATACAAGGGCATTTTGGAGAATTTCATGCTACCAACTTTGTGGGAAGAGTTTGGAGATGGCCCCTTTCTGTTCCAACATGACTGTGGACAAAGCAAGATCTGTAAAGACATGGATGAACGAGTTTGGGGTGGAGGAACTAGGACTGGCCTGCACAGAATCCTGACCTCAACCCGATAAAACACCTTTGGAATGAATTAGAGCAGAGACTGCGAGCCAGGCCTTCTCGTCAAACATGAGTGCCTGACCTTACAAATGCGTTTCTGGAAGGATGGTCACACATTCCCATAGACACACTCCTAAACCTTGTGGACAGCCATCTCAGAAAAATTTAAGCTGTTATAGCTGCAAAGGGTGGGCTAACTCTAATACAGACGAAGTTCGGGATGCTTTTAACCACTTCAGCCCCGGAAGGTTTTACCCCCTTAATGACCAGAGCATTTTTTGTGATACTGCACTGTGTCGCTTTAACTGACAATTAAACCCAAACAAAATTGCTGTCTGTTTTTTTCCCTCAAATAGAGCTTTCTTTTGTGGTCTTTGATCACCTCTGCGTTTTTTTTTTTTGTGCTATAAACAAAAAAGAGCGTCAATTTTGAAACAAAAATAAAAATGTTATTTACTTTCTGCTATGGTACATATCCAAAAAATACATATAAAAAAACACATTTATTCATCAGTTTAGGCCGATATATATTCTTCTTCAATAGGCGTATATTGATGTGTTTGTGAAAAAGTTATCGTGTCTACAAACTACGTGATAGATTTAGGGAATTTTCTTTTTTTTTTTATTGTTTTTACTGGTAATGGCAATGAGCTACGATTTTTAGCAGGATTGTGACATTGCGGCAGACAAATCTGACCCCAAATTACCCTTTTTGGGGACCAGTGACATTATTACATTGATCGGTGCTATAAAAAAGCACTGATCAATGTAAAAATGGCACTGGCAGGGAAGGGGTTAACACTAGGGGACGATCAAGGGGTTAAGTGTGTACCCTCAGCGTGTTCTAACTGTAGCGGGGATGGGCTTACTGAAACATGACAGAGATCACTGTTCCCGATCACTGGGAACAGTAGATCCCTGTTATGTCACTAGGCAGAACAGGAAAAATGCCTTGTTTACATAGGCAGTTCCCCGTTTTGCCTCTCCTCGCCGGGATCGTGGGCCACCGGCGGACATTGAGTACAGTTGTGACAGGTACGTCAGTTTGTGCAGGAGAGCCATTCTGCCGACGTATATCGGCGTGAGCCGGTCAGCAAGTGGTTAAAGTTCATGTGCGTGCAAAGGCAGGTCTTCCAATATTTTTGGTAATATAGTGTGTGTATGTGTATATATATATATATATATATATATATATATATATATATATACATATATGTATGTGCGTGTGTGTATACTGTATATATATTAATATAGGCCCTTTTTTTGCAACACAATAGTTCAACTACAAATATTATAGGCAAATCCTGTTTTACATCTGTGGATAAGGATGTGTATTTCACTTTATGTGAAACAGCTGTAGGAATCAGTTCTCTGAGTCTCAGCCCAATTAGTTTCTTTGAAAAAGCCAATTGCTGTTTTTCTTTCTTTTTCCTAAACCCATCCGTTTGTAAAGTTTGACCTCTACCTGTGGCACTCATAATGAATCTTTATTTTTAAAGAGCATCCAAACTGATACCATATCACGTTGTTTTCAATCAACACAAGACTTCCTCTCTAAATGTATGTTCATCATGTTCAAACAAATGAAGCCGGCCAGCCGCTATGCCAATCTGAGATATTTTGAGTTGTTTGTTAGTCGACCTCAAAGGGTGCATTCAGGTGGTGTAGTCTTTAATGCATAGTATTTCACACATTTTTGTGCATTGCATTACAGCGGCTCATTCATTTGGAATGGGCAGCCAATGTACTAATGCAAATTTTTAAGAAAATGCGGTTTTCTAAAATGTAGCTCACCACAACCTACAGATGGTTCCCAAATGTGGGTTGTAGTGTACTAAAATGCTAGCTCGTTGGTATCTAGGTGCACTGAGATGCCATTTGAGGCAAACCCCTCCATTGCCAGCAGTATAGACTTACCTTTCCTTCACACAGTCACTGCTCCATCTAACAACATGTTAGGATAACTTGCCACAAATTTGTGACAGTGTTGAATTGTAAAGCCCTGTACACAGAGTCGGACATTCCGACAACGCAATCGGTCAGATTTTTTCTCTGTTCTCTGTTTCAGCGTAGAGGACAGACAACTGACAACAGATGCCCCATAGTAAGGCAATGGGTGACGTCATCACGCAGGCTCTGCAGCTGCTGTCGGTTGTCCCTCCTCTACACTTAAGCCAGTACTGGAGAGATCATGTGACTGGACCAGAGCAAAAAGGTGAGTATAGGCATCTTTTCTTTTACAGAGTAAATAAAATAGGCTTTGAATAGGGGTGGAAGTAGATTGTCAATGATGCTGTCCAAAGGTGTCTGCTTTACTACCTCATCCAGAATGCAGACACTCTTAAACAAGCCATATATATTATACAATTTTCTTTCTTCAACCATGGGCGTCCGATTCCCCCCATAAACTTTACAGGCTAGCTGTACTACAGTCAGTCAATAGGTCAACTACAGTACAGCTAACTTACCCATAGATAAAGGGAAAATCGGCCTGTCCCTGCTGAACTGAATTGTGATCTGTCTAAGGCTGACTTAAGACAGGAAGAGTGTTACTGACAAGGTCACTAGATTAAATAAAGGGAGAAAAAAGCTAAAAACGAATGCAGCCACCACATCTAAAGACTGGTAAACTGCAATATATTACATTTTTTTTGGGGTTTGATACTGCTTTAAATTAAATGCAGCCACATATTGTTCTATAAATTCTGAAAGTTGAGATTCAGACAGATATTCTATGTTACGCACACATTGTTGTTTGTTTACCTGCTGGAAGATGCTCTATACAGTTAGTTCCACTCTCCTTCATTGTATCTTTAGTTTTTATTTGGAGCAAGTGTAATTGCTGGAGCTAGATATATTATGATTTTTTTCCCTATCTGATGTTCATCTGATATAATCTGCAGAAATTTTGGATTAAAACTTTCTACGATCTGCAAGATGTCATTTGGATCAAGTCATTGTCTGCTAATTCTACTGAGACTGTAAATTGCAGCTATCTTGCTACATCTGGATCATGTATAGAGATCACACTTTAGCCCTGGTGGCAATGGCACCGTCCTAATGGGTGCAACGCCGCATTTGAGGCACCACACCAATCCTAAAAAGTAGTTTCTGTACTACTTTTTGCGATTTCGTGGTGTGATTTCCATTGACATCTGTGCAGAAACCCGCACAGATGTCTCTGAAATCACAGCCAAAATCGGGACTGACACGCACATAGGTGAAACCACATAGTTATGTATTCATTAAAAGGACATTAAATCAATTTTAAATACAGCTAGAGTAAGTACCTGAATCTATCTTGATACCAGCCTGTTTTAATCCCCTGTACAGAAGAATGTAGACTAGAACAAAGAGGTCTAGAACTCCATGCCAGTCAAGTACTGCTGAATGAGCCCATGCTGACAAAGAATATTCAGACAGAAGGAGAGAAGAAATGTATTATGTGTCAGTTGCTTCTACATCATTGTACAATCACAAGCTGGCACAGGGAGGTGACCAAACTGTATTGCTGTGTGGCAGAGCTGTATAAATCACAGAATTGGATTGAAAGAAATGCAAATCATTTGGCAAGAAAAACAACAATAACCTTAATAGTATTTTAGATATGTAAATCACCACTTGCCTAAAATTGTTTTTTGGCTATGTGTGTTAAGTAGGTAAATGATTATCAGGGTCAAACGTTTTAATCATGCAATATTCTAAATACACCAAGGGAAATATCCAATATGTGTTTTTTCCCCTTTATCATCTACTGTCTATAGTAGTGTTGTGCATGCCAGGATTATGACTGCTACTTTTCAGTACAAGGATGTTCTTTAAGAAATGTTGTTTAGGTAACCATTAGAGCTCAAAACTTAAAGCTGAACTGTATAAATATTAATTTATGGACACAAAGTTTATAAATCTACTTTGTGTGCCCCAAATGCCTCTTCAAACCCAGATAAAATTTGCAAATATAGAAGTAACATCATCGATGGGTTGAAACTATCCCGTGCAGAGATTAGAAGTGTGCCAGGAACCCAGAAGGTCCTCCCACCCCAGGCTTATTGCAGAAAGCTGCAGGTGGGCGGTGCAAGACCAGCCACCCTATACAACAGTGGTCTCCAAACTGCGGCCCTTTGCTTACCGTGATCCAGCCCTCCCACTGATACACTATTCTTCCAACTGACATCAACAATGGGGTACCATTTTCTCCCATTGACAAAAACAATGGGGTGCTATTTTTCCCAATGATACCAACAATGGGGCACTATTCTTCCAATTAATACCAAATGTTGTGATGTTTACTCCCACTGATGTCAGGAAAATTTCTACTCCCGCTGGCCACTGTTCGGCCTCCCTAAAGTCTGAATAAACTTGCCCTTTGTTTAGAAACTTTGGAGACCCCTGCTATACAAGAAGGGGACTACAGGAGATGTTTCATGTTCCTTTATTGTACAGGTATCAAAGAAAAACACAAAAACACCAATATTCAACTAAAAATTCACATGACTATGTGTTATGTGTCTAATCTATTGTATATAAGAAGACTAGTCAATCAGTCTCTGAATTGATAGATGTTCCATGCAAATTCTCTTTCAAAAAACCTATTATTAGTCTACATGTAATGGGGTTTATCAGACGAGCAGCTCTGGAAGGAGCATATAGCAGCATTTTCTACTGAAAAGCTAATTAGTTCAGCTTTTCTAATATCCTTTCAGTTTAAAATTTTGTTTTAAAAAGCAATTCCTCCAGGAAAACTATACATATTGATTGCAAAGATTTAACAAAAGTATTTGTAGATTATAACCTTCTCCTGTTTAGGAGATATTCAAGTAGGCATTGTCATATCCTTTCTCAAAGTGACTTCTGAGTAGGAGGCATTGCTCTTATTATTACAACCTTGAGCAATCTCGTTTTTAAAAAGAAGCAACTGCAACATACAGTACTTTACTCTTAAGTACCATATAGTGATGAATGTCTATATTTTGACTTTGAATATTATGCAGACTTCTGGGAAAGACGTGACTCTTCTGGGGACATTTTGTACACCAACAATAAATAGAACACCTCCTGGCAGTTAAACGGAAATTACTCTAGATTGTTTTGTTTTTTTACAAAACATTACTGACTGCAGATCGAAATGGAAGGATATTTTTATTAACAGTAAATGTTAAAATGTCTTGTGTAGCAGTTACTGTATATATGTTATATGTGTATATAAACTGTATTGGGACACCTACCTTTACATGCACATGAACTTTAATGGCATTGCAGTCTTAGTCAGTCGGGTTCAATATTGAGTTGCCCACCCTTTGCAGTTATAACAGCTTCAACCAGGGGTGGACTGACAACTCATGGGACCCCGGGCAATAGGAGATTATGGGGCCACACAGTGTACACACACACAGTATACAATCACACAGTATACACAGACATGTTTCTATTGGCTGAGAAGGTACTGTAGAGGTGGGGAAGCTATAATCTCAGGATTTTTAGACCAAAAGGATGTCGGTAAGGGACATTTTAGAGACAGATGTAAAAAAAACACAGATTTTTACATACTGTCCCTGGTTTTTCTGAGGCTGGCAACCCTGATGGGGCCCCCTTGTGGCTTGGGCCCTCGGGCAGTGCCCAAGTGGCCCAATGGTCAGTCCGCCCCTGGCTTTAACTCTTCTGGGAAGGCTGTCCACAAGGTTTAGGAGCGTGTCTATGGGAATGTTTGACCATTCTTCTAGAAGCGCATTTGTGAGGTCAGGCACTGATGTGGACATGAAGGCCTGGATCGCAGTCTCCACTCTAATTCATCCCAAATGTGTTCTGTCGGGTTGAGGTCAGGACTCTGTGCAGGCCAGTCATGTTCCTCCACCCCAAACTCGCTCATACATCTTTATGGGCCTTGCTTTGTGCACTGGTGCGCAGTCATATTGGAACAGGAAGGGGTCATCCCCAAACAGTTCCCACAAAGTTGGGATCATGAAATTGTCTAAAATGTCTTGGTATTCTGACGCCTTAAGAGTTCCCTTCACTGAAGTTAAAGCACACAGGGGCCAATTGTTGGGAGACAACGGCCGGTTAAAAATAAAACAGCTGACATTCAGTTCGTGTGTATGTAGGCCTATCCGTCAGAAGCCAGGCAGATAGACCTAGCCAGACGTTTGGTCGGCTTCTGTCAGACGAGCATGCTGGTAAACCAGCATCCAACCGACTCCCGATCAGCGCTCTGAGCCAATGATAGAGATCGCTGATTGGAGTGTTCTGGCAGGGGGGTCATCCCCCTGTCAGAACACAATAGCTCAGTGGGGTAGATCGTTGAACTAACCTTGCATGGTTAGTACAGTGGCTCTGATTTGAGCTGACAGTTTTTTTTCGCTCAACCCGTGAGGTTGAAAGAATAATAACTAATAGTCTGTACCCAGCTACAGGGGCCAAGCCCAACCCCTGAAAAACAAACCAACGCCATAATCCCCCCTCCACCAAATGATTTGGACCAGTGCACAAAGCAAGGTCCATAAAGACTTGGATGAGTGTTTGGGGTGGAGGAACTTGACTGGCCTGCCTGAACCCGATAGAATACCTTTGGGGTGAATTAGAGCAGAGACTGCGAGGCAGGCCTTCTCATCCAGTGCCTGACCTCACAAATCTGCTTCTGGAATAATGGTCAAACATTCCCATAGACACACTCCTAAACCTTGTGGACAACCTTCCCAGTAAAGTTGAAGCTTTTTTAGCTACAAAGGGTGGGCCAACTCAATATTGAAACCTATGGACTAGAACTGGAATGCCATTAAGGTTAATGTGCATGTAAAGGCAGATGTCCCAATACTTTTGACAATATAGTGTATGTTAGCAAAAGTTTTTTTTTTTTATCCATCACACGTAAGCGTATGATGGACCAGGGTTGCTACTCTCTTGGGAATGGTAATTGTATCTAAAGCTGGCCATAAATTAGTTGAAATTCAGCCAGATCAGCAGGGACTGGCCAAGATTCAATCCATCAATGGGTAGGCTGAATGTACCCAAGTTGATTCTTCGACTGACTTGGGTACAACCAGCTTGTTGTATTTTTTACATGCGACTACTACTGGGGGCTATAGTCACTAGTGATTACTGCCCTCTGCTTGGGTGCATTTTACACAGTACATGTCCTCTTTAACATTGTTCTGTAAACATTTTAGTATGCAAAATTTGTTACAGAGATAGGTACAAAAAATAAGTCATATGACACATCTATTTAAAATAACACCTTGCATCCTTAGAATCTGAAAGCCACAAGTGATCCTAAAGTTAGCCATACATGGCTAATCAACAAATTGCCCTATCCACACTAAACAGAGTAGAGTACTTGTGGCTGCTTGAATACCTGAAGAGCTACTGCACCTGATTGCATGCAGTAACTGTTCAGCCCACGGTTTTTCTCCTGGCTTCTTCTATTCCCAGTTTAGTATTGTTGAGCCAGATGATTCTGACAGGGCCACACAGAGCTTGAATTTTGGCCAATTCAGCAGGAATCAGCCAAATATCAGGCCATGTTTGGCCAGCTTAAAGTGGTAGTAATGTCTAAACATGTTTTACCTTAAAGTGAATGTAAACCCTCACATATAACCAGTGAAGTGATCAGCCTAGGATGATACACAGAGATTAAAGAAATCTCCCTACATAAGTTTTACATGTGTATCTACTGTTTTCAGCTTTATACATGTAGCGCTGGCTCCTGATGAGCAGGCGCTATGGTTTTTTCAAAGTTAACTTTCCTGAAACCACAGTTGGGTTTTGGGGCTAATTTTCTAAATTTCTGGTTTCGGTACCAGTCTAGCTGGATTGCACTGGGTTCTCCTTGACCGCAGGTGTCACTGTCACCGCCGGCAAGAGTAAGAACGCAGTCTAGCTGGGTGTATTGAATGCCACTATTCTTTCGGAACCAGCCCAGTGGGAGTGTTCTCCTGCTGTGCATTCTGGGAGGTGGTATTTAAGGTATGGAGATCACGTGATTTGGGGGTTCTGTTCCAGAGATTTTTTCTGTGTGTTTGGTTCTGGTCCTCCTGACCAGCCCCATGGCCTTCCTGGCCTGAGGTGCGGAACCATGCATCCCGGCTGGCCCGAGGCAACGCAACTGCAGGGACAGGCCTGAATGGATTTCGGGGCCAATTGATCCAAAGGTGGTCCGGTGCCATCTCATCCAAGGGAGAGGCCCAGCAACTGGAGAAACCCCAGGGGAGGACTCTTCAGGAGAAGGCTGTGCCCAAAGCTGACTTCTCTGGGGGAGCCTGGAGGCTTAGTTGAAGGACACTACATGGATCTACACTCATATGGTGTTGCCGGATCGGCTGAGAGATACTGGTACCGTTGTGTGATAGCTCTTTAAATTTGTCTATGTCCCTCAGTAATGCTCAAGTCTGTGGCAGAGGCTTTCTCAAATATCCTACACGCAAGTCTGTGGCAGAGTCTTTTCTCAAGTATTCTACGCTCAAGTCTGTTGCACAGACTTTGCTTAACACCCTACCAGCTGCTAGGCCTAGTGAGAGGAGGTCTATCCGGGGGTTGTAAAATTCAATTGTGAAACGGTTGCTATTCTCTGGATTTTTTCCTATAAGAGACTTTCCATTGTTGCAGTCTAAAGTACCTGAACTTAATCCTAACCCTCTACCCTTGTCTAAAGACTCTGTTTCTGTTTGAAATAAATAACCTAAAAGAAGATTCAGTGTCAGTTTCCACATTTCTTTGGGCCATCTACCACAGGAATCCCTAGACAGAGAAGAGGTCAAGAAGGTAACAGTAAGCCCAATAAAACCAGCAGCTCCTTCAGGGGTCAGTGCTACATACACTATTTAGAAAGTGCACAACATGTTAGAATTTTCACTTTCTCATTCAGCAGTAGCAGTGTAGTGTTGGATTACACTGGGAGACAGCTGATTGGAGGAAAAGCATCACCCTCCAGATAAGCGTAGACTTTCAGAGCTGTCCTGTGAATAATCTATTTATAGCACCCAACCTGACACAACATTCAGGCTGGTTTTATCACATGTGTTGGAGAACTTGTCAGACATTATCCTGCTGGTAACAGAAGAACTGAGCAGGAGAAAGCCACTTTACATAGTGCTTTGGAAAGAGATAAGAAAACACTGCAGATAGATGTGCTCAGCTCAAATTTCATGAATCTGGTTTACATCCACGTTAATGCATTCTCTACATTAAGGTAAAAATACTCCACTTTCTGACCTTCTGTCCGAAACACTTACCTGTCTCCAGGGGTCAAGTCCTGGGGAAAAAAGTGTGGGAACTCCCACCCAAGATCCACTTCCCCCACCAAAAAATAAATAAAAAAATGATACGCTCATATGCACAAACGCTTCAAAAGTGGTATTTTTCATCCAATTTTCGTATTGTGTGTATGAAGCTTAACTGTTAGTACATTAAAAAATAAAAATAAAATTCTCAATAAACATAAATATGGTAATTCTCTGAATAATCAGCATTCATTTAATTGTGCTTCCATGCAAATGTGAACATCATGTTCTGATCTTTATTGGGGAATTTTATTTTGTATATAGAGTGTTTATGTGGTGAGTTTACACTTTTCATTGAACAGAGTTTGGATAACACAGGGTTAAACGGAAAGGACATAAATTAACTGCACATTATCTGGACAGAATGCTTGGGGAGATAGTGATGTGTTCCTGCTTAGGAGATGTATGTTAGCTTGGTGGGCTGCAAACTCTGCAGGGCTCCAACACACACTCGCTGCTATTCCAACCTAAGCTATTCCCACATAAACTTCCCTCCTGGCATTAAACTTTGGCAGGTATTGTGCTCAGCTTACCACCCCAAACTGATGTTCCTCCCTCAGCTCACCTCTCTCCCTGCATGTCCTGTGAGCAGAATAGCTGTGCTCCTCCTATGGGTTCTCTCATCATATGGCACTGAAGACAGAGGAGGGGGAGATTCAGCGGGACACACAGAGCAAGTATGCAGGACAAGGGGGGGAGGATGAGGAGACAGAAAATCAAGAGGGGCCGGCGGGGAGAGGTGCATCACGAGAGGTCTGACTAAATACAATCTCTTAGCAGCAGGGACCTGATCTACCGTCAGCTAGCTGTGATTGACAGGTAGATCGAAGCGGAAGCTGTCATGGGGCCCCCTATTGACAATGCCTGAATGGTCAGGTGTGTGGCACTTACTATTGCGAGCTGTGTCGGTGGCTGCTGGTGTAGCACCTGCCATACAGCTTGCATACTTCAAAGTCTTGTAGGACATGGCTGCTAATGGGAACTGAGTTCCTGTTGTGGAAAAAGTACAGGAGCTCCGTTCCCATGAGTTCCCGCAGGACATGAGCGCTGCCTGACTCCATGTCTCCGACTCCAGCAATGCTGCCTTTACTTCCTGCTTTCATAAGAGAAATGGAGGGCAGTGGAACTGTAGGTTCCTGCTGCTGTCAGTTAAACTCCTGTGAAGAGGGAGCGGGGGCTCATCAATTGACATAGCCTGGCTTGGGAAGCAATAGGGTTGTGCATGCACAGGTGCCTCCTAGGCACCTGGCTTGCTTCAGGAGTCATCCAAAGTAAGGAGGAGACGATAGTGGGACTGACAGAAGAGGGGTGTCCTTTCCGTGTAATGCCATTGTGCAGAACATGTCAGTATAACCTTTTTTTTAATAAAAAAATGTAAAAATTACATTTAGTGTCACTTTAATTAAGTGAAAAAACTTGCAACTTTGCATAGGCATTTTCCCTGGATCTGCATTCTATGTGTTATTTTTTTTTTACACATCCAGACTTTTCTGAAACAATCTACTGAGTCAGCTAAAACTGTATTTCATATTTTCACAGGTCTTAATGTAAAGAACATTTTCTGTCTGCATAGGTAAAACCTTTTTGCCTCCAAAGAATGTCCTGCATGATTTTTTTAATGACCGCAAAGTGAACCCAATTCCACTGTATTTACTCTATGGACTAAGTTTGTATTTATACAAGGAGATCATATCCTCCTTTCTATCACCTCTTCTCAAGGGTAAATACATTTATTACAATTAACCCCATCCTCATAGCTGTGGTGTTTATAGTTCCACTTTTTAGGGCCTGTTCACACTAGGAGTCGCACAGAAGCATGCATTCAGTGCAGGAAAATGCAGTTCAGTGTGGTGCAGTTCTAGCCAACTCATTTTCAATGGACTCAAATTGCACGGCACTGCATAAAAAGTACATTTGGAAACCCGCTGCAACCGGATTGCATGGTACTTCTGTGCGATCCAGTGCAGGCAAACTCAGTGAGTTTGCAACCTGCTTTTGGGGTGTTGTTAACTTAAACACTGACACCCACTGCAGATCGCAACTGCAGTGCGTTTTGAACGCCCTTACAATTACATATGATTTCACAGAATCCTCGCTTGCACCTCATAGTAGCAAAATAAGCAATGCCCTAAGCAGGTAAAATATTGATACTCTTTAATAAATTCACAAGTCATATTGGTTGTGCTATGGGAATGCCCCTTCTTCTACTTTTACCCCAGGCACCGACTCACCAATACTAAATTTGTCTTCAAAGTGTATGTCTAGGCAAAATAGAAAAACAGAGATTCAGTACAGTTCTGCAATACATGCACATATTTTCATATTTTATCCCTTGAAAAGCATTTAGTAACTATGTTGTATATCAATGGTTGAGCTGATGGATGATTGGCAACCACCACATTCCCATTGCTATAGTTCAAAGATATAACAACATAAATTGTCAGGGATTTTCAAGCTACCCTCTTAACCACTTCAATACCGGGCACTTAAACACCTTCCTGCCCAGACCAATTTTGAGCTTTCAGCGCTGTCGCACTTTGAATGACAATTGCGCGGTCATGCTACACTGTACCCAAATGAAATTTTTATCATTTTTTCCCCACAAATAGAGCTTTCTTTTGGTGGTATTTGATCACCTCTACGGTTTTTATTTTTTGCGCTACAAATAAAAAAATACCGAAAATTTTGAAAAAAAAAATGTTTTTTTTTTGTTTCAGTTTCAAAACTTTGTAAATAAGTACGTTTTCTCCTTCACTGATGGGCACTGATGGGGCTACACTGATGGGCACTGATAAGGTGGCACTGATGGGCACCAATGTGGCACCAATGAAGTGGCACTGATAGGCGGCACTGATGGGCGACACGGATGGGCGACATGGACGGACACTGATAGGTGGCACAAATTGGCACTGATAGCTGGCACAGATGGGCGGCACGGATGGGCGGCACGGATGGGCATGGATAGGCGGCACAGGTGGGCATGGATAGGCGGCACAGGTGGGCATGGATAGGCGGCACAGGTGGGCATAGATAGGCGGCACAGGTGGGCATGGATAGGCGGCACAGGTGGGCACTCATAGACGGCACAGGTGGGCACTCATAGGCGGCACAGGTGGGCACTCAGGCGGCACAGGTGGGCACTCATAGGCGGCACAGGTGGGCACTCATAGGCGGCATCGGTGTTATAGTAATGGATGCCAATCAGTGCCAAACAATAATGCATGCCAATCAGTGATGCCCATTGTGGCCACTGATTGGCATCCATTATGGGCACTGATTGGCACCCATTGTGCTGACTGGCACCCTGGTGGTCTAGGGAGGATTATGGATTTTTATTACCTTTTCCCTGGTGGTCTAGTGGTGTCCCTGGTGGTCCAGTGTGGGCATCCTCGGGGGGGCTGTGCTGATAATCGATCAGCACAGACCCCCCCTGTCAGAGGAGCAGCCGATCGGCTCTCCTCTACTCGCGTCTGACAGACGCGAGTGAGGGAAAGCCGATCACCGGCTCTTCCCATTTACACTGTGATCAGCCGTGATTGGACACGGCTGATCACATGGTAAAGAGTCTCCGTCGGAGACTCTTTACCGAGATCGTAGTTGCCGGGTGTCAGACTGACACCCCGCAACAACGATCGCCGCGATGCGCGCCCCCGGGGGCGCGCAGCGGCTCATAATCCTAATCACGTCATATGACGTCCGGTTAGGATAATGAAACCACTTTGCCGCCGTCAATTTGTAATAGGGCGGGCGGCAAGTGGTTAAAGTGGGACTTCACACCAAAGGGGAAGGCTCGCTTTATTTCTTTCTTCCCCCCCTCCTCTACCACATTTGACATGTAGCACTCTCTAGGTAGGTAGGTGCTAGAGTGAGGATTTTTGTTTAGGATTAGGTAAATTTAGTCAGGCCTGGCTCAGCCAGGCCTGTTTGTTTTGATTCGGTCTGGGCTGAGAGAGGCTTCTGGAGGCAGCTGGTGACTCACAGGCAGAATCACTGAGACCTCCCTCTTCTTTCTAGAAGATGCTAGAAAGAGAGAAGGAGAGGAGAGGTGAAGTTGCCTGGGGTATTTTGAGGAGCCCTGACCAATCCACAACCTGAATTGGCAGGGGGCAAGCCTCCTTAAATACCCAGAGTTAGCCCAGCTAGGAGGGAGTTGGAGTTGTTCAGAGCTTGGAGATGGAATGCTAGGCTGTCGGGGGCCTTTGAGGGAGCCCCCCAGTCTGGGTGGGTGACCTTAGGTGCAGATGGGGTCCTTCAAGAAATCATGGTGGTGTCCTGGACAGGAGATACAGGAGGAGAAAGAGAGGACAGCAGGAGAGAGCATTATCTCCAGGGAGAGGAACAACTGGTTGCAGCCAGGAGGGCTATTGAGTGACATGCACAGTCTGGAGTACTGGGGAGGCATGCCTGAGAGGACTGGGAGCATGCCGTCAGGGATGGGTGCAGAGTCAGTGGTGTGGACTGTGGTGTCATGGGCAGTGGAGAAGGGCAGCTGTAGCCAGGAGGGCTGGCAGGGCCTGAAGATAGGTCACTGGTTTCAGTAGCTGCATGTTAAGACAGCTAGCACCAGGAACTTTCTATTTGCTACAGTATAGGGGCCCATGGTCACTGCCTGCAAAATGAAATTGCTTAGGTATAACTGAGCTAGTCTCAGGCCTAACCACACAATGCTAGCTGTGCCTGGAAGCTCAAGCAAGTAAACTGCAGAAGCTGAGGACTGATAGTCTGCAGCAAGAGTTGTGCTGGAGTGGAGACTGAGGTGTATATACCAGAGCGTATAAGTTGTCCCAAGCAAGTTCTACAAAGTTCTACTGGGCATCCCATACTTCCTTTATCTCATCCAAGTTCAATCCCCTTAAAGTGGTTGTATACTCTTTTTTTTTAACTTTGACCTACAGGAAAGCCTATAATAAGGCTTACCTGTAGGTAAAAAAAATATCTCCTAAACCTGTACGGTTTAGGAGATATTCCCCTCGATATGCGCCGCTGACTGCAGCGGCGCATGCGCACGAGGGGATTCTCGGCCTGAAAATCCGGCAGTGTCCGGCCGGCCGGAATGAAATCTCCCGCGCGCATGCGCGGGAGTGACGATATCGCGGCTCCGGCCACTCACAGCGCCGGAGCCGCGATGCCCGGAAGAAACGCCGAGGGAGCATGTCAGCTCCCTCGGCGTGGATCGTGCCAGATGTCGGGGCCTCGTTCTAAGGTAAGTATTTCATAATGAGCTAGTATGCGGTGCATACTAGCTCATTATGCCTTTTGCTTTGCAGGTGTTAAAAAAAAATAAAAAATAGCGGGTTTACTACCGCTTTAAATAAAATACAAAAAAAAAAAAAACAAGGTACATGTACTGTTCTTTGTCTCTGAGTGACTGAGGATTGAATGCCAGGCTGGGCAGGGTGACAGGTGGGCCACATTACTTACAGACACATTATATTTTTTTGGGGGAGCGTGTACGTAGTTTTGATAGGTACCTACTTCCACTTCCGCTCAGATTGCCTAAACATTCTGAACAGAAGTTCGGCCCCCTCTCTTTGACTGAAAAATTCTGGGACATGTCACAGGTCCCAGGAGGCAGTGGGACCATTCCCAAAGTGCAGCATGGCTCATGCATGTGCAGTGGGAAGCCAGCTGTGAAGTTGGAAGGAGTCACAGCCAGCTTCCCACATTAACATGCCAGGGTTAAGGACCTGAAGATCAGCAAAGAACCAACCTGGGTGAGGACCCCTGGACAAGTAAGTGTCCTTTTAATAAAAGTTAGCAGCTACAGTATTTGTAGCTGCTAACTTTTAACTTTCTAGGGTGATGTTTCTCTTTAAACTAGCAACACAACATGCCTATTTTTTGTAAACATAAGTCATGTTTATTTATTATCATAAAATCATTGTAACTTAGACTGTAGCTGATAATTGCTGCAGAACTTCTTCCGTTGTTTCTGCTGTATTACCCTTGTGCAGTATGAACAGGGTAAAACTGTTTATTCATTAATGCAGAATAGCAGCAGCCTTCTTTAAGGGAGACCACTTTGCAATGTTCATCAATGGAGTGTTTCCAGGGTAGTGGTCACCCATCTTAGCTGGATATGCTTTGATACTGGAAGAATGTGATTGGCTGATGCAACAAAGCAAGGAGATGTTTGTTGGCTTACTTCTGAGAGAAAAATGACGAAACAGCACAGTGTTGGAAAAAGGCTGCTGACTGAATGGAAGCCTGCCATAGCTTACCACAATCGGGTGGGACCTGAGGGAAGAAAAGAGTCTGCTGGCCTCGGAGATCGGGAACCTTTTCCCTGGAAGGGAGTGTAATCAGACTGTACTAGAAATAGCACTATCACCACTTGTAAGGAAGAAAAAGAGGGACTGTCTCAGCAGGATTGAAAGAGGGAGATAACAGCAACTCTTTTCTTGTCTAAGGCCTTAAACTGAACCAGAGTATGTGCCTTCTGCCCCTCTCTGTCCTACTCCACATTAATACAGTGATTTATTTCCCACAAAAACAATACCGGTGCCTAGACACTCAAGAGCCTGCCCAGACACTGTGTTTATGGAAAGGGTTCCTCAAGGATGTAGTTCTGGGGGCAATCCTATGTCAGTAGGAACTGAGCTCTCAGCAGTTCCCCTCATAGAATCTTACAAGTAGTGATGGCCGAACGGTTCGCCCGGCGGTCGTTTCGCGGCGAATTTCCGACTTTCGCCGTCCGCGGGTTCGAACGCCTTTTTCCGTCGTTCGCCCCGGCGGACTTACGTGTTTAATGTATACAAGAACTTTAACCTTTCGTGACACGTTTATCATGTGTTACAGGACAACCAATTGAGACATGACAGCTCATGGACACTTGGACATTCCCCCTAACCTATAAATACACCCGATCCGGTGGCCATTTTACATTCTTTCTTCTGTCACTGTAGGGAAAGGATCCTGTGTGGAGTAGGGACAGAGAAAACGCTAGCTATTTGGTACACAAAAGTTCTTTTCAGGACTGGTATAGGTGTTAGGTCAGCAGCCTGAGTTTCTTTTGTCAGTTTAGATAAAGGGACAGAGCGCTGTATGCTGCTATTTTAGGGACAGCTCAGCCAGATTAGTCTTTCTTCATCATCATCATCATCATCATCATTAGCTGTTACTATCAGGTCCACAAAAGAGCTGTTCCAGCTAATCGTTCCAGCCTACTCTTTTTTGCCAATTTGTATAGGGACAGGCAGGAAGCAGTGTGTCAGGCAGTGAGGATAATTTTAAAGACTTGCTGTTACTATTAGTTCCACAAAGGTTCTTTTCAGGACTGGTATCAGTGGTACGGTAATAGGCTTGTACACGTATAATATTCTTTCTTCCAAATATAGAAAGAATATTATACTTGACTGCTGCCCTTCTGCTGCAGTCTGCTAATCATTCACAACTCACTTGTTCCACAAAGCTCTTTATCAGGACTGGTAACTTGGTCTGTCTAGGGTGCTACGGTACATAGGCTTGGGTGCGGTACAGTCTGCTGTTCTGTAAGGACCGCTATCGGTCCACAATACATAGGGTTGCCGTGCACTACTGCTGACCGCTGCCCTATACTGCAGCAGTCCTTCATTGGTATAGGGACTGACGTACAGTCTGCTAATCACTAACACACAACCTGCTTGGTCCACAAAAGTTCTTATAAGGACTGGTAACTTGGTATAGGGTGCTACGGTACATAGGCCTGAGTGCGTTACAGTCTGCTGTTCTGTAAGGACCGCTATCGGTCCACAATACATAGGGTTGCCGTGCACTACTGCTGACCGCTGCCCTATACTGCAGCAGTCCTTCAGCGGTATAGGGACTGACGCACAGTCTGCTAAACACTAACACACAACCTGCTTGGTCCACAAAAGTTTTTATAAGGACTGGTAACTTGGTATAGGGTGCTACGGTACATAGGCCTGAGTGCAGTACAGTCTGCTGTTCTGTAAGGACCGCTATCGGTCCACAATACATAGGGTTGCCGTGCACTACTGCTGACCGCTGCCCTATACTGCAGCAGTCCTTCATTGGTATAGGGACTGACGTACAGTCTGCTAATCACTAACACACAACCTGCTTGGTCCACAAAAGTTCTTATAAGGACTGGTAACTTGGTATAGGGTGCTACGGTACATAGGCCTGAGTGCGTTACAGTCTGCTGTTCTGTAAGGACCGCTATCGGTCCACAATACATAGGGTTGCCGTGCACTACTGCTGACCGCTGCCCTATACTGCAGCAGTCCTTCATTGGTATAGGGACTGACGTACAGTCTGCTAATCACTAACACACAACCTGCTTGTTCCACAAAAGTTCTTATAAGGACTGGTAACTTGGTATAGGGTGCTACGGTACATAGGCTTGAGTGCGGTACAGTCTGCTGTTCTGTAAGGACCGCTATCGGTCCACAATAGATAGGGTTGACGTGCACCACTGCTGACCGCTGCCCTATACTGCAGCAGTCCTTCAGCGGTATAGGGACTGACGTACAGTCTGCTAAACACTAATACACAACCTGCTTGGTCCACAAAAGTTCTTATAAGGACTGGTAACTTGGTATAGGGTGCTACGGTACATAGGCTTGAGTGCGGTACAGTCTGCTGTTCTGTAAGGACCGCTATCGGTCCACAATAGATAGGGTTGACGTGCACCACTGCTGACCGCTGCCCTATACTGCAGCAGTCCTTCAGCGGTATAGGGACTGACGCACAGTCTGCTAAACACTAACACACAACCTGCTTGGTCCACAAAAGTTTTTATAAGGACTGGTAACTTGGTATAGGGTGCTACGGTACATAGGCTTGAGTGCGGTACAGTCTGCTGTTCTGTAAGGACCGCTATCGGTCCACAATAGATAGGGTTGACGTGCACCACTGCTGACCGCTGCCCTATACTGCAGCAGTCCTTCAGCGGTATAGGGACTGACGCACAGTCTGCTAAACACTAACACACAACCTGCTTGGTCCACAAAAGTTTTTATAAGGACTGGTAACTTGGTATAGGGTGCTACGGTACATAGGCCTGAGTGCGTTACAGTCTGCTGTTCTGTAAGGACCGCTATCGGTCCACAATACATAGGGTTGCCGTGCACTACTGCTGACCGCTGCCCTATACTGCAGCAGTCCTTCATTGGTATAGGGACTGACGTACAGTCTGCTAATCACTAACACACAACCTGCTTGGTCCACAAAAGTTCTTATAAGGACTGGTAACTTGGTATAGGGTGCTACGGTACATAGGCCTGAGTGCGTTACAGTCTGCTGTTCTGTAAGGACCGCTATCGGTCCACAATACATAGGGTTGCCGTGCACTACTGCTGACCGCTGCCCTATACTGCAGCAGTCCTTCAGCGGTATAGGGACTGACGCACAGTCTGCTAAACACTAACACACAACCTGCTTGGTCCACAAAAGTTCTTATAAGGACTGGTAACTTGGTATAGGGTGCTACGGTACATAGGCCTGAGTGCAGTACAGTCTGCTGTTCTGTAAGGACCGCTATCGGTCCACAATACATAGGGTTGCCGTGCACTACTGCTGACCGCTGCCCTATACTGCAGCAGTCCTTCATTGGTATAGGGACTGACGTACAGTCTGCTAATCACTAACACACAACCTGCTTGTTCCACAAAAGTTCTTATAAGGACTGGTAACTTGGTATAGGGTGCTACGGTACATAGGCTTGAGTGCGGTACAGTCTGCTGTTCTGTAAGGACCGCTATCGGTCCACAATAGATAGGGTTGACGTGCACCACTGCTGACCGCTGCCCTATACTGCAGCAGTCCTTCAGCGGTATAGGGACTGACGTACAGTCTGCTAAACACTAATACACAACCTGCTTGGTCCACAAAAGTTCTTATAAGGACTGGTAACTTGGTATAGGGTGCTACGGTACATAGGCTTGAGTGCGGTACAGTCTGCTGTTCTGTAAGGACCGCTATCGGTCCACAATAGATAGGGTTGACGTGCACCACTGCTGACCGCTGCCCTATACTGCAGCAGTCCTTCAGCGGTATAGGGACTGACGCACAGTCTGCTAAACACTAACACACAACCTGCTTGGTCCACAAAAGTTTTTATAAGGACTGGTAACTTGGTATAGGGTGCTACGGTACATAGGCCTGAGTGCGTTACAGTCTGCTGTTCTGTAAGGACCGCTATCGGTCCACAATACATAGGGTTGCCGTGCACTACTGCTGACCGCTGCCCTATACTGCAGCAGTCCTTCATTGGTATAGGGACTGACGTACAGTCTGCTAATCACTAACACACAACCTGCTTGGTCCACAAAAGTTCTTATAAGGACTGGTAACTTGGTATAGGGTGCTACGGTACATAGGCCTGAGTGCGTTACAGTCTGCTGTTCTGTAAGGACCGCTATCGGTCCACAATACATAGGGTTGCCGTGCACTACTGCTGACCGCTGCCCTATACTGCAGCAGTCCTTCAGCGGTATAGGGACTGACGCACAGTCTGCTAAACACTAACACACAACCTGCTTGGTCCACAAAAGTTCTTATAAGGACTGGTAACTTGGTATAGGGTGCTACGGTACATAGGCTTGAGTGCGGTACAGTCTGCTGTTCTGTAAGGACCGCTATCGGTCCACAATAGATAGGGTTGACGTGCACCACTGCTGACCGCTGCCCTATACTGCAGCAGTCCTTCAGCGGTATAGGGACTGACGTACAGTCTGCTAAACACTAATACACAACCTGCTTGGTCCACAAAAGTTCTTATAAGGACTGGTAACTTGGTATAGGGTGCTACGGTACATAGGCTTGAGTGCGGTACAGTCTGCTGTTCTGTAAGGACCGCTATAGGTCCACAATAGATAGGGTTGACGTGCACCACTGCTGACCGCTCACCTATACTGCAGCAGTCCTTCAGCGGTATAGGGACTAAGAGTTTTGTCACAGGGTCATTTAAAAAATGACATGCAGAGGAAGAGGCAGGCCCTTCCGCAGGGGTGGTAGGGGTAGGGCAGGAGCAACAGGCTTGAGCCAAAGTGGGAAGTTGCAGAAGGTGCGTTCAATTACTTTAAAGGATGCACCAGACTTGGTTGAGTGGCTCGCTCAGCCTTACTCTTCTGCACCCTCCTCATCCTCTCGATCTGCACCCTCTTCTTCACTCTCTGCTATGTGCACCCCCAAAGACACTACCACCAACAACACGACCACCACCACCACCACCACATACCTTCCGCTTGAGTCACTGGAATTATTTTCCGATCCATATCAAGAGGACATTTCTGATGCGCAGCCACTCTTGGTATTGGATCAGGAAGAGGAGGTAGCAACAAGCGCTACTCAGCAGTCTGACGCCAGTACCCAGATCAGCCCAAGGAGGAGGTTGGTCCCCGGTGTTGCTGCCTACTCTACTTATAGCGGTGGGGAAGGTGACGTTGATGATGACGTGTCTAGTGATGTCACGTGGGTGCCCACAAGAGAGGAAGAGGAGGGGAGTTCAGAGGGAGATATGGACCAGCAGATAGGGAGGAGAAGCAGCAATGACTTACATTGCACAGCAGGGACAAAGCAGACTGCAAATGTATCAGGAGCGAGTCATCGACCATGTACGGTCACATCTGGCGCTCCCAGGACACCGGCACATGGCTCCGCAGTGTGGGCTTTTTTTAACGTGTCCGCTGCTGACAATAGCGTTGCCATCTGCAATCTTTGCAGTCAACGCGTTAGTCGCGGTAAGCCCAATACTCACCTAGGGACGACCGCCTTAAGAAGGCACATGAGCAGCCATCACCGAGCCCAGTGGGAGCAACGGAACACACAAAGCCACACTGCAGGCTCTCACCGTCCAGCCTCGTCTTCTACTTCTCCTTCTCCTCTCTCCTCACAATTGTCCTCCACTCCACCTTCCATCACGCCAAGCTCACATTTTTCTGCAAAAAGGCAGGCTTCCGTGGGCCTAATGTTTGAGCGTAAAAAAATGATGACGCCGGATAACCCTCTTGCCCAACGGTTGGCGGCTGGCTTGTCAGAACTCATAGCCCGCCAACTACTGCCATATAAACTGGTGGACTCGGAGGCCTTTCGCAAATTTGTGGCCATTGGAACACCACAATGGAAGGTCCCAGGAAGGAAGTATTTCTCAGAGAAGGGCATCCCAGAGCTATATGGCCATGTTCAGCGGCAAGTGAATGTATCTCTGGCACACAGTGTCGGTGCCAAGATACATCTGACCACAGACACGTGGTCTAGCAAACACGGGCAGGGAAGGTATATCAGTTTTACTGCCCACTGGGTGAACCTTCTGACGGCCGTCAAGCATGTAACCCGTGGCACCCGTGTAGATTTGGTTTTACCGCCACGGATTGCATGCAGGCCTGACTCTTCTTCTCCTCCTCCTACTCCATCCTCCTCCCTCTCCTCCTCAGCTGCCTCCTCCTTTTCCGCTGCTAGCGTCTCTTCCACTGCACCGCCCAAGCTCCCCAGAACCTATTCCACATGCCAGGTGAGACGTTGCCATGCCGTGCTGCGTCTGTTGTGCCTGGAAGCAAAGAGCCACACTGGCCCGGCACTCCTTTCAGCTTTGCGTTCACAGGCAGATGAGTGGCTAACACCGCTCAATTTGACAGTTGGTAAAGTGGTGTGTGACAACGGTGCCAATCTGCTTAGCGCATTGAAACAGGGCAAAATCACGCACGTGCCGTGCATGGCACACGTCTTAAACTTGGTCGTGCAGCGATTCCTTGTCAAATACCCTGGGGTCCAGGACATCTTGCGGCAGGCAAGGAAAATCTCGGCCCATTTCAGAAGATCTTACACGGCCATGGCTCGCCTTGCTGACATTCAGCGGCGACACCATCTGCCGGTCAGACGTCTTATTTGCGATTGCCCGACGCGATGGAACTCAACCTTCTATATGCTTGATAGGCTGCTCCAGCAGAAACGTGCAGTTAACGTCTACCTGTATGAACTCTGCGAAAGAAACGGTTCTGGGGAGCTGGGTTTTTTTTCACCGCGCCAGTGGCTGCTCATGCGCGACACATGCAGACTTCTGCGGCCATTTGAGGAGATCACCAAACTGGTCAGTCGCAGCCATGGCGCCATCAGTGACATGGTACCTTATGCCTTCTTTCTGGAGCGTGCATTGCGTCGTGTCATTGATCAGGCTGTGGAGGAGCAGGAGCGGGAAGATGAGGAAGTCGCAATGCTGGATGAATTCCCAGGGGGGGCTACTCTATCTGAGACAAGTCAACAACAGGAGTCTGATGAGGAGTCAGAGGAGGATGGTGCCGGGGCGGATGAGCAGGAGCAAGAAGAGCATGCTTTAAACCTTTCTGGGATCCCTGTTGTGCGAGGATGGGGAGAGGAGAATGAAGAGGACGACATTATCCTGGATGATGAGCAGGAGCCAGGCCACCACACCGCTTCCACTTTAGTGCAAATGGGGGCCTTCATGCTCCAGTGTTTTAATAGGGACCCCCGTATAAAAAGCATGAGGGTCAAGGACCAGTACTGGGTGGCAACGTACTTAGACCCCCGGTACAAACACAAAATGGCGGAAATGTTACCGCCGTCGCAGAGGGCTGTCAGAATGCAGCACTTCCAGGCCTT
Organism: Lithobates pipiens; assembly: GCF_037356315.1. Taxonomy (NCBI): domain Eukaryota; kingdom Metazoa; phylum Chordata; class Amphibia; order Anura; family Ranidae; genus Lithobates; species Lithobates pipiens. Next base: position 449,564,330 of record NW_027507903.1, read on the forward strand.
GCTTCGAGAAATGCTGCATTCTGCTTTTGCGTGCGCTGGCAGAGGAGCAATTCCCACTCCCAGAGAAGGATTTGCGGGTACCAATCCAACAGCGCCTGCAAGAAGAGGCCGGTTTGAAGATGTGTTGGTGACTTCGGATATGAGGTCATTCTTTCAGCCGACCCATCGACAGGTGTCATCCGGATCCAGCATCAGGGAACGCCTAGACCGTCAGGTGTCCGACTACATTGGGTTAACGGCCGATGTGGACGCTCTGAGGAGTGATGAACCCCTAGACTACTGGGTGGGCAGGCTTGACCTCTGGCCAGAGCTTGCCCAATTTGCAATCGAACTGTTGGCTTGCCCCTCATCCAGTGTCCTGTCCGAAAGGACGTTCAGCGCAGCAGGGGGGATTGTGACCGATAAGCGTACTCGCCTAGCTCACCACAGTGTTAACTACCTCACATTTCTAAAAATGAATGAGGCATGGATCTCGGAGGAATTCAACACATGTGATCAGTAGACCATGTATATGTCTATAAACAATTTTTGGAATCAAGCACACAGACCTTCTTAATTCATTTGGCTCACTTCCCTGACCCAAAAAAGCACACCGTACTATATGCCCCTACCCTCCTCTTTGAAGAGGTTGAGCGGTGTCATATTTCTACTGGGGCTGCTTATTATGAGGGGTTCCCACCATCCCTGTGCTGTGCTGACTTCCTCCTGGGTGTTCTTATTATGAGGGGCTCCCACCATCCCTGTGCTGTGCTGACTTCCTCCTGGGGGTTCTTATTATGAGGGGATCACACCATCCCTGTGCTGTGCTGACTTCCTCCTGGGGCTGCTTACGGTGCTGCTGTCAGCGCTGTATGTCACGGAGCTGCTGTCAGCGCTGTATGTCACGGAGCTGCTGTCAGCGCTGTATGTCACGGAGCTGCTGTCAGCGCTGTATGTCACGGAGCTGCTGTCAGCGCTGTATGTCACGGAGCTGCTGTCAGCGCTGTATGTCACGGAGCTGCTGTCAGCGCTGTATGTCACGGAGCTGCTGTCAGCGCTGTATGTCACGGAGCTGCTGTCAGCGCTGTATGTCACGGAGCTGCTGTCAGCGCTGTATGTCACGGAGCTGCTGTCAGCACTGTATGTCACGGTGCTGCTGTCAGCGCTGTATGTCACGGAGCTGCTGTCAGCGCTGTATGTCACGGAGCTGCTGTCAGTGCTGTATGTCACGGAGCTGCTGTCAGCGCTGTATGTCACGGAGCTGCTGTCAGCGCTGTATGTCACGGAGCTGCTGTCAGCGCTGTATGTCACGGTGCTGCTGTCAGCGCTGTATGTCACGGAGCTGCTGTCAGCGCTGTATGTCACGGAGCTGCTGTCAGCGCTGTATGTCACGGAGCTGCTGTCAGCGCTGTATGTCACGGAGCTGCTGTCAGCGCTGTATGTCACGGAGCTGCTGTCAGCGCTGTATGTCACGGTGCTGATGTCAGTGCTCTGTATTACGGTGCTGCTGTCAGTGCTCTGTATCTCCTGCACCCTCTTGTTTGCCTACCCTGGTCCCTGACCTTCCCTCTCCTCCATTGCCTTCATTAGCTCCATAGTCCTGAATTGTCAGAACAATTTCCCAAATAAAAAAAAAATGCTTGTAGTTATCGATCCCAAATTCACCTCATACATGTATTATGCTATTGTCCAGGTGGTGGGACTACGTGCTACCCCCTAATAATTACCCCGTGGCCGCAAATTCGACCTAAAGGTTTGCGAAATTCGCCTCCCATTGAAGTCAATGGAGCCCGCGGCGAACGGTCGTTTTCGCGAACGTTTGTGTCCGTTCGCGTTTCGCGTTCGCGAAACGTCCCGTCGGAAGTTCGTCCATCACTACTTACAAGTCAGACAATAATGCATAGTGAGTGATAAAAGCTGTTTTGTAGGTAAAAGGAGGGAAAAAAAGCTGTTGCGAAATTAAAGGAGATTTGGGGTTAAATTTGGGTATTGTTTGAACATACCCTTTAACTCCAGACCTGGAAGTTTGTTTCTTATAGACTTCCTATTCATGCTGATGCTCCTCAGAGCCTACAGCTTGAATCTTCTTATCTAAATATAGCTGTTAATTTGGTCTGCTTGTCAAATGCCATGGAATTACATGAAGCCATAAAAAGTATCTTCGCACTGTTGTTTACATTACATTGCAAGCCTGCCCCTGACCTGCCTCTCGTATTCATACTTTCATGCTAAAGTTGCAATAAATCAGCACTAACACGCCTAGAGAAGATTTGAAAAATGACCCAAGCTGCTGTCTGTATGAGATAGATGGTGCTAGGATTATCACCTGTGTAGGCAGATTCAGCATCACACTGCTCCTGATTGCTTAATGATCCCACAGGAAAATAAATAGTATATCATAAGTCTCCATGCACAAAAAACATGGTGTAAAAAAAGATGGCTAAAAACTAGGGCTGTGGAAATTAAAGATTAATTCCTCGATTAATCGATTCATTGTTTTGATCGATCAAAATTCTTTTGATCGGTACTCACCTCTCCGCTGGCTTGCGGGTCTTCAGGGAGTTCCGTCGGAGATCCGGTGATGTCACAGACATCAATGTCACTGGACTCCTCCCCCTACCCAAGTGCCTCCGTCTGCTAACGAAAGGAAGGGGGGAGGAGTCCGGTGACATCGAAGTTGTGATTGAGTGTAACATGTACGGGGGAGGAGCTATGCATGACGTCACCCGCTGTTGCCCTATGGAACTAACACGATTGACGGCTTTACATGCTGTGTTTTTATCATCTTTATGTGAGTAGTTTGTGTTTGAACACAAAAATGAAATCTTATACTTAAGCTGTGAGCACTTAGGTCTTTTCTTTCTACCCATGACCTGGAGTCCTTGCTGAGATCTAAGGAGACGTGAGAGAAGTTTATGGTCCATGTTAACCCTTTTGATACCCGCTTGCATGACCACCTGTTTGCACAGGGGTCTATGCCATAAGGTGAGAGTGATTAGTTAGATCGGAGGTGGAGGGAATGTCATGCTACTGTGGAAAAAAAAATTACTTACGTCAGTGCTACAGTTTGAATTTAAAACATATTTGTGTGAACTGTGAAGTTAAGTCATGGATTGTGAAAACTAACTAGTGGTAATTGTATATAGTGTATACCACATTTAACACTGACTAATGCAGAGTTGCAATGCAAGGAGATCATCTAAAAGTAGTTGGATCTGTATGTCCATTATAATTAATTGAAATTAGTCGATTAATCTACCGTATATACTCGAGTATAAGCCGAGATTTTCAGCCTCTTTTTTTAGGCTGAAAGTGCCCCCCTCGGCTTATACTTGAGTCACCGCTGTCTGTCTACCTGATCAGCGTGTCGAGCAGACAGACGGCGGCCATTCAACTATTCAAAAGCCGCGCCTCCCTGTCTGTGATAGGCGGAACACTCAATTTCCCAGCAGTCAGTGGTCCACCTATCACGGACATCCGCTCATCCTCATACTACGGACAAGGATGAGAGGATGTCCGTGATAGGCGGAACACAGACTGCTGGGAAATTGAGTGTTCCGCCTATCACAGACGGAGGCGCGGCTTTTGAACAGTGGAATGGCCGCCGTCTGTCAGACGAGAAGAGGTGCGGCGATCCTGGCATGGCCGCCGTATGTGCAGAAGCACACAGGCTCGGGACACAGGCTCGGGACACAGGCTCGGGACACAGGCTCGGGACACAGGCTCGGGACACAGGTAGGCTGGACACACAAGGCTGCACACACAGGGCTGGACGGACACACAGGGATGGACGGACACACAGGGATGGACGGACACACAGGGCTGGACACACAGGGCTGGACACACAGGGATGGACGGACACACAGGGCTGGACACACAGGGATGGACGGACACACAGGGATGGACGGACACACAGGGCTGGACACACAGGGATGGACGGACACACAGGGCTGGACACACAGGGATGGACGGACACACAGGGCTGGACACACAGGGATGGACGGACACACAGGGCTGGACACACAGGGCTGGACACACAGGGATGGACGGACACACAGGGATGGACGGACACACAGGGATGGACGGACACACAGGGATGGACACACAGGGATGGACACACAGGGATGGACAGGCATGTCTCACCCTCGGCTTATACACGAGTCAATAAGTTTTCCCATTTTTTTTGTGGTAAATTAGGGGCCTCGGCTTATATTCGGATTGACCTATACTCGAGTATATACGGTATTTTAAAAAATTGATTAATCGAACACGAAAATTTTAATCAGTAACAGCCCTACTAAAAACGTTTAAGGAACGTTTAGGAGCGTTTAGGTTTAGGAGCATTATTGTTTTACAAGAGTTTTTGCAGGTCCTTTAAAAAAAAAAACACTGCTAGAAAAACTCTACAATATTTTTTTCTGCTTCTAGACGCTGAAGCTCAAAAAATACTAATATCTTAAAAGTAGTGTGCATGAACACATAGGACAACACTATATAGCTTCTAGGAGCAGAAAACAAATGCTAATACTGTACCAGTTTCTAGGAGCCTAAAGCAGATCTTCCCTGCATCTGAATACCACAAACCCAAAACACTATTTAAATAATTGTTAATATTCAGTGCAAACTCCCCCATTAACGTCCCCATGCTATATTATGTTGAGAAATAACTTTGAAAATAACCCACAAGCATTTTTGGTTGTGGCCATCTTGAGTAAGGGCAAATGATTCATGTAGCATTTTTTCCTGGAATCCATCTGCCCTTAGCTCAAGCATGCATGCAGTAGAATGGGCTTAGCTCAGAAAACCCCTCCTCATCTCCTCCCCTCTTAAAGACTCCTGGGATGTATGACATCATTTTTCCCAGGCAAGAAACTGCAAATTAACTGAAGAAATGTAAAAAAATAAAAAAGTTTAAAACAAGTAAATATGATATACTTTCTTATAAATTGACTAATCCTAGCAGCATGAGGATTAGGAGATTGGGAGAGTGAGGTTCCACTTTAAAAGAATGCTAGTGTGCACGAAGCCTGAGCATTTAGGAGCAGAAAAAAAATTGTTTTATAGAGTTTTTGGGACCGTCCTCCCGGCAGAAAAAAACACGAAACCCTCCTAACAGCTTTTTCAAGTGCTTTTTTATTTTTTTTTCCATGTACTGAAAAAACAGACCAGGAAAAGTAATACAATGACACATTTCAGATCGATGTTTAAAAAATAAATAAATATAATATATAATTTTTTTTTTTTTTTAACAAAGACATAAGTAGACTTAATTTTTTCTTTTTTTTTACTCTTGATGTTAAAGTGTTACTGAACCCCCCCTTAAGAAAAAAGTTAATGTAGCAGCATGCTATGTCACATTATTGGTTGTTTTCTGTCTCTTTTTTGTATGCATTCTTTTGCTTAAAAATTATGAGGAAAATAATTTTTTTTTCTACCTATGCTGCCTTGCAGGGTCTCACTGGAGGCCCAGAGTAACCACATTTCCATGCATACTCTCAGCTGGGACTGTATTATTATGCCGCGTACACACGGTCAGATTTTCCAAAGGTAAATGTGCGATCAGAGCTTGTTGTGGGAAATTCTGACTGTGTGTAGGCTCCATCGGACAGTTTCCATCAAAATTTACATTGCACAAAATTTGAGATCTTGTTCTCAAATTTTCCAACAACAAAATCCGTTCACGTAAATTCCAGTCGCGTGTAGACAATTCCAACACACAAAGTGCCACGCATGCTCAAAATCAAGCAGAAGAGCAGCACTGACTATTGAACTTAATTTTTCTCAGCTCATTGTACGCGTTGTACATCACCGCATTCTTGATGTTCGGAAATTCTGACAACTTTTTGCGACTGTGTGTATGCAAGACAAGTTTGAGCCAACATCCGTCGGAAAAAATCCCATGGATTTTGTTGTCGGGAATGTCCGATCGTGTGTACGCGGCATTACATGCTGCTCTACTTCCCGGTTCCCTACTGCGCATGCGCGAGTCGCGCAGCGCAATAGGAATTGTCCGCGCTGTCTCTGGGACCCGTGTGTGTCCCAGCAGACAGCGCGGCAGGACAGGAAAAGGCATAGACTATGTAGGGGCATAGTCTATGCCCGGAAATGGGTGTAAATACCTGTCTTTGACAGGTATCTCCACCCCCCCCCCCCCCTGAAAGGTGCCAATTGTGACACCGGAGGGGGGGAGGGTTCCGATCAGCGGAAGTTACACTTTAGGGTGGAACCCCGCTTTAACGGCAAATTTTTTGGTATAATTCTCCTTTAAGGAGGCATGGCAGGGGGTGTGTCCTATGCCTACATATTTTTGCTAATAGGTGTCCCTTGTTCCCATCTCAAAAAGTTGGGAGGTATGTGCTTAAGGCCCACATGTGTACTATGTTCAGCATGCTAGGGAACATGGGACGTGTAGTCCAGATGCTTCAGATTCAACCCATTTGTAAAGTGTGCACTCCTCAACAAAACAGTGGAAAAGGAAGCAGCACAGAGACCTTCTAAAAGGCAAATGTAAATAAATGGTCCAAAATGATGAACAAAAAAATTGTTATGAAGTTAGTTATGTGAAGCTAGAGGAAAAACATGATTTTTTATATTGAGGGTTTAATACTGCTTTAAGTGACTCTAATGCCACGTAGACACATGATCTGACTTTTCGACGGACTTGGTCCGGCGGACAATCCGACGGACTTTGCAGCTGAGGTCCGCCGGACTTTCAAACGAATGGACTTGGCCACACACGATCACTCCAAAAGTCAGACGGATTTGAACGTGATGACGTAGAATAAGGAAGATCATGGGCAGTAGCCAATAGCTTCCCTAACGTTGGTTTTAGTCCATCGGACTAGCACACAGAAGTGAATTGAGATTCACTTTTGAGATTCAGAATTGAGAAGATTTGAAGCAAGTTTTATTTCTAGGTCCGCTGGACTTTTGGGAAGAAAAAGTCCGCTGGACCCCACACACGATCGAATTGTCTGACGGACTCCAGTCCACCGGACCAAGCCCGTCGAAAAGTCCGGTCATGTGTACGCGGCATTAAATGCACCCCTTTGTAGTTTACCAAATATATATAATAAAGAAATAGATTCTGCAGTGCAATATCTTGAATGACAGATGAAACCTGAGAAGAGTTAATATCCCGGAGGCTAAAAATCATCTGCTCTCCCACCGCCCACCTCCAATGAAGCCCCCAATCTTAGATGTTCCTTGGTTTGCTGTTCTGGCCCTCTCTCATTATTGGTGATTGTGTTTACAGTGAATGTCTGTCTGTGCATTGTCTATGTTAAAGAAACCAGGGCATGACTCAAAATGAGATATCCATCTAAATGTATCTTTGCTGGTGTAGCATCGTAAATAATCTTTAAAGCGAATACATAATACAGTGACGCCACCCTACCCACAATGAGCCCAAAGTAATTTCATGAGATCACAGAAACTGCACTGATGTGAGCAGCACAGGGTTTTATCAAAGTGACATCATAATGCAGGTTTATAGCTCAACTCTGGGCTTGCAAGCCTTGCCCCCACCGACACCTGTAAAAATAAAAATCTATATACATTACATACCTTTCGCCAGGTGTTTTCAGTCCAGTTATGTTACAGGTCCTCTTCATCCTCTTTCTCTAGTGCCCTCACTTAATGATGTGGGGCTGCTTTCTGCAGCTTTCTCTTGTAAGGTTGGCCATGGGTGGATCAAAATTCGTCCGGTTTAGGAGTAATCAGACAAATTTTGATCCACCTTTGGCAGTTCTAGCTTTACAAATGCAACTATTGGAAACATTTTAATTTTCTGCAGCGCTAATCAGTGTATTCTGACAGTGGAGGAGTCTTTCAGTCTGAAGAGGACAGTGGTGGAGAAGAGTTGAGTATTGCAGCTGGAACTTCGTTTTATTTATTTATTTTACTGATGCTGGGGTCCAGTGGCAGCTCATAATGCAGGGCACAGGGGCGCCGCCCCCCTATCCATGCATCCAGCCCCCTAATCTACATGCGGGGCACCGGACACATGGATTACAATGTTTTTTTTTTTTTTTAAGCACGTGATTAGAGCCTGAGGCTCTAATAGGCTTCAAAAAAAGGTTGGGCTGGGGGCGCAGTGCCCAAGCCCACCCAGTTGTGTGACACCGAATGAATATTCACTATTGCCAAACTTATTCTCCTCTGTGCTAATCAGGAAGTGGGTCTTGAGAAGCAATCCTATTGGCCTAGGAGGAGGAGGGAAGAGACACACGGCCGCTGTGAGGAGATGGAAGGGGAAGCCCCTTCCCAGAGGTAGATGCTGCCCATGCTATTGATGGGGTAAGTGTAGGGCCAACCGACCTGAGGGGGGGGTCTGATTTTTGGGCTTTTGCCCAAGCTGGGATTGGATTTTAACCACTTGCCGACCGCCGCACGCCGATGTACGTCGGCAGAATGGCACGGGCAGGCATAAGGGCTTACATGTACGTCCTCGCCGTACGCCCCCGCCCGGTGCCTGCGGCGGTCGGTATTCGTTCGGTAGCGATCCCGGACGAGGGGACGGCCATTCATTCATGGCCACCCCCTCGCGATCGCTCCCGGCGAATGAAAATGTCCGGTGACATCACTTCCTCTCCTGTAATGTAAACACAGGAGAGGAAGTGATGTATTCTCTCCTCCGTGTCGGTAGTTTTCGTTCCGGCACCGAGGAGAGAGGTTCGGTGAGTTGCACCAACACACCCCACATACAGTAGAACATGCCAGGCACACTCACACCCCCCCCTTTACCCCCCGATCACCCCCCAATTACCCCTGCCCCCCCAGTCACAGTGACACCAATTGCTTTTTTTTTTTTTTTTGCATTGGTGTCATTTGTGACTGTAGTAACTGTTAGGGCAGTTAGGGTTAGCCCCCTTTAGTTCTAATGTGCCCCCCTAACCCCCCCAATAAAGGTTTAACCCCGTGATCACCCCCCGTCGCCAGTGTCACTAAGGCTGGGTTCACATTGCAGCGGTTTATGAGAACGAATGTGATTCGCACCGCACTGCAGTGCAAATCACATCCGATCTCTGTGCGATTCGAGTTCAGCCATACAGATAGTATGGCTGAATTCGTGTCGCACCCGCCGCACCCGCCGCAAATTCGCACGGGACCCTTTTTTTGGCCCGCAGCAGAATCGGATCGCATGGGTGTTCACACCATGCAATCCGAGTTTGCAGATCGCACTGCGATATGCGAACTGATCTGGGGGTGTCATTAACATTTCACTTACACTCCCAGCAGTTCGCATAGGGCAGTGTGAACTGCCGCCGGGAGGAATGCGATGCGGGAACCCGCCGCGGATTCATGGCGTTCCCGCATCGCTCCAGTGTGAACCCAGCCTAATAAGCGATAGTTTTTCTGATCGCTGTATTAGTGTCACAGGTGACGCTAGTTAGGCAGGTAGGTATTTAGGTTCGCCGCAGCTTTTTATAGCGCCAGGGACCCCCATATACTACCGCATAAAGCCCCCTGATTGCCCCCTAGTTAACCCTTTCACCAGTGATCACCATATAACTGTTACAGGTGACGCTGGTTGGTTAGTTATTTTTTTATAGTTTCAGGGCACCCGCCATTTATTACCTAATAAAGGTTTAACCCCCTGATCACCCGGCGGGTGTCATTTGTGACTGTAATAACTGTTAGGGCAGTTAGGGTTAGCCCCCTTTAGTTCTAAGGTACCCCCCTAACCCCCCCAATAAAGGTTTAACCCCGTGATCACCCCCCGTCGCCAGTGTCACTAAGGCTGGGTTCACATTGCAGCGGTTTATGAGAACGGATGTGATTCGCACCGCACTGCAGTGCAAATCACATCCGATCTCTGTGCGATTCGAGTTCAGCCATACAGATAGTATGGCTGAATTCGTGTCACACCCGCCGCACCCACCGCAAACTCGCACGGGACCCTTTTTTTGGTCCGCAGCAGAATCGGATCGCATGGGTGTTCACACCATGCGATCCGAGTTTGCAGATCGCACTGCGATATGCGAACTGATCTGGGGGTGTCATTAACATTTCACTGACACTCCCAGCAGTTCGCATAGGGCAGTGTGAACTGCCGCCGGGAGGCATGTGATGCGGGAACCCGCCGCGGATTCGTGGCGTTCCCGCATCGCTCCAGTGTGAACCCAGCCTAATAAGCGATCGTTTTTCTGATCACTGTATTAGTGTCACAGGTGACGCTAGTTAGGCAGGTAGGTATTTAGGTTTGCCGCAGCTTTTTATAGCGCCAGGGACCCCCATATACTACCGCATAAAGCCCCCTGATTGCCCCCTAGTTAACCCTTTCACCAGTGATCACCATATAACTGTTACAGGTGACGCTGGTTGGTTAGTTATTTTTTTTATAGTTTCAGGGCACCCGCCATTTATTACCTAGTCTCACTAGTGTACCCCTAAATTTAGGGGTGTCTACTTTCCAAAATGGGGTCATTTGGGGGGGGTTTGTGCCATCTTGGCATTTTATGGCCTTCAAAACTGTAACGCCCTTAGAAAGCCTGAAGGCGGTGCTTGGTTTTCGGGGCCCCGTACGCGGCTAGGATCCCAAAAAGTACCACATATGTGGTATCCCCGTACTCAGGAGAAGCAGCAGAATTTATTTTGGGGTGTCATTTCACATATGCCCATGGCATGCGTGAGCAATATATCATTTAGTGACAACTTTGTGAAAAAAAAAAAAAAGTTTGTAATTTTCCCGCAACTTGTGGCAAAATATAAAATATTCCATGGACTCAACATGCCTCTCAGCAAATAGCTTGGGGTGTCTACTTTCTAAAATGGGGTCATTTGTGGGGGTTTTGTGCCATCTTGGCATTTTATGGCCTTCAAAACTGTAATAGGTAGTGAGGAGTGAAGTCAAATATTTACGCCCTTAGAAAACCTGAAGGCGGTTCTTGGCTTTCGGGGCCCCGTACGCGGCTAGGCTCCCAAAAAGTCCCACATATGTGGTATCCCCGTACTCAGGAGAAGCAGCAGAATTTATTTTGGGGTGTCATTTCACATATGCCCATGGCATGCGTGAGCAATATATCATTTAGTGACAACTTTGTGAAAAAAAAAAAAAAAAAAAAAAGTTTGTAATTTTCCCGCAACTTGTGGCAAAATATAAAATATTCCATGGACTCAAAATGCCTCTCAGCAAATAGCTTGGGGTGTCTACTTTCTAAAATGGGGTCATTTGTGGGGGTTTTGTGCCATCTTGGCATTTTATGGCCTTCAAAACTGTAATAGGTAGTGAGAAGTGAAATCAAAAATTTACGCCCTTAGAAAGCCTGAAGGCGGTGCTTGGTTTTCGGGGCCCCGTACGCGGCTAGGCTCCCAAAAAGTCCCACATATGTGGTATCCCCGTACTCAGGAGAAGCAGCAGAATTTATTTTGGGGTGTCATTTCACATATGCCCATAGCATGTGTGAGCAATATATCATTTAGTGACAACTTTGTGTAAAAAAAAAAAAATATTTTTTTTTTGTCATTATTCAATCGCTTGAGGCAAAAAAATAAAATATTCAATGGGCTCAACATGCCACTTATCAATTTCCTTAGGGTGTCTACTTTCCAAAATGGGGTCATTTGGGGGGGTTTTGTACTGCCCTGCCATTTTAGCACCTCAAGAAATGAGATAGGCAGTCGTAAACTAAAAGCTGCGTAAATTCCAGAAAACGTACCTTAGTTTGTAGATGTGACAACTTTTGCGCAAACCAATAAATATACAATTATTGACTTTTTTTTTACCAAAGACATGTGGCTGAATACATTTTGGCCTAAATGTATGACTAAAATTGAGTTTATTGGATTTTTCTAATAACAAAAATTAGAAAATATCATTTTTTTTCAAAATTTTTTACGTTTATATCGCAAAAAATAAAAATCGCAGAGGCAATCAAATACCATCAAAAGAAAGCTCTATTTGTGGGAAGAAAAGGACGCAAATTTTGTTTGGGTACAACATTGCATGACCGCACAATTACCAGTTAAAGCAGCGCAGTGCCAAATTGTAAAAAGACCTCTGGTCATTTACCAGCAAAATGGTCCGGTCTGAAGGTGGTTAAAGAGGCCATCTTGGGGTAGACATAATGCTGTAAAGAAAATAGGTAGACAAAGTTTCACATTGCCCCCCCCCCCCCCTGTTCATGAAGGTTTTGTTTATTTAGAATTTACATACCATAATTAAACCCTGCCCACTTAATTTAAACCCCACCCTTATATTGCATGTACATTACGATGTCCTCATGGCTGCATTTAGACGTTATGCTTTTCTAAGCACACATCAATAATGAATCCCCTTAGTACAAGTTCTGCCCCTTGTATAATGGAATAATTTTAGTAAAAAAAATGCTAGAATGTGCTGTTGGATTAAGAATGCTTTTTGTTTTATATTCACAACTAATTTTTACTGTACAGAATATCAAACAAGAAAATGGAGATATGTAAGTAGCATGCAATGAAGAGTTCATGTGTCAGTGGAATATTATGCAGAGGTCAGTAGTATGCAATGCAGAGTTCAGAGGTCAGTAGTATGTAACACAAAGTGCAGAGGCTAATAGAATGAAACATAGAGTTTAGGGGTCAGTAGTATGTAATGCAGAGTGCAGGGGTCAGTCATATGTGGTGTAGAGTTCAGGGGTTCAGTAGGTAATGCAAAGTGCATGAAGAGTGCAGGGGTCAGTGTTATGTAATATATTAGGTAATTTAGAGTGCAGGGTCAGTAGTGTCTAACAGAGAGTTCATCAGTCAGTAGTATTTAATGCAGGGTGCATGGGTCAAGAGTAAGTAATGCAGAGTTCATGGGTCAAGGGGAACACAGAGTTCATAGATCAGCAGTATGTAACGCAGAGCAGCAAGGTCAAGAGTCATTAACGCTGAGCACAGAAGTCTGAAGTAAATAACTCAGAGGTCAGGAGTAAGTAATGCAGAGTGCAGGTGTCAGGAGTATGTAACCGGTAGGTCAATAGTACGTAGTATGCAATGCAAAGTGCATAGGTCAGCAGCATGTAAAGTAAAATGCAGTGGACTAAAACTGATAAGTAAATGCTTCTTACTACACAGAGGGGTTTATACAACTAGCAACTATCCTGGAGTCTAAATTCAGCCCCCCCATACTGGAAACTTCACAGTTTTTTTCTTAACATCTTCCCTAATAGGACTCTCTTCTACCCCAAGCCCCATGGTAGCTGCATGGGCTGCTATGGGTATTGTTACTTTACTATTTCCAGTACAAACATCTCCTCTTAAGCAGGACTAGGACAGGGTCATCCAGTTCCAGGGCGAAGATACCAGGACTGTACTTCTACTTTTGATCTACCTGACAATAGTAGCGGCTTGATTCTAGTGTGGGGTAATAAAGAATGCATCCCAGCAACCAAAACTTTGCTGCCACTCAGCAAGGTGGCCACAATGTTGAGCAGACCCAGCCCAGGACATGGTGGTCCACCTACTGGGCACCAGAGCTAGATATTAGCAGTGCAAAAAGTAGCCTTAGTGGTGGTCACACATTGCCCTTCCTGTTCAACCTTTGGTCCAGCCCTGCCCTCAGGCTAAAATTCCCCCAGCACAGATTCCTCTCTACCTCTCTAAAATCCACTCACCAAGCATTAGATGCAGTGGCACCCCCTAAATGAGGAAGGTTTACTCTTGACAGTGTCATATCAAAGCTAAGGGGAGCCTAGAAATGACCTCAGCTCTTAAATGCCTACTGACACTGTTCTAAATGGAGTGGTCAAATGCTGGTGTCTGCACTTCTACTAAAGGGTTAATTTCTAAAACAGTGGGTGATTGCGGTCCTGGAACCCAGGGCACCAAACAAAAGATGCAGGGGACATGTCTTGGAAGCTAGATGCTATTGACACCCATGCTACACACACTTTCCCATGCAGTTCTCCTGCTTACCCTGGCAACAAATCTTGAGAGGTGATCACAGGAAGATGAAATAAGAAAAAAAGGATCGCATTTTTATTTATTTTTATTTTTATACCTGTAGGAGATTTTTTGGGGCCCCCTGCAATTACTGGCCATGTAAAAATATTATTCACTGTGAATAAATTTACAGCTAGATAGAATTGAACCCTGTGCATGTCCATGTGACCGAGAGAAGAGTTCTATCACCCATCTGAACCGCATGTAGTATTAATGGGCCCCTAAGTATCTCCATGGGCCCTTGTGAAACTGCACAGACTACACAAATAGTATGGCAGCTCCTGATTGTTCCTTTAAGTCCAACATTTTTTAAAAGGGCACAGTTGGAAAGGGCTAGAACCTCTGTCAGGTTTCAAAGTATGTCTCCGCCCCACTAATTATTATTTTTATTAAACAGGATTTATATAACGCCAACAGTTTGCGCATTTACAATGTTAGGGCAGATAGTACAGTTACAATACAATTCAATACAGAGGGCGTGGCTTGTTAGAGCCTACAATCTAAGATCAGACTTTTCTATCAGTTATGACATGCTGTCTCCATCTCCTTTAAAACCCGAATTATGGGGAAAAAAGCTTTCATTAAACATATTTCTTAATAACTACAAAGGCTATAAATTTACTCTGTGTGCACCAAATGCACTTACAAATCCAGACATTACCTTGAAAAAGTAGCAGTGACATCATCATCATACTGCACATAGCCTTAAGACGCATAAACGCGAACAGACTTTCCAGCGGGACAGGCTGTTGGCAGTAAATCCTACCGTATGTATGCTCCATCGGATAATTGTTGTTGGACTTTCCATGGACAAATGTTGGATAGCAGGTTTTAAAATTTTCTGCAGACAAATGTGTGTTGTCAGATTTTCCAAGCGTGTGTACACAAGTCCATCGGACAAAAGTCCAAAGTACAAACACGCATGCTCAGTAGCAAGGATGAGCCAGAAGCAGTCGGTCTTGTAAACGAACGTTTGTAATGGAGAATTAACATTCGTGACGTGGCAAATTATGAAATCTCGAAATGCAGCGCACAATTCTATTCTTCTTTAATGGGATAATAATGAAGCTCCTTTGCTGGTGATACTGATGGAGTTATTGCAAACAAATTTTCAAAGGCTTTTTCTTTTCTAGTTATATCAAGAATAATATTATTATGCTTTTTTTTTTTTTTTTTTTTTTTTGGGCAAGTTACAACACCATTATCCCATATTTTTTAAGATCAAAGATACAACTATGATGATGTCCCTTGTTAATTTTACATTATATTTTTTAAAATGTAACTGCCTACTCCCAAAATGTAATTTGAAGTAAAATATATAGCCAAGTATTATTCTACACATTTTTTTTTATTGTGCATTAAAAAAAAGAAAACAAATAAAATTAGACATGCTATCTGCCAATAGAACTTAACCAAAAAGTGCATTCTATGCATCCAAAAATATAGAAAATATACCAAATCAAATCATTATTCAACCAAAAAAATAATGTCAAAGCAATAACTCCAAGGCCAATGATAAATAAGTTATCTCCTCCGATTTCGTGACATGTCTGGTTGATGAACGCCCATTCAGAAAAGTGCAAAATGAAAAGTGTGAAATGAAAAGCGCGAATCAACACTCACCAAACTTCTACTAACACGAAATTAGCAGAAGGAGCCCAAAGGGTGGTGCTAAGGAGCTGAAAAACAACGTAGTACGTCACTACGTTCGTAATTGTTGGCCAACAATTGTGTGGCAGTGTGTATGCAAGACAAGTTTGGGCCAACGCCCTTCGGACAAAAGTCCACGGTTTTGTTGGCCAACAATCCGATCATGTGTATGAGGCTTAAGCAGAGTTATGGGAGGGACCCGGCAGGTTTTCTTACTGCAGGTTGACTGCAGAAAAATACAGGAAGAAGCAAGTCACTGGTCACCCTGCACAAGGAGAAAGAATGCAACTGTGGCCTGTCCTTATTACTGGAAGCTCAAACATTTTACACTGGATTACTGCACAGAGCTCAAAGAAATTCACAAAACAAGTAAGAATATATACAATGCTGTGAAAAAGTATTTGTCCCCTGTCTGATTTTTTTTAATTTTTTTTGCATATTTGTCACACTTAAATGACTCAGATCATTAAATTAATTTTATTATTACACAAAGATAACCCGAGTAAATACAAAATGCAGTTTTTAAATGATGGTTTCATTTATTAAGGCAAAAAAGCTGTCCAAACCTGCCTGGCTTTATGTGAAAAAGTAATTGCCCCCTAAACCTAATAACTGTTTGTGCCAGCCTTGGCGGCAACAATTGCAATCAAGCATTTGTGATAACTGGCAATGAGTCTTTCACATTGTTGCTGAGTAATTTTGGCCCACTCTTCTTTGCAGAATTGTTTTAATTCAGCCACATTGGAGGGTTTTTCCAGAATGAAGGACCTGTGTAAGGTCATGATACAGCATCTCAATTGGATTTAAAGGGGTTGTAAAGGTATGTTTTTTATTTTCTAAATAGGTTCCTTTAAGCTAGTGCACTTGGTTCACTTACCTTTTCCTTCGATTTCCCTTCTAAATGTTTTTTTTCTTTGTTTTCTTTGTCTGAATTTCTCACTTCCTGTTCCTCCTCAGTAAGCTGTTCAGTAAGCTGTTCTGGCTGACTAAACACCCCTCGGATGTGAAGTTTACTGAGGAGAAACAGGAAGTGAGAAATTCAGACAAAGAAAAAAAACTTTTTGAAGGGAAATCGAAGGAAAAGGTAAGTGAACCAACAATGCACTATCTTAAAGGAACCTATTTAGAAAATATAAAACAAACCTTTACAACCCCTTTAAGTCGTGGCTTTGACCAGTCCACTCCAGAACCTCAATTTTTGCTTTGTTTGAACCATTTGGAGGTGGACTTGATAGTGTGTTTTGGATCATTGTCCTGCTACATAACGCAAGTGCACTTGAGCTTGAGGTCATGAACTGATGGCTGGACATTCTCCTTTAGGATTTTCTGGTACAGCTCAGAATTCATGGTTCCATCAATTATGGTAAGTCGTCTGCTGAGTCCTGAAGCTGAAAAGCAGCCCCAGACCATCATGCTACCACCACCATGTCTGACTGTTGGTATGATGTTCTTGTTCTTGCACACCTTCCAAAAAGTAAACTTTTTGTCTCATCAGTCCACAGAATATTTGCCTAACAGTCTTGGGGATAATCAAGATGTTTTTTGGTAAATGTGAGATGAGCCTTTGTGTTCTTTATGGTCAGCAGTGGCTTTGGCCTTGGAACTTTCCCATGGATGCCGTTTTTGCCCAGTCTTTCTTATTTTTGAATCACGAACACCTATCTGACCTGAGGCAAATGAGGCCTGCGGTTCTTTAGATGTTGTTCTGGGTTCTTTGATGACCTCCTGGATGAGTCGTTGTCATGCTCTTGGACTAATTTTTGTAGGCCGGCCACTCCTGGGAAGGTTCACCACTGTTCCAAGTTATCTCCATTTGTGGATAATTGCTTTCCCATGGTTCACTGGAGTATCAAAGCCTTAAGAAATGGCTTTGAAATCCTTCCTAAACCGATGCATGTTTGTTTCTAATCTGTTCTTGAATTTTTTTAGATTGTGACATGATGTGTGGCTTTTTGTGATCTGTTAGCGTGCTTCACTTTGTCAGACAACTTCTATTTATGTGATTTTTTGATTCAACAGGTCTGTCAGTAAGCAAGCCTGTGTGTGGCAAGTGAAATTTAACTCAGCTTTCCAAACAATTGTGGTTAATCACAGTTCATTTATGATTCAGCATGGAAGGGGGCAATTACTTTTTCACAGCACTGTATATGCCTCTTGTATTAAGACAATGAGGTAGATTTACTAAAACGTGTACACTCAGAATCTGGTGCAGCTGTGCATGGTAGCCAATCAGCTTCTAACCTCAGCTTGTTCAATTAAGCTTTGACAATACAACCTGGAAGCTGATTGCTTTCTGTGCAGAAGTGAGCCTGATTTTGCACTCTCCAGCTTTAGTAAATAAACCCCAATACTTGTTTATCTTGGAGTTCATCTTTAACCACTTGCTTACTGGGCACTTAAACCCCCCTCCTGCCCAGACCAATTTTCAGCTTTCAGCGCTGATGCACTTTGAATGACAATTGCGCGGTCATACAACACTGTACCCAAATGAAATTTTTATCATTTTTTTCCCACAAATAGAGCTTTCTTTTGGTGGTATTTAATTACAGCTGGGAGTTTTATTTTTTGCTAAACAAACAAAAAAAGATAAAAAATAAATCATGTTTAATAGTTTGTTATAAAATTTTGCAAACAGGTCATTTTTCTCCTTCATTGAAGTGCGCTGATGAGGCGGCACTGATAGGCTGCACTGGTGGGCACTGATAGGCATAGTTAAGGCGGCACTAATAGGCACAGATAAGGTGGCACCGATAGGCACAGATAAGGCAGTACTGATGGGCACAGATAAGGTGGCACTGATGGGCAAAGATGGGCACAGATAAGATGGCTCGGATGGGTGGCACGGATGGGTGGCACTAAGGGGCACTGATAGGTACCACTGATAGATGGGACTGATGGGCACTGATAGGTGGCACTGATAGGTGGCTCTGATAGGTGGCACTGCTGGGCACTGATGGGCACTGGTAGATGACACTGATGGGCACGGATATGTGGCACTGGGGTGCAGCACCGTTGTTGAGGCAGATTGTGGGTGGCACTGTGGGCACTGATGGGTGGCACTGTGGGCACTGATGTGTGGCACTGTGGGCACTGCTGGGTGGCACTGTGGGCACTGCTGGGTGGCACTATGGGCACTGCTGGGTGGCACTGACGGGGGGCACTTATTTATTCCTGAGGGGGGCAGGTGGGCACTGGTAAGCTGGCCGTGATCGGGACTGATGTCCTGATCACGGCCGCCGGGGATTGGCTCTTTTTTAGCTCTCTAAAATAGCCGATTACCGGCTCCGTTGTATCACATGATCAGCTGTCATTGGCTGACAGCTGATCACGTGGTAAGGGGTCGGGAACGACCCCTTGCTCGGATCCGTGATCCGGCGAGTCTCATACCCTCAGGGGGCATGCAGGCTGCTCGTGCACGGGACGACGTCAATAGACGTAGTCCCGGCAAAGGAGGTCCGTGCTGTAGCCGTCATTTGGCTATAGCGCGGATCTCTAGTGGTTAAAGCACATTTCCATTTTTTCAGCCGACTTTGAGAAAACTCCACTATATCTTTGTTACGTATTCTAATTCACTTAGCATACCTACAATTTTTTAATTGTTTCTTATTTTTTTTATGTTTTTCAGGAGAAGGTGCCCTGGCTGACTGCAAGGATTTATAAACAATGTCAGATTAAGTCTGTTTTAAAGTGGTTGTAAACCCACTTTTTTGACTTTTACCTATAGGTAAGCCTAGAATAAGGCTTACCTATAGGTAGTGAAAATATGCAAATATCTCCTAATCATGCGCTGTTTAGGAGATATTTCACTTATAGTCCACCCAAAATATCGACGGCGCATGCACGGGGAAGAAACAAAACAAAATGCCATTTCATCCCAAGCATATGCCGCTAGTCGTGGCTCCCATGCACATGCGTGGGAGTGACATCACGCGGTTCCGGCGAAACACAGAGCCCGGAAGGAAGAGGGCCAGAAGATGGACGCTGCCCACCCAGGGGACATCGCTGGATTCTTTTGCGGGTAAGTGCCACATAATGGGCTAGTATGCGATGCATACTAGCCCATTATGCTTCTCATTTGCAGGCTGCAGCAGCTAGCAAAAGAGGAAGTAAAACCCATCAGGGTTTACTTCCTCTTTAATGCCTGGTACACACAATGAGATTATCAGATGAATGATCATCCTTTTTTTTTTTTCATTCTAATCTCAGATTGACAATGACATCCTGAAAATTCTCCCTCGACGGAATAAAAATTCGGAAGAAATTGTAATTGTAATGGCTGAGAGCGCTGACTGGAGTGTTCTGGCAAGGGGGCCTACCCCTGTCAGAACACAATAGAACAGCAGGGGAGATCACTGTACTAACATTAGATTGTTAGTACAGTGGCTCCGACCAGAGCTATCAAATTTTTTTTCGTTCACTATATCTTGCAAATAGAGATGCAGACAACAGTAAAAAAGAAAGAAAGATCAAATGAAGGGTTATTACCCTTCCTTACGCTATCCTAGACTCTATTTAAAACATTAAAAAAAGGTTTTGACTGGAGTTGGGCTTTAAGATCATATTTATTTTTATTGTTACTTTCCCTCAGCAGCAAAGAAGCAAAACCCTCTGCAATTCGCAGCTCAGAGTAACAGCCATTGACCCAATCTTCTGTTAGGCGGGTATCTTTTCTTGAGGGACAGGCCTGTCAGAAGTAGCTAATGTTCTTGGAGAACAGCAGGATGACACTGTGTTTAGAATAGGACTTACAAGTCCCAAGCCTTGTCACAGCTTAACTTCCTCTTGTATACTTTATAGAGATGAATGTGTCTCCGATGAAACCAAAAACCCAAACACTACAGGAGCTCTCGCTAAATGTATTTATTTGAGAAAAATCCCAAGTCACTTTCTCCTAGGTAAAAGCAGCCTCTAAAATTTATGGTCGGATTAATGCCTGCCACGGAGATTTGTTAACCTGCACCACAAATGGCTGAAAGTGTTACTTCTTTATAAGGGGAATTTAAACTGCAACTAAGGTGTAGTTTTGACCTTAATTTTTTTCATGGGTTTGCTGGCTTAATCAATAAGCATTTTTTCTTTGCTAGGATTTGAATAGTTAGTCCCACGTTGGACTTTAGTCACATGCAGAACTTGTGGTTGCTAACAGAGTCAAGAGTGGGAATGATTGTAAAAAATATTTGAGCCACAAAATTACAAATTTTCACCAAAATAGGAACTCTTAAATGTAATCATTCGCCTACTTAGGGGAAATTAAATTGAAACAAAATCTAGTCTTTATTCTTATTTTAAAAGGTGTTGTTTTTGGAGAGGTGTATTTAGGGTAGTTTACTTTATTTCATTTAGTGCTGTTTTTTAATGCAAACAAAAAAAAGTAAAAAAAAAAAAAATGAGACAAACGGGGACCCTGTTTATTACCACAAGAACCATTGCAGTATAGTTGAAGGACTTTCCTTACCCTCACAAACCATTAAAAGCTTACTCGTGCTCTTATGCCGCATAAACACGACCGGACTTTCCAGCAGAAAAGGTTTGACGGTCTTCCCGATGGAGTTCTGACGGAGTTCCGACCGAAAGGACTTGCCCACACACGAACGGACCAAAGTCCATTTGTTTTGAACGTGATGACGTACGAAGGGACTAGAAAAGGAAGTTCAATAGCCAGTAGCCAATAGTTGCCCTTGCTTCGTATTTGGTCAGTCGGACCAGAATACAGACGAACGGTTTTGCCAATAGAATTCCGTCGGACAGATTTGAAACATGTTCTATTTCTGGGTCCCTCTGAATTTTTGAAGAAAAAAGGCAGATGAAGTCCACACATGATCGTAATATCCAAAGGAATGATTCCGTTGGACCTTTTCTGCCGAAAAGTCCGGTCGTGTGTACGCGGCATTAGAATTCACCTTAATCATACATTTCCCATTGACATATATCAATTGGATTTCTTGAAAATGGTGAACCTTCGAAAAAATCACTTGTTTTATACATACAGTGCTTTGAAAAAAGTATTCACACCCCTTGAAATTTTCCACATTTTGTCATGTTACAACCAAAAACGTAAATGTATTTTATTGGGATTTTATGTGATAGACCAACACAAATTGGCACATAATTATAAAGTAGAAGGAAAATGATAAATGGTTTTCAAAATGCTTTACAAATAAATATCTGAAAAGTGTGGTGTGCATTTGTATTCAGTCAATACTTTGTAGAACCCCCTTTGGCTGGAATTACAGCTGAAAGTCTTTTTAGGTATGTCTCTACTAGCTTTGCACTTCTAGAGAGTGACATTTTTGCCCATTCTTCTTTGTAAATAGCTAAAGCTCTGTCAGATTGGATGGAGAACATCTGTGAACAGCAATTTTAAAGTCTTGTCACAGATTCTCAATTGGATTTAGATCTGGACTGGGCCATTCTAACACCATTCCATTGTAGCTCTGGCTGTATATTCTGGGTCGTTGTCCTGCTAGAAGGTGAACCTCCACCCCAGTCTCAAGTCTGTTACAGTCGCTAAACAGGTTTACTTCTAAGATTGCCTTGTATTTGGCTCCATTAATCTTCCCATCAATTCTGACCAGCTTCCCTGTCCCTGCTGAAGAAAAGCATCCCCAAATATGATGCTGCCACCACCATGTTTCTTGGTGGGGATGGTGTTTTCAGGGTGATGTGCAGTGTTAGTTTTCCACCACACATAGTGTTTTGCTTTTAGGCCAAAAAGGTAAATGTTGGTCTCATCTGACCATAGCACCTTCTTTCCCACATGGCTTCCTGCAAACTGCAAACTGGACTTCTTATGGCTTTCTTCTTGCCACTCTTCCATAAAGGCCAGATTTGTGGAGTGCACGACTAATAGTTGTCCTGTGGACAGATTTTCCAACCTGAGCTGTGGATCTCTGCAGCTCCTCCAGAGTTACCATAGGCCTGTTGGTTGCTTCTCTAATTAATGCTCTCCTCGCCTGGTCTGTCAGTTTAGGTGGACGGCCATGGCTTGGTAAGTTTGCAGTTGTTCCATACTCTTTCCATTTTTGGATGATGGCATGAACAGTGCTCTCTAATATGTTCAAAGCTTGGAATATTGAATATCTTTTTATAACCTAACCCTGCTTCAAACTTCGCCACAACTTTATCCCTGACCTGTTTGGTGTGTTCCTTGGCCTTCAGGATGCTGTTTGTTCACTAAGGTTCTCTAACAAACCTCTGAGGGCTTTACAGAGAAGCTGTATTTATACTTAGATTTAATTACACACAGGTGCTCTCTATTTACTAATTAGGTGATTTCTGAAGGCAATTTGTTCCACTAGATTTTAGTTAGGGGTATCAGAGTAAAGGAGGCTGAATACAAATGCACGCCACACTTTTCAGATATTTATTTGAAAAAAAAATTGAAAGCCATTTATAATTTTTCTTCCACTTTTAATTATGTGCCACTTTGTGTTGGTCTATTACATAAAATCCATATAAAATACATTTACATTTTTGGTTGTAACATGACAAAATGTGGAAAATGTCAAGAGGTGTGAATACTTTTTCAAGGCACTGTAGTTGGGTTCACATAGCGTAAATTTCTTCCATAAATGTTTTTTATGTAATACCACCTAAAGTAACATTTTAGGTTTTAAAGTTCATCTAAAGTCAAAACTTTTTAATAGCTATGGATAGAATGCGGAAAGGCTGGAACCCCTGTCAAGTTTTTATTGCTTATAAATTATTATTATTATTATTCATCCACACAATTTTTCCTGGTGACCTTGTGACGGAGACAAAAAGTGATAGAAAATGTTTTAGTTGGCAAAGGTACACTGTGTGTTAATTTTCCCTATTTTATCAAAAAATGAAAAGAAAAGGATGTTGGTTTTAGATATATTTATTGGAAACATACTGAGAGAAACAAGTAAGCTGTATGTCTAGAGCAGTGTTTCTCAAGCTTTTTTAGTTAAGGCGCCCTTCTAAAATTTTGGACAGTCTCGGGGCATACCATTCTAAAATGTAAAAAAATATTTGAATAGTTTTACATAATGCAGCAACATTCACACATGTAGGACATCCAACATTAGAGGTGATTCATTTGTCCAAAGAAAATACATCTTTGCACCTTTTGTACGGGATAGTATTCTTCTCCCTCAGTTTCTATAACTCACTCAGCTAATGAGACCCCGGTGCTGATGGAGAGGGGCCAACAAGAATGCTGGCCAGGCACCTGATGTCCTCCTTATTAACCCATGATGTCATTGGTCATTAAGACAATAGAGACTGGAAGATTGTAATGGTGCTTAATGAAAACCCGTGGCTTTGTTTAACTAAAAGGCAAGCTTGATCCACCTGCTGCCTTGTGTACAATTTTTGAGAAATTTCTAGACATTTTCCCAAGGCACCCCTGAAGAGGCCTGAAGACACCCTGGTTGAAAAGAGCTGGTCTAGAGAACATTATATTTAAAAAAAAAAATGTATTAGCATGGACTATACATCACCATTTTTTACACATGAATAGGAAAAACAACATTAGTTCTTTGTTAACACAGAAAGCATCTGGGTGCATCGCGTTCATCACAAATCCAAAACATAAATGGTTATTCTTTGTTGCTGGAAAGTGGACAAGCTATGTAAACTATTGAACTGAACTTCAAATTAATTATTTACCTGCTGTAGCAAAGCCCAACTCCACCCTTCCACCTCCTAGTGTGCATTTAAAACGTATATTCTTCATATTTTGTTCAGGCCGGTCAAGTGATGCCCAGGGTCCTCTTCCTCTTTGCCATATTTCCAATGGTGGGCAGTCCTCAATGATGCATTGGCCATCAACTTTAACGCCATTCCCCGGCACAATTATACTGTTAAGCCCCATACATATGGGCCAAATATCAGACGGCATCAGCGGGTTCAATAGAAACTGGCCGACATTGGGCCCATGTGTACTGCAGCCGGTCCAACAGAAGCCGGCTTCTGTCAAAGGGGCTTTAACCCCGTCAGAACACAATAGAACAGCAGGGGAGATCACTGTACTAACATCAGATTGTTATGTAGCACCCTGATTTTTAGACAGGGTTGCTATCAAATTTATTTGCCAAGTGATAGTAGGTCAATTGATTTCGCCCTAATTCTGGAATTGCTGCACTTCTCTCTTCACCCACTAGATGGCCAGGTATCTGGTGGCATTAGCTAAGACAAACGCATTGCAAGGACAGATTAAGAATGAATAGGGTGTCCCAGCCAATGGGCAAAGATATTCGGTGCCACCTGGATGGCTGTCTGGGTGGACGTGTGTTGTAATGCCCCGGGTTGCTAGGCCATAAGCCTTGAGCCTATCCCTGAGACATCTGGCTGCTAAGCTGTCTATGGGCCTATCCAGAAGCAAGAGAGCAGCGTAGGGTTGGGACTGAGGCTTGCAGTCTAACCAGAAGCAACGGTTCTGCTGGCCAGAGAACCAGCTGTGGTCAGAGGTAAAGGGGAAGCTGTCGCCACTAAGGGACCATCCACCTTGCTACCGGAGATCACTGTGAGTAGCTGAAGCAAGTACCTGAGCAGTATTCTCACCAGCTGGGGACAGTGAAGAATTAAGAAACTTCAGCAGGTGCCAATCCAGGGACCAAGCAGGCCAGCAGGGTGATGTTTGAGGAGTATCTGTGAGTGCCAAGCTAGGGACCCAGCAGGGACGCGGGGGTGACGCTTGAGGAAAATACTGAGTGCGAAAATAGGAGATTGTAGAAGCAGTGAAGGAGTTCATTGCAACCTTTGTTAGAAACTGTTATAAGATTGTTGCCATAGGAGACAGCAGCCCTACACATGCAGATATGACGTCTAGCCGGATGCCTTTCCCTGCATGGCTGTCTGCCTATAGAAGTCTTGGAGTCTGTCAATTAGCATTGAATCTACTAAAGGGTGTCCTGGCCCTAACCCTCTCTCCCCAGTTCTGTTTAAGAGACAATAAATCTCTTTGCATTCAGGAAGTTTCTGGTGCCCATCAATCTACCTCGCATTACACCCACTTTGCCTTGTAACCCGCTTTACACAGAAGGATGTCAGCTGTCCCTAACTCTGGAGGTCACCATTAGGCTTCAGGGGCCCCGGAACTTTGCTACAGTTATTACAGCGGCTATGACCTGAGCTGTCGGTTTTCTATTTGTATAGCCTGCTGGATTGTACAAAAAATAAAAATAAAAAAAACTAGCAGTGTGTACTGGGGGGGGGGGGGGGGGGGGGCAGGTCCAAATACATGGGCTTTAAATACATTTCCTTATAATTAAAGAAACATTCAGTACACTAAGTGCTGATTTACAAGCTTTCTCTCTAATATTTTTTTTTTTCTAAACGTTTCCCTTTGTTTTAATGTTCATCTATACATTATTCTACAGCCTTCTTTATCTACCTAAAGTAATATTTATAAGCACAATTAAAGTAAATCTGGGCAATTCAACCATCTAAGCAGAGATCTAAGCATACGGTGATAAATTACTGTACATAAGCAGAGATAGCTGCAGGTCATGTATTTTCAAATGACATTTGCATTATTTTGATATCTGCAGCTTTCCCTAAAATAATACCTGGTGAT
This sequence comes from Lithobates pipiens, assembly GCF_037356315.1. Classification (NCBI taxonomy): domain Eukaryota; kingdom Metazoa; phylum Chordata; class Amphibia; order Anura; family Ranidae; genus Lithobates; species Lithobates pipiens. Next base: position 449,590,410 of record NW_027507903.1, read on the forward strand.
CCCAGTGTGAGCCCAGGTTCACACTGACAGCGGGAATGAAATTACAGGTTCCTGCACAGATGTCTATACAAATCACACCCTGAAGTTGCCAAAAGTAGTACAGAAACTACTTTTGGAAATCGGTGTGGCGTTGCACCGATTTGGACAGTGCTATTGCTGGCAATAGCTGCCGATTTGACATGCGATTTGACATATCAAATTGCATGCCAAATCACTGCAATGTGAACCTAGGTCAGTGATGGCAAACCTTGGCACCCCAGATGTTTCGGAACTACATTTCCCATGATGCTCATGCACTCTGCAATGTAGTGGAGCACCATGGGAAATGTAGTTCCAAAACATCTGGGGTGCCAAGGTTTGCCATCACTGACCTAGGTTATAGGTCCTTTTCAGAACCTCCTCTTACAGCAGGCATGTCAAACTCCAATAAGATCTGTAAGGCATAGCTCCCAACTGTCCTTGATTTTGAGGGACTGTCCCTGATTTGGAGCAATGTCCCTCTGTCCCTCTTTCCTCCTCATTTGTCCCTCATTTTGGTCTGATCTATATAGATGTATATAAAATGCACTTTTTGAAGTGTTTTCCAGCACTAAAACCTTTCATTTGATTTCTAAATTTCCGCATTTGTAAATTCCGAAAGCCAATATAAAGGAGAAATAGTGGTAAAAAAACAAAGACACTTGTGAGTTTAACCAAGCTTGTTTTTTCGTACAATTCTCCTTTAAGTGGGTGTGGCAAGGGGCATGTCCTATACCTGCCTACTTTTGCTGATAGGTGTCCCTCATTCCGATCTTAAAAAGTTGGGAGGTGTATGTAAGGGAATGCAATATGTTTACTGAGGGCCACATCTGCTAAATTGTATATTCAACATTATATACATCCACAGCCTAATTATTATTATCCTAAAGAAATGGGCTATAGAACGATCCTGTGGTAGTCAGATTCAAAATTATGCAAGGAAAGTAACCTTTATCAGCCGGAACACTAGTGGGCCTCATTCAATTTCAATTCTTAAATTTGCTAAGAAGGAATGAAAGGGCCACATGCAGCCCAAAAAACAGCATTTTACCAAGCTAAGTTTACAGGGTGACAATACACTGTCCCTGTCTTCCATTTGTGCTCCTGTGTTGTCACCTTCTCACTGGAGCATCTAATTCCATGTACACACAAGCGGAATGTCCAACAGAAAAAGTCAGATGGAAGCTTTTCATCGGATATTCCGATCGTGTGTATGCCTCATCTGACTTTTTTTTTTGCAAATTCTGACGGACCTAGAAATAGAACATGTTCTAAATATTTCCGACGGAACCAATTCCTATCAGGAAAAACCACTCTTCTGTATGCTGTTCCAACGGAACAAAAACTACGCATGCTCTGAAACAAGTACAAGACGGAAGCTATTGGCTACTGGCTATTGAACTTCCTTTTTCTAGTCTCGTCGTACGTGTTGTACGTCACTACGCTCTTGACGATCGGACTTTGGTGTGATCGTGTGTACGCAAGACAGCTTCAGCGGAATTCTGTCGGAACTCCATCGGAAAAACCTTCAGAGTTTATTCCGACGGGAAAACCGGTCGTGTTTACAGTTTACAGGGCATCAGGGGGACTACAGGCTGGCTGATTATGCAAGCATGGTCCACTATTGTCACCATCAGGAAACCTGCCATTAGAAATACTATGCTGCCATTGCATGAATCCTTGTAGACCGGAAAAGGCTGCAAGAGATCAAGATCAGCAGAAATGAAGTCAATAAAGGATAAAAAAATTATGAAAACAATAGTTAAAAAAATAAATAAATATGCCACTTCCCTTTGATGCACAGTGCTTTAGTAAACGAAATGTCATCGACTTTTACTTTGCCCGGTAAAAATTAAACTTAGCCCCATCCCACATCTGTGCCTTATTGTTGGTCCTCGTTAAGCAGCCTCACTGACCAATAGGAAGGCTCCAAAAAAAAAACTGAGGCGGAGCCAAGTTTGACTTTGACAGGAAATGTCACGATATGTTCAGCCGTCTGCCTGTCTGCAACTACTGATCATTTTGACATGCAAGATTGACTGACAGTAACCTCTCCTTATGCGCCTTTTCATTATATGCTCAGTTTGAATTTGCTCAGGTTCCCTTTAAACTAGAAAAAACACTTAACTTATTTGTCTTGTGAATCAGGTAGAGCTGGGCAGAGCGGGGCTTAGGAAAGACTTTGCGCTTGTTTAGAATCTTTACTGGAGTTTAGACTGCCATTAATCAGACAGAATTTGGGGTGTTTTCTTAGAACAGTAGTTACTAAAATGAAAGTAGGCAGATAGATGAAAGAACAGGTATGGAACATGTTCACAGATAAAACAAATGATTGAGCGCCTCTCATGTCCTGATTAAGCTCCGCAGAGCCTGCAGCAATCCTCCTGTCCTTCTCTGTGTTATGATGCAATTAGGAATTACATTCTTTTCGCATTCGTAATTACCCTGTGGAACAGATGGGATACATAACTTAAACAGCATGTTCACAGCTCAGCAAAGAACTGCAAGAGAGATAAAGGATTTCACTGCCACCTTGAGCTGACAACTTGACTTTGTTTTAAAGAGACACGGTCACCTTGCCCAATCAGGGCAAACTGATAGCGTCTGTGTAAAGGGGCACTCCAACCCACTTATACTCACCTACCAGCATACCTCCCAACTTTTTGAGATTGGAATGAGGGACACCTATCAGCAAAAGTATGCGGGTATAGGACACACCCCTTGCCACACCCTCTTAAAGGAGAATCGTACAAAAAAAAAACAAGATTGGTTAAACACACAAGTGATTTTTTTTTTACCACTACTATTCCTTTATATCAGCTTTTGGAATTTACAAATGCAGCAATTTAGAAATCAGATGAAAGGTTTAGCACTGGGAAACACTTTTTAATAGATAAAAAGTGCATTTTATACACAACTATATAGATCAGACCAAAATGAGGGACAAATGAGGAGGAATGAGGGACATTGATCCAAATCAGGGACAGTTGGGAGCTATGCCTACCAGTGCGCCCACACTGCTCCTTCCATTGTCTCATCTTAAAAAAAAACAGGGGAGCATGAGGCATTCTCCCATGTGACAGTGCTCAGATCTACCAGCCAGTTTCTAGACCTTAGCATCTTAACCTGGCAAAAAGAGAGACGTAACTGCTTCTCTAATGCCGCGTACACACAACTGGACTTTTCGAGGGACTAGGTCCGACGGACTTTCAGCGGAGATCTGATGGAGTTCTGACGATGTTCTGACAGACTTTTCGAATGAACGGACTTGGCCACACACAATCACACCAAAGTCAGACGGATTCGAACGTGATATCGTACGACCGGACTAGAATAAGGAAGTTCATAGCCAGTAACCAATAGCTGCCCTCGCATCGGTTTTCTCCTTGGAACTCTGCCATGCAGGCCATTTTTGCCCAGTCTTTTCCTGATGGTGGAGGCATGAACGCTGACCTTAACTGAGGCAAGTGAGGCCTGCAGTTCCTTGGACGTTGTTGTGGGGTCTTTTGTGACCTCTTGGATGAGTCGTCGCTGCGCTCTTGGGGTAATTTTGGGCAGCCGGCCACTCCTGGGAAGGTTCACCACTGTTCCATGTCTTCGCCATTTGTGGATAATGGCTCTCACTGTGGTTCGCTGGATTCCCAAAGCTTTGGAAATGGCTTTATAACCCTTTCCAGACTGATAGATCTCAATTACTTTCTTTCTCAATTGTTCCTGAATTTCTTTGGGTCTCGGCATGATGTGTAGCTTTTAAGGATCTTCTGGTGGACCTTACTGTGTCAAGCAGCTCCTATTTAGGTGATGCCTTGATTGTGAACAGGTGTGGCAATAATCAGGCCTGGGTGTGGCTAGAGAAATTGAACTCAGGTGTGGACAACCACAGTTATAGTATGTTTTAACAAGGGGGGCAATCACTTTTTCACACAGGGCCATGATGGTTTGGATTTTTTTTCACCTTTAATAATAAACACCTTCATTTACAAATTGCATTTTGTGTTTACTTGTGTTGTCCTTGACTATTGTTTAAATTGGTTTGATGTTCCGAAACACTTAAGTGTGACAAACATGCAAAGGAACAGGAAATGAGGAAGGGGGCAAACACTTTTTCACACCACTGTACCTGAAAACTATTGAGCCCCTGTAGAACTGGGCCCACATGTTTGTTGTATGATGACCCCTGGAGAAAACATGTATTAGACAAGTTCCTTGATGATATTCAACCAAGAGCTGCCATTTTTGTTTCCTGGGTAACCAAGAGTGGGGCCTGAGGGTGGTCAGATGGTGAATACTCAATCAAACACCCTTGGATGTCTGTTGATTCACATAAAATAACTGAAAGGATAAAGTAGGATTGGATTGATTGCATTGCCCTCAGGTGGCAATCAAACACCTAAGTATACAGTAAGTATGCCACATCCTATGTAATCTATAGATACTGAATAAAGGAATAATGGACTTTGTAGTAATATACAAATTTTAATAATTCACTTAAAATACATACATATACAACACAAAATAGTTGTAATGAAGCAATATTGGACACCGTGGTTTTATCTTAGAGGTAACACTAAGGCCGCGTACACACGCGGGGACTGTTCGCTCAACTTTGTCCGTCAAACAGTTTCAGCGGACAGTCCGCTCAAAATTAGCATGGACGGACTTGCCCACACACGACGAACGAACAGTCCGCTGAAACCGTGCAGAATGACGTGAACGGCACGTACGACGGGACGAAAAATACGACGTCCTATACACTGCAATGCAAACTTCGGCGTGTAAATCCTTTCTGAGCATGCGCGGAACTTAGTTTGACGAACAAGCCCACACACGAGGGGACTGTTCGCTGAAACAGAGTTTCAGCGGACAGTTTTTCGGAATTTCCGAAAAACTTTGTTCAGCAGACTGTCCGCTGAAACTGTCCGCTGAAAGCCCACACACGAGCGGACTGTCCGCCGAAACACTGTTCAGCGGACAAAGTTGAGCGAACAGTCCCCGCGTGTGTACGCGGCCTTAGTTGATACTTCCTGTGTGGCAATATTGAGAACATGCCCACACTGAGATGTAGCGTCCCTCTTGGTAATTCCCACAGTTCTCATAGATTAAAAAGAATTGTTCGTACTACATATTTTGCCACCTGAAATGTCACTTCTTCAGGAGCTTCGGTAATTCTATTTTGGAGAAACATACTCAAATTAAAATACAGTACAAAATTGGCATGGTAGTACAGATGTGTGTATGTATGTGAACTCACCAAAAATATGGTGCTTAGGCAAATGGTTTTTCGACACTTATCTACCGTATATACTCGAGTATAGGCCGACCCGAGTATAAGCCGAGGCCCCCAATTTACCCCCAAAAAACTGGGAAACCTATTGACTCGTGTATAAGCCGAGGGTGAGATATGCCTGTCCATCCCTGTGTGTGTGTCCATCCATCCATCCATCCCTGTGTGTGTGTCCATCCATCCATCCATCCATCCCTGTGTGTGTGTGTGTGTCCATCCATCCATCCATCCCTGTGTGTGTGTCCGTCCATCCATCCATCCATCCATCCCTGTGTGTGTGTCCGTCCATCCATCCATCCCTGTGTGTGTGTCCATCCATGTGTGTGTGTCCATCCATGTGTGTGTGTGTGTGTGTGTGTGTGTGTGTGTGTGTGTGTGTGTGAGGCCTTGTGTGTCCAGCCTACCTGTGTCCCCAGCCTCCGTCCGGTCCCGAGCCTCCGTCCGGTCCCGTCCCGTCCCGAGCCGAGCCTCCGTCCGGTCCGGTCCCGTCCCGTCCCGAGACTCCGTCTGGTCCCGTCCCGTCCCGAGCCGAGCCGAGCCGAGCCGAGCCTCCGTCCGGTCCCGTCCCAGGATCACCGCTCTTCGTCGGCGCCCATTTTCCTGTTCAAATGCCGCGCCTCCCTGTCTGTGATAGGCGGAACACAATTTCCCAGCAGTCTGTGTTCCGCCTATCACGGCCATCCTTTCATCCTCGTCCGTAGTACGAGGATGAGCGGATGTCCGTGATAGGCGGAACACAGGCTGCTGGGAAATTCAGTGTTCCGCCTATCACAGGCGAAGGCGGAGCCGGAGGCGCGGCTTTTGAATTAGAATAGAATGGCCGCTGTCTGTCTGCTCAACACGCTGATCGAGCAGGCAGACAGCGATGACTCGAGTATAAGCCGAGGGGGGCACTTTCAGCCTCAAAAAAGAGGCTGAAAATCTCGGCTTATACTCGAGTATATACGGTATACAGGAAATAATAACCGCTGAACAACCAGATGGATTTGACAACCAGGGTAGGGATGAGCTTCGTGTTCGAGTCGAACGTACGTTCGACTCGAACATTGGCTGTTCGGGCGTTCGGCGAAATCCGAACTCTTGGTCCGTTCGCGTCAAAATTCGTATGGCGCGCGCGGACCACAATGCACTGCGATGGCGCAGTGCATTGCTGGCTCATGATTGGCCAAGCATGCACTGTGACCCCGCATGCTTGGCCAATCGCAGCGCCAGCAGCGAGGAGAGCCATGATTGGCCACAGGCATCCTGCCTGTGGCCAATCATAGCTCAGGCTGTGTAGTGCACGCCCCACACTATATAAGGCCGCCTTTGAGGCGGCCTCGTGTAGTGTGTTGGAATCTGAAGCAGTGGGTGTTCTGTGTACCTTCAACACAGTTACACACCAATCGTTTTTGGCTGATTTCCTATCTTGCTCTTGTGTAGTGGTTATTGTCTGTGCCCTGACCGCAGTATACACCACTACACTATATTCACCTCACCTATATAGCTAGCTAGTGATCTATCTTTAACCACTTAACAACCGCCCATTGCCGATTAACGGCTTCAGGGCGGTTGTTTAACTCTGAGAGGCCGTTAATTAACGGCCTCCCAGAATTCTGCTCTCGCGCGCCCCCTGGGGCGCGCACTCGAGAGCATCCGTGACCGCCGGGTCCACAGGACCCGGCGCATCACGGATCACGGTAAACGGACGCTCGTCGCGGCCGTTTACCACGTGATCGCTCTGTCAAATGACGGAGTGATCACTTGTAAACAAACCGGCGTCATGTTATGACGCCGGTTCCTCCCTCCCCTCTCTGTACCGATCGGTACAGCGGAGGGGAAAGAGATCGGTGTCAGCAGCGATGTGGGCTGCATCTGCAGTGCCCACATCGCTGCTCACCGAATTTAACCCCTCAATTCCCTGCCAATACTCTGCAATACCAGTGCATACTCTGCAGTACCCTGCCATTACTCTGCAGTACCCCCCATTACTCTGCAGTACCCTGCCTTTACTCTGCAGTACCCCCCATTACTCTGCAGTAACCCCCATTACTCTGCAGTACCCTGCCATTACTCTGCAGTACCCCCAATACTCTGCAGTACCCGCCATTACTCTGCAGTACCCCGCCATTACTCTGCAGTGCAGTATCCTGCCATTACTCTGCAGTACCCCGCCATTACTCTGCAGTGCAGTACCCTGCCATTACTCTGCAGTACCCTGCCATTACTCTGCAGTACCCTGCCTTTACTCTGCAGTACCCTGCCATTACTCTGTAGTACTCCCCAATACTCTGCAGTACCCTGCTATTACTCTGTAGTACCCCGCCAATACCCCGCCAATACTCTGCAATACCAGTGCATACTCTGCAGTACCCTGCCATTACTCTGCAGTACCCCCCATTACTCTGCAGTACCCTGCCTTTACTCTGCAGTACCCTGCCATTACTCTGTAGTACTCCCCAATACTCTGCAGTACCCTGCTATTACTCTGTAGTACCCCGCCAATACCCCGCCAATACTCTGCAATACCCTGCCGTAAATTGCCATACCCAGCCATACTCGGAGATACCCAGCCATACTCGGAGATACCCAGCCATACTCGGTGATACCCTGAAATACCCAGCCATAGACGCCCCCCACCCCTCACCGCCCTCCGGTGCTTCTACCAACTCGCCAGTACGATCAAAGCCAGAATCTTTTTTTTATTTTTTGACCCCCAGATTTCACTGTAAAGAGGACCTGTCACCCCATATTCCTATTACAAGGGATGTTTACATTCCTTGTAATAGGGATAAAAGTGATCAAAAATATATTTTTGGGGAAAAAAATGTCAAACTAAAATAAATAAAGTAAAATGAACAATAAAAAATAAATAAAAAATTAAAGCGCCCATGTCCCCATGTGCTCGCATGCAGAAGCGAACGCATGCGTAAGCCCCGCCCACATATGAAAACGGTGTTCAAACCACACATGTGAGGTATTGCCGAGAACGTTAGAGCGAGAGCAATAATTCTAGTCCTAGACTTCCTCTGCAACTCAAAACATGTAACCAGTAAAAAAAAAAATTATGAAGAAAAAATTACTAATCTGCAAAATTTTATAACAGAAACAAAGAAAAATTCATTTTTTCGCAGAATTTCCGGTCTTTTTTCTTTTATAGCACAAAAAATAAAAAAACTGAGAGGTGATTAAATACCACCAAAAGAAAGCTCTATTTGTGTGAAAAAAGGGACAAACATTTCATATAGGTCCAGTGTTGCATGACTGAGTAATTGTCATTCAAAATGTGAGAGCACCAAAAGCTGAAAATTGGTCTGGTTATTAAGGGTGTTTAAGTGCCCAGTGGTCAAGTGGTTAATAATAGAGCTTGCAGTCAGTAGTGTTAGGAGATAGTGTGTGCTGTCTGCGTGCTCTGTACCCAGTACATACCGCTATAATATAGGGCAGGCCCCTACTTTCAAACATCCAACTTACAAACATCTCCTACTTGCAAACGCAAGGAGACAGCAGCAAGTGAGATGAAAAAAGACGGATGGCAAAACAAATTATACAGGGGTGATAACCCTTCCCTATGTTTTCCAAAAAGCTTAAAAATAGTTTTTTTGACTGGAGCTACACTTTAAAAATGTACCAGTTGAAAATTACAAACAGATTCAACTTAACACAACAAACCTACACAGTCCCTGTCTTGTTTGCACCGCCTGTATACTGCTGTTCTGAGTATATAGGGCCTGGGGGCCACACGCATTTCTTTTTTTTAATATGGGTACAGGGTTCCCCTTAATATGCGTACAAGACCCAAATAGGCTGGTAATGGGCAGGGAGGGCTACCCATGCCATTTTTCTGAATGATTTTCAACCATATTGCAGGAACCAGATATAACATTAAAACCGCAAGCAGTTTTAAATGGTGTTATTTCCGTTAAATGTCATTTTGTGCAGGGACTGTTCTAAACACGGGAAACACGTGGCATTTCACAGGCATACTACAGACACCCCCCAGGCACTATATTTAAAGTAATATTTCACTTTTTTTTTTCACTTTAATCGTCATTAAAATCAGTGCTCCCGCCAAAACGGCCGTTTTTAAAACTTTTTTTTGCATTGACCCATGTCCCCTGAGGCAGGAGTCAGGTCCCCAAACCCTTTTTAGGACAGTATCTTGCATATTAGCCGTTAAAATGAGCACTTTCCATTTCGAACGTTCGAGTCCCATAGACTTCAATGGGGTTCTAACGTTCGTAACGAACGCGGGGGCCGTTCGCAAGTTCTGGTGCGAACCGAACCGGGGGGTGTTCGGCTCATCCCTAAACCAGGGATACCAGAACCAGGCAGTAGCTACAACTGAGGCACGAGTATTGAGATTGAGATGTGGGGATGTATCCGTAAGCTGGATATAAAAAGTATAGCAATAGTGATGGTAATAAATATCAATATGAACCAGAATTGAAGTAGTTTATATCAATATTTATTATCATTTTGTGCTTTGGGGCAGCTTTCCCATGGGGCCTTGTATGGTTCAGGCTGCCGGGCTGCATGCCCAGATAAGGGTCTGGTATAGATTTTGGGGGAACCCCATCCTGTTTTTAATTTTTTTTTAATTTTTAATTTTTTTGGCATGGGGTTGCCCTTAAAATCCATACCAGACCCGAAGGCCATGGTACGGACTGGGGGGGCTTTTTTGCGGCATCTTTTGTCGGGATCTTTTTTTACATTCAACTGTCAGCGGGGCTGGTGAGTCATCTGTTGTCAAGGACATGGTAGCCGGCTTCCTGGTCCGCTTCTTAGCAACCAGCTATTTGTCAAAAAACAGCGGTGGGGGGGTCCTGACCCTGGTGGTAAATATTGCATGTTTTTTTACTCTGTGGTCCGTTTGCGAATTGGAATTAACATCTTTTTTAATGATATTTACCAGGACATTTTTCATTTTGCGGTAAATACCACATAATCATTATTTCTTTATTTTTTAAATTTTTTATGAATTGGACTTAATTTACCGCCTGCGATAATTTATGCAAATGAGACACATTATCACATGCAGTAAATGTTAGTGAATTGACCCCATAGTTATAACACAATACATTGTATCTTCTTTCTGCTCTACCTACTGGGGAACAGTCAGCAGTGACAAACAATGTCCTCTGGATTAGGTAACACTGAACAAGGCTACTGCCTACAGCCTAATTGCCATCACTAGGTTTAGGCTAGGGACTAGGATGTAACACTTTCAGGTATTTATTACTTCTGACAGCAGTGACAGTACTCCTCTGAGCAATAGCTTTTCTTTTCTCCAGAAGCATGTAGCCATCTTTGTTCAGGCATCATCCAGGGTCTGCACCTACTTCCTGCACAAATATGCTAGCTCAGAGGTGACACAATTATGTAAATTCTGGTTCCTTGACTTTCTTGCCTGTGTTCGCAAATGTCTGATGCTGAGCAGCCCCTGCTGCAGCTTGTCACAAAGATTTTATGTACAGATGCTCCTCATTTAACGACTTACCTATTTAACGACTGCTCAGACTTACGAGCAGCTCTCCCCATCCGACCGACGTGCTGTACATCATTGTATTGTACAGTACATCATTTTCATTTGTGTTCTATACATATGCAAATTAACCACTTCAGCCTCGGAAGGATTTACCCCCTTCCTGACCAGAGCACTTTTTGCGGTACGGCACTGCTTCGCTTTAACTGACAATTGCACGGTCATGCGTCGTTACACAAATTGACGTCCTTTTTTTCCCACAAATAGAGCTTTCCTTTGGTGGTATTTGATCACCTCTGCGTTTTTTTTTTTTTGCTCTATAAAAAATTGCAATAAGTGTATATTGATTGGTTTGTGCAAAAGCTATCACATCTACAAAACAGAGGATAGATTCAAGGCTCAAGTCCTGCGGGAACGCGTGGGAACGGCGTCCCTGCACTTTTTTCACAGCAGGAACGCCGTTCCCTTTGCAGGACTAGAGCTGCCCGAGGCTCTAGCACAGGCATCAACTAAATGGCGGACCGCGGGCTAAGTCAGTCAATGATCTGTGCGGCCCTAGCGCGGTCACGCCATTTAAGATTTTCTTTCTGCCGCTGCCTGCTAGCTGTGTTGTCTTCACAGAGCTGACATCTGAAGAGCAGCACAGCGATGCATGGAGGGCAGGGGCTGGCCCAGTTAACTGATTGGTTAATAGAACCGCTCTGCATTTTATCAACCAATCAGTTAACTGGGGCAGGTCCCGCCCTCTGTCCATCCCTTTGCTGCACTTCCGATGTCAGCTCTGTGCCTCCGATGTCATCTGCTGTGTCCTGTGTAAGGTAAGACAGGAAAGAGGGCACTGTTATGAAGGACAGAGGGGGATATAAAAGGGAGGTAGGGCAGGAATGTGAAGGGGGGTTCTACAAAGGGGGTGAGGACAGGAATGTAAAGGCGGTGCCATAAAGGGGATGAGGAAGGGAATGTGAAGGGGGGTTCTATAAAGGGGGTGAGGACAGGAATGTAAAGAAGGGTGCTATAAAGGGGCTGAGGACAGGTTTAAATTTTAAAACTGGCTACTTGGTCATCTCCTGTAGTATGTCGCATTCACAGTCTGGTCATCTCCTGTAGTCGCATTTGCAGTCTGATCATCTCCTGTAGTTGCATTCACAGTCTGGTCATCTCCTGTAGTATGTCGCATTCACAGTCTGGTCATCTCCTGTAGTCGCATTCACAGTCTGCTCATCTCCTGTAGTCGCATTCGCAGTCTGCTCATCTCCTGTAGTCGCATTCGCAGTCTGGTCATCTCCTGTAGTCGCATTCGCAGTCTGGTCATCTCCTGTAGTCGCATTTGCAGTCTGGTCATCTCCTGTAGTATGTCGCATTTGCAGTCTGGTCATCTCCTGTAGTCGCATTCGCAGTCTGGTCATCTCCTGTAGTCGCATTTGCAGTCTGGTCATCTCCTGTAGTATGTCGCATTTGCAGTCTGGTCATCTCCTGTAGTCCCATTTGCAGTCTGGTCATCTCTTGTAGCATGTCGCATTTGCAGTTACTGTATTTACTGTGAAATATATATATGCAAATGAGTGTATCATTTTTTTTTTGGTGGGGGAGTGGATCTTGGGTGGGAGTTCCCACACTTTTTTCCCCAGGACTTGACCCCTGGATAGATTCATGGCGTTTTTATTATAATTTTTTTTATTAGTAACGGCGGCGATCTGCGACGTTATGATGGACACATCGGACACTTTTGACACTATTTTGGTACCATTGTCATTTATACAGAGATCAGTGCTGTAAAAATGCTCTGATTACTGTGTAAATGACACTGGCAGGAAAGAGGTTAAACACTAGGTGGCAATGAAGCGGTTAAGTGTGTCCTAGGGAGTGATTCTAACTGTGGGGAGGATGGGCTACCACTGACATGACAGCGATCACTGCTCCCGATGACAGGGAGCAGTAGATCTCGGTCATGTCACTAGGCAGAACGAGTAAATGCCTTGTTTACATAGACACGATTGTGGGCCCCCGGCGGACATTGAGTCCGGCCACGGAGTACGTGGTGGGCGGGCGCGCACACGCCCACATTGCTGGGATTAAAGGGGACGTACCTGTACACAAAGCCGTGCCATTGTGCCAACTTACATTGTCATGCGCTGGTCGGCATGTGGTTAAAACAAAACTATTGTGCTGGAGTTTTGTGTTTAGACCTTTTTTCACAAAACAGTACAGTACCATCATTAAGAATGCTTAAAATATTGATAACTTGTAGCTCCTCATTTAACAATCAATTCGTTTAACGACCTGATCGCTGCAATGGAACCTGGTCGTTAAGTGAGGAGTGCCTGTATAGTAAAAAAAAAAAAAGTATTGAAGAGGTAGATCTAAAATGAGTTTCAATAAAGCTTGACTTAAAAAAAAAAAAAAGTTTGTATTTGACAGCCCGTATTTCTTCCTCAAAAAAAGCAGGGAGGATTTAATACATTTTCTTTGATTAGACAGTCTAAAACAAAAATAAATGTATATAGTAAACTTCAAAGAAATTCAGGAGGATAATCGTATCTTGTCAAGATAAAACATTAGTGTAATTGTACCACTTACAGATCTTCAATTGCAGCTGGGTAGGAATTATATTTTCTTTATTTTTTGAAATTCCTCAAACGAGTCCAAGTTCTCTGTGAACTGATGAACTGCATCTTGGAGCTCTAGATTAGTGTACAAAATGGCTTCCCCCATTAAAGCTGTATTTAGAGATTGTGCGGGCTTCGGCACCTGTGAGTAGGACAGGCAGGCTCCACAAGACTTGTAACCAGAATAGTTTAAGGAATATGTTAACCCAATGCAATCTTTAGAATTTAGGAACACTAGTTCTGGTGATCTGGGGGTCCCCAAGAAATCACTTCCTGTTTTGGATAAGGGATAGGAAGTGAAGGTAAATCTTCCCATTGGGACAAAGAGGGCTAAGATAAACATGACAGGGTTTACTTCCTCTTTGTTTCCCTGCAAAGGTAAAGCATAATGTGTCACTTACCTGACACAGGAGCCAGCGATGTCACCGCTTTCACCTCTTCCACGGAGCGTCCATCTTCTTTCTGGGTATCGTGGCACCGGCGCTGTGATTGGGTGGAGCCACAATGACATCACTCCCACGCATGCACACGGGCATATCACCGCTGGCAGGGGCATGCTCAGTACGCATGCGCGCCGCTGTCTACGGCGCATGCGCCGTAGACAGCGATGCCGGTCTTTTTACAAATTTCTCCTGTAAGGATTGAGGTATGTTGAAACAAAATGGCTGACCGTATGTCATACTAAATACATGTATTTTTCTATCCTTCTCTGTAAAATAAGGATTCGTCATCTATTGTCACGTACTCATCAAGAAGAGGCCGCATCAGCCCTAAAAAGCAGTCTACGCCCAGAAGATTGTCTTATCAGCTGATAACACCCGGAGAATTGTCTTTACTTTGAAAATGTTGTTTTTTTTACATTTGCTGATGTTTGCTCTTTTCTGTCTATAAAAGAGAAGTAATAAAGAGCTCAGAGCCACAGTCAGTCAGTCAGAGACAGTCAGAGTTAACGACGGACTTCTGAGCAGAAATACTGAATAATATCTCTGTGTCTCTTTGCTTGGATAAGAACTCTAACTAACAATTGGGAAACGGTAACATAACCTGACAAATAGGTGACTTGTTGAGGTCACACCTAACATTTCTGGCGCCGCGAATAGGGACTCGCTGAAGACACTACAAGAGGCGAACGAACATAAGGACGGAACGAAATGGTCGGGCACATCAAAGAACCACAGACAAATCCTGCGCAGGTAAGAAAAGCTTTATTTTCTTATAAACTCTGTGCTTCTTAGATTTGTGCCCACCTGATCTGTCTGAATTGTTCTTCAGGTAAAAACCAACCTCTGTAGTATGCGGGTCTTGAACTTAATATTTTGGCTTATGTTACCGTTGTTTCTTGTCTGTCTACTTGTCATCTGTCTGTTGTGAATGAGATAAGCCCTGTTTGTATGGTGTGAATTGAAACATATATCATCCCAATGGGTAACAGAATGCGCCCTTAACTCGTAAGAGTACTTTGGGGTCCGACACTTAAGTTTGATATACGCTTTTTGATTCATGAGCCTAAAAACGGGTTGAAAGTATAAGTCCTGACTGCCTCGATAAAGCAGGAATAAGAAACGAATGCTGAGAGATTCCATGGTAATGGGAAGGGAAATAAGGTCTCCACAAAGCCCGGAGACCTAGTCATATGTGTTTGGCCACCAAAAGGGAATGCTTGTATATGTTGTAGCCGTCAGTCTGGTCATAATATTTGTCAGTTGGCTAGCATATAAGGTAATTCGATTTCAGAAATCTCATCCAGGAGAGGTTTTTAGTATTTTGGCACCCTAGGAGGAGAAGGCAACGAGACACTTAGTAAGTGATCCAAACGCCACCTAGGCAGGACTGTCAAAATGGGCCAGACACATGGTAAACCCCAGGAGGAATCTCAGAAATGTTATGCTGTTAAAGACATAATTACAATGTTGTATGGGAAGGATAAGGCACAGGGCACAAATAGGATTCTCAAGAAATTGGGGATGGATGGAGAAAATGGATTAAGTGTAGAAGGTTGGGAAGAAATAAAGAGAGATAGACAGGGAGAGATATTGCAGAACAGATGGGTATCACAAATACAATGTTTAATTAAGGTTTCCAACAGGGCTGAAGAGGAGGGATGGGAGTATTGTCAGGAAAAGGGTGGATGGGATATGAAGGTCCGACACAAAAGTCTTCCTTCTGCTCCCGGCGATAGGGTAAATACGGGAGATACTCCACCTCCTTATAACACTACCACACCAGGTAATGAAAGACCAAAACTTTATCCTTCCTTAAGAGGAAGAGGATGGGTATGCCGAGTATGCGGTACCCAGAACCCAGACTGGGCACAGGAATGTGTGCATTGCGGCGCTCAAAGACCAGAGCCCGTAGCTCCAGTCCATAGTCGGACTAGGGTAATACAAGTAAATAATCCAAATGCGGGTCAAGCAGGACAGCCACCTACAGTGACCCGACAAGTCGTTCTGAGGACATGGACACCTTGGTCGGCTGACACTCTTATGGCATTAATACAGAATGCTCCTGATCCCGTAGCAAAACCTGCCGCATTCTGTAGATTCGTGACACAATTACTAGACACACATGAAGCAACTTGGCAAGATGGGGAAGATTTATGTAGACATAAAATGACACTGACAATGTTTAATCAATTTATGAATGAAATTGCTCCACATAGACCACAAGGGGATCCAGCGGCAGATCCGCCAGGAATACACCCTCGTCATATAGACTCTAGACCCCTGTTTATTGCTCAGTTACGAGAATTTTGCCAAGGGAAACAGCAGGAAAGGGGTTCGACAGCGCCCATAAAACAGGCCCCAGGTCAGACTGTTACAGAATTTTACCTCAACATGGAAAGCATGATGGCTGACGAAGGTCTAGATTTAGCCTTACCCGTCACCATTAGGGCTTTCAATCGACAGTTTATGGAAGGACTAGTACCCCAAATAGGTGACAAACTGAAGGCATGTACTCCCGAATGGAGAGCCATACGGGACAGAGGAACATTGTTGCAGAAAGCACAAGGCATAGAGGCTGATTTAGCAGAAACTAAACCCAGAAGGACACCGGGAGTTAACACTGTTGCCCGGGTCAATGAAGGAGGGAATTCCTCCCGTAAACCTCTTACCTGTTATTACTGCAACAAGGTGGGACATATAAAAAGAGACTGTAGGAAAAGGATAAAAGACGAACAGGAAGGAAACACGGACAGAGACACGAGGGACTACAGACAGAGGCGTACCAATGATAGGGACGATCCGACCGCATGACTTGCCCCAGTCCTAGCTGAATCAGAGAACAAAATGCTCCACATGTTGATGAAGGTGGAAGGTAAACATATTCCTTGTTTGGTTGACACAGGAGCGTCACGCAGTCTGTTGTCTGATTCAGTAGTCCCTCCACACATGACGTCCCGTGACACCATACCCATAAGTGGTTATGACGGTCTTCTGACTGATGCCCCACTGACTAAACCTTAAAAGGTAAAAATAGGGAGAATGGCTACCGCCTGACACTTGTGTATTGTTGCAATATGTAGATGACCTATTGTTATGTTGTCCGGATAACGATACTTGTTTAAAAGCCACTCTATCATTGTTACAATTCCTGGCTGAAAAAGGGTGCAAGGTGAATAGAACTAAGTTACAGGTATGCCAGAAAAAGGTTGTCTTTTTGGGCCACTGTATATCCCAGGGTACTCGACATCTCACTGAAGAACGAGTCCAGGCCATAAGACAAATGAATATCCCACGCAACTTTAAGCAACTTCGTATGTTTCTGGGAATGGTATCATATTGTAGACAATGGATACCACATGCCAGTTCTCTGATGCAGCCATTATATGATTGCTTGAAAATAGTACCCTATGTACTCACAGAAGCAGGTCATGAATCTTTTAGCACCTTAAAAAGGTTACTAATTTCGGCACCTGCGATCGGGATCCCTGATTATACCAAAACATTTCATTTGTACATTGCTGAAATCACGGGACACGCAACAGGGGTGTTGACACAACAACACATCAAACAAAGGCCGGTAGCATACTTCTCGGCGGCTCTCGATCCTGTCTCTAGAGGATCACCGTCCTGTGTACGAGCAGTTGCAGCAGTGTCAATTATCATTGACAAATCCTCAGAAATTGTCTTAGACAATCCTGTAGTGGTACATACCACACATGACATACACGCCATCTTATCACAGGTCCAACCAAAACACATATCAATGGCAAGGCAGCTGCGTCTACAATGCACTTTGCTCCTACCCCCCAATGTTACCTTTCAGCGATGCACTTCTTTTAACTTAGCACAGCTTTTACCATTACAGACAGATTTGACAGGGGGGAGTAATGATGATAATGGTGTAGATACAGCACAAGATACTCAGGATTCTGACACACTTTCATTTCATGACATAACATCTGATGAACATGATTGTTTCCAACTTATGGAACAAGAGATCACGGGGTTCCCACATGTCACAGACATACCCATTGCAAATGCAGAACACACACTGTACATAGATGGTAGTAGATTTGCCGATGACAAAGGTAAATATCACACAGGTTATGCTGTGGTAACGGACACACAGGTAATTGAGGCAAAGTCACTACCAGCACACATGTCGGCACAAGAAGCGGAACTAACCGCTCTAGAGAAAGCCCTAGAACACTTGGAGGGACAAGAAGGGAACATTTACACTGATTCCGCATACACCTACGGTGTGGCACATGATTATGGCCACATATGGAAAGCTAGAGGTTACCTTACAGCAGCAGGCACACCTGTTAAACATGGTGAAGGAATCAAAAGAGTCCTGAACAATCTTCAAAAGGTTATAAGAGTAGCCATCATGAAGATAGCGGCACACACGAGCTCAAAAACAACTGAGGCAAAAGGAAACGCATTTGCAGATTTAACTGCAAAGAAGGCAGCTCTAGGGGAAGTAAGCCCTGAGACCTTAGCCACGGTACAGGTGAGTATGCCCGAAACCACATGGCAGCAGCTAATGGAACTACAGGAACAAGCAGGGGCTATTGAGAAGGACCGTTGGGTTAAGGAGGGAGCTGCACCAGGCCTTGACAATGTATGGAGAGAAAGAGACAAAATTTGTCTACCCGCTTCTCTATACCCCGCAATGGCAGCGGCTGTTCACTTACCCACTCATGTCAGCTCCAATTCTATGTATAGGATTGTAAGCCAAGGATGGCTAGCCCCTGGATTCAGTAGTACTGCAAGGAACTACTGTGCTGCATGCCAAATCTGTCTGATTAATAACCCAGGACAGAGAGTGAAAACCCCACGTAAACATCAGGTCCGGGCCC
This sequence comes from Lithobates pipiens, assembly GCF_037356315.1. Lineage (NCBI taxonomy): Eukaryota > Metazoa > Chordata > Amphibia > Anura > Ranidae > Lithobates > Lithobates pipiens. The sequence goes on from NW_027507903.1 coordinate 449,609,087, forward strand.
AATATCCCTTTCAGAGACTGCAGATTGACTACATACAAATGCCTAAGAGCGGCCCCTTTGAATTTGTTCTCGTGTGCATCTGCCTATTTTTCAGGCTGGCCCGAAAGTTATCCTGTGAAATCAGCTACGGCAAAAGCCACCGCCAAGAAACTGATTACTGAGCTGATACCTAGGTTTGGTCTCCCAGAAACAATAGAATCAGATAAGGGGACACATTTCACGGGGGAAATAATGCAAAATGTGATGGCAATGTTAGGGGTTCAACAAAGTTTTCATACTTCTTACCACCCACAGAGTTCAGGATCAGTAGAAAGAGTAAATGGTACAATCAAGCTGAAAATACAAAAAGCTATGCAGGAGTTGAACAAACCATGGCCTGAGTGCCTAGCTTTAGCTTTGTTCTCTATTAGGTACACCCCAACAGGAAAAACAGGGTTATCCCCATATGAAATACTGTTTGGAAGTGCACCTAGATTAGGTTTATATTTTCCTCAAAGTATGCAATTACAATGTGATAGTTTAACTACGTATGTAATACAGTTGCAACAACGTCTGACTAAAATCCACAAGAGTGTGTATTCTTCTCTTCCAGACCCTAATTCTGTCACGGGTACACACGATCTACAACCAGGAGACTATGTGTATGTAAAGAAACATACCAGAAAGACACTGGAACCAAGGTTTGAAGGTCCTTTCCAGGTGCTATTGATTACAGCAACCTCAGTGAAATTGGAAGGGAAACCTACCTGGATCCACGCTTCTCATTGTAAAAAGGAGCCAGTTGGCAAATGACAACATGTATCTTTTTATTGTTTCAGTAATTCTGGCTAATAGTTTGGTTACCTCACAGAATAAAATACACAAGGATGAAGGATTTTCTAAAAAAATGTTATTACTGAAGTTTAAATATGCTTATGCCCAGAAGTCAGGATATGAGAAATGTTGGATTTGTAGCAAATTACACCCCAGCACAGCAAGTATACCACTGATGGCAGTTCCTATAAACTATACTGATCTTGCTAACAGTAGCATTAACATAATTAGAACAAATACCAATGAGACAGTAATGTTTAAGTCAAATGGTTTCGCCTTTTTCCCTGATTGGTGTTTCAACTTAGGGAACACAACGGGAGGAAATGGAGAATGCCAAGACAGCAAGTTTAATTTGTCCATTGTCGTATTAAATGGAAGCTTCTATCCCAGTAATTCCAGCACACACCAGACATTATCTGACTTCCTCACTAACATTGTGGATAATAATGTTAGGTGGTTAGTATCCAACTTATCCCTCTATGGATACACCTCTCGTTATAGAAATGATATCAGTTCAAGATCAGTAGCTCTAGGAAATAATATATACATCTGTTGTGAGGATAAATGTTATACTTGGATACCTAGAAAAGCTCAGGGATGGTGCTACCTCGCAAGTTTAGTACCAGTAATGGGAGTAGTAGGTGATGAACGAGGTGATCACCTATTAGAAGCTAGCATGCATCCTAGATATCCCCTCAGGTATCGTAGTAAAAGAGAAATATTCCTGAAGAAGGACATGGCATGGGCTTGGTTCCCGTCCTGGACAGGATGGGGTATAGACTTAATGAAAAGACTAAATAACTATACAGGAATTATTAATGATGTTTTGGAGAAAAACTCTGATGACATTACTAAGTTAAATCTGGAGACCAGAGCCATCAGACAACAATTAGAATTACATGAATTAGCAATTGAAAGTATGAGTGCAGCATTGACAGGACTCTGTGAAACTACTGAGGACTATGAGTGCTGTACTTGGATACATAACACCAGCATTGAGGTACCTGACTATTATGACATCATTGCACAACACCGTACGGAAGTAAAGAATTTACAAGAGAAGGCCCGAAATATTGGTCGCGACTGGGATCCGTTTGGTGGAACTTTTAGTTTCTCAGGGTTATTCTCTTGGGTTAAGAAGGCAGCAATGACGATTATAGTGGTGCTCTTATTCGTATTTTTCTTTTATGCATGCTTTAAACTGCTCATGTGCTTTTGCAAGAAAGCCAAGGTAAATGATGCGGAAAAGATGGAACTTTTGTGAAGATAGGTAGATTTAGTTTCTTGACATCACCCATCTGTCAGAAAAGCCACTCTTCCTGAATTTTAGATGTTGGTACTGTCCAGGGGGATGGGTGTATACCCCTCTGACAACTCGCGGTCAGGGAGAGTACTCTGGATATAGGCTGACTAGAACTTGTTCAGGTGGACCCAGGGCAAGAGGGAGGGGTGATGTCAAAGGGGGAAATGTAAGGATTGAGGTATGTTGAAACAAAATGGCTGACCGTATGTCATACTAAATACATGTATTTTTCTATCCTTCTCTGTAAAATAAGGATTCGTCATCTATTGTCACGTACTCATCAAGAAGAGGCCGCATCAGCCCTAAAAAGCAGTCTACGCCCAGAAGATTGTCTTATCAGCTGATAACACCCGGAGAATTGTCTTTACTTTGAAAATGTTGTTTTTTTTACATTTGCTGATGTTTGCTCTTTTCTGTCTATAAAAGAGAAGTAATAAAGAGCTCAGAGCCACAGTCAGTCAGTCAGAGACAGTCAGAGTTAACGACGGACTTCTGAGCAGAAATACTGAATAATATCTCTGTGTCTCTTTGCTTGGATAAGAACTCTAACTAACAATTGGGAAACGGTAACATAACCTGACAAATAGGTGACTTGTTGAGGTCACACCTAACATTTCTAAACCAAGTAGGTTTAGGAGATATTTCTTGGACCTACAGGTAAACCTTAGGTCAAAGTGTTCTATAAGGGTTTACAACCACTTTAAAGTGTCCAACTTTTTAATCTCAGAAACTTGGGAGGAATGCTGCTTGTGGCAGAGGTTTTCAGAACTAATAGAAGGGCTGAATTCTACTCTTCAACACGCTGATCAAAGATGACCCGTAGCCCATGAAACACATTGGAACATCTTGTTGAACACAAATGTAATGACCCCCTAACCCCCGGTATCAGGGAGGGCTGACATTTCACCTCAGGATGCTGGTTCTTAGGCATGGTGGGCGTGGACGGTTGCACAAAAAGATGGGCGCCAGTCACTTTTATGCCACATACACACGACCGGACTTTCCGGCAGAATAGGTCCAAAGAAATAATTTTGTCAGATAGTCCGATCGTGTGTGGGATAGTTTTTCTTTAAAAAATTCAGACGGACCTAGAAATAGAACATGTTTCAAATCTGTCCGACAGACTCAATTCCTATCGGGAATACCATTCGTCTGCATGCTGGTCCAACAGACCAAATACGACGCAAGGGCAGCCATTGGCTACTGGCTATAGAACTTGCTTTTCTAGTCCCATCGTATGTCATCACATTCAAAACGAACGGACTTTAGTTCGTTCTTGTGTGGGCAAGTCCGTTCGTTCGGAAGTCCGTCTGGAAGACCTTCTGACCTTTTCTGAGGATGAACAAAAGTGAGTTTATTGCTCACAACAATAAAATGTAGAGAGAGAGGGTTAGGGCACAGGACACCCTGGGACAGTAGGCAGAGAGATCAGTAGACTCAAAAAAAAAAAACAGCCAGGTAGACAGCAATTGAGAACAATGGCCTTAGGCCTGCACCCAATGTTCTCTGCATAAATAGCAACAGCTGTCTCCTATAGCAACAAAAATAACACCATACAGGGTTTCCTTGGATGAGTTCCCCTTGACGCTTTCCCAGCCTCTCCACAGCCCCCAGGTCATGGAAGAGTCTCTTCTGGTACTTAATTTCAGAACTCCATTCCTTTCCTCATGCCTCTAAGCAACAAACAGGCGCTCTCTGGCAGAGTCTCAAGCACATGGCCAGGCCTTAGCCCTTGTAAACACGGAAGGAAATTCCGATGGAAAATGTCCGATCGGACCATGTTGTCGGATAATCTGACCGTGTGGGGGCTCCATCTGACTTTTACCTTCGGAATGTTTGATCAACAAAGTTTGAGAGCTGGATATAAAATTTTCCGGCAACATTGTCCGATCGGACTTTGTCCGATCGTTTGTAGAGAATTCTGATCGGACAAAGTGCCACACATGCTCAGATCAAATTACGAGACCAAAGTTATTGGCTACTACCGCAACATAGTCCCGTCGCAACGAACAAACGTCATCACGTTCTGAACGATTGGATTTTCCGACAACTTTGTCCTACCGTGTGTATGCAACACCAGTTTCGGACAAAATCCGTCGGAAAAAAATACGACGGATTTTGTTGTTGGAATGTCCAACCATGTGTACCAGGGCTTAGACTTCCCGGCACCTGACTTCCTCCAAATATATACAGCATGCTCAGTGGCATTAAACCCCTCCTATTTGGCTGAAAGAGATATACATATTCATAACTCAGTCCCACTGCAGCCCATCATACTAATGCCAAAGGAAACAGTGCCACCTATTGATAGAAGGGAGCGACTACAATTAAAGCAGGCTTAGGAGAAAATCCAAAAGATCTCAAAGACTACAAATTAGCCAGGTTAGTTACCACCTAGCACAGCTAAATTTACTAGTAGCCCCTGTTTAAGACAAGGGTGCTACACAAATAAACTTTATTGTGGTCTTATACCAGTGGAGTGACGTCTTTATCTTTTTCCAAGAAGACACAAAATGTTTAATTTAGGTATTATTTGAGAAACTTAGACCTATGATGAAGTGACTCCTCTTACTCTTCAAACCACTTCAGGTAAAGTTTAATGGCTATACACCCAGAACTTCCGATTGCCTTTTATTTTGTTTCACAAAGCTAACACCAAAGACACCGAACTGTGATCACATAGACACGTTTCACACATACATCTTGTGCTTGATCAATACCATAATGATTAAGCACAAGACGTATGTGTGGAACGCGTCTATGTGATCACAGTTTGGTGTCTTTGGTGTTATCTTTGTCAAACACAATAAAAGGCAATCGGAAGTTCTGGATGTGCAGCCATTTCTTTCTTCTTTCCAAGTTTCCCACGGAGGCGGACCGGGGCTAGCACTCTGCAAGATACTCCAATCCGCCTTATCTTTATACACCCGGAGCGGCGGTTCATTTTCTTGGGTAAAGTTTAATGCCTAAGTTTAGTTTTACATAAATAAATAAAAGCTGATCATTGTAAGCACCCATGCTAGTGTTTAAATGGTTTGTACTCCTCTCTGTAACTGATACTCCTGGAGAGCCTTTTCTTTTGAAAAACAACAGACTTACTGGCTGGATCACCAGATGAAAATAGAAGAAGGAAAGCCTAAAGAAGAAAACAAATGAAACCATCACATCTAAGAAATGGTAAACTACAATATAATAAATGTTTGCTACTGGTTTAATACCGCTTTAATACCATCTGAATTGTTTACATAACTTTTATATAATGGGATGAGGAATGATTCAGCAGATCACCTGACACACTTATGTATTCTGCGACTACATAAACTGTTAGATTGCAATATCAATGACTATTTTCGGACCGTATGGTTTATCTCAATCAGTGTGCGATGACATCACAATATTATGACACCTTTACCATCTAGTCCAAGAGGGTTAATGTATTACTTCAATATGTATCCTGTGCTCATCCATCCGCCCGCCAGACACGGCCATCTCCGATGATATTGCGCATGTTTCCGCTCTGAATCATAACACAGGAAGGTCACACGTAATCTAAAAGGTCATACACTGAGAGTTTTGGAGATCCAGGTTTTTTTAGAGTCTTGTGTCTGGAATTACAGAAATCAGATAAGACATTTTCTCACACTTTATGCATTCGCATTTTCTCCATATGTTACTGAATTTTAAACTGTTATGTATAATCAGATAATAAGTAACTTTTTTTTTTCACAAGTAACAGGGAATTAAAGAACACCTCTAGACAACATCTAGAAACACTAATGCTGAACCAATTTCAGAAGGTGCGCATTTTTATTTATTTATTTTTATTTTAGGGTTTTATAATATATTGTAGCCAGATTTAGCAGGATTTTCACAGTGTTTCTGGGCAGGTTTGCAGCCACCTGTCATGTGATACTGTGCTGCATTGGTTATCTTCCTAGAAAAAAAAAAAATGGTGCAGCAGTAGGTGCTAAAAAGCAACAAAGTTCACTGCATTTTACTGCATTTTCACAGGCTGAGCTTCAGGGGTACTCAGAAAATGAGGACATTTAGAGATTCTGGGCATAGCATATAGATTCTCTAGTGCCCTGGTGCCCAACCTACAGCCAGAGGTCCACATGCAGCCCTATGGTGTTTGATATGCAGTCCTTACATAGTTACATATTTAGTCAGGTTGAAAAAAGACACAAGTCCATCTAGTTCAATAAAAAAAAAAAAATAAAAATACAATCCCATATACACAATCCTTCACCCATGGCTGACCAAAATGAAGGCAAAAAACTCCAGCAGAGGATGCTCCAATTTGCTACAGCAGGGGAGAAAATTCCTTCCTGATTCCCCGAGAGGCAATCGGATTTTCCCTGGATCAACGTTACCTATAAAGGTTAATACCCAGTTACATTATGTACAATGAGGAAAGAATACAGGCCTTTTTTAAAGTAATCTACTGAGTTGGCCAGAACCACCTGTGGAGGGAGTCTATTCCACATTTTTACAGCTCTTAGCCCTTGTACACACGTTCGGACATTCCGATGGAAAATGTCCGATTGGACCGTGTTGTCGGATAATCCGACCGTGTGTGGGTTCCATCGGACTGTTTCCGTTGGAATATCCGATGGACCAAGTTTTCCAGCTGGGCTATAAAATTTTCCAACAAAATGATCCGATCGGACTTTGTCCGATCGTTTGTAGAGAATTCCGATCGGACAAAGTGCCGCGCATGCTCAGATCAAATTCCTAGACCAAAGCTATTGGCTACTAGCCTGAACGTAGTCCCATCGTAACGAAATAACGTCACCACGTTCTGAACGATTGGATTGTCCAACAACTTTGTCTGACCGTGTGTATGCAACAGTTTCGGACAAAATCCATCGGACAAAATCCGTCGGACAAAATCCGTCGGACAAAATCCGACGGATTTGGTTGTCGGAATGTCCGACCGTGTGTACAAGGGCTTATTGTGAAGAAATCTTTCCATATTTGGAGATGAATTCTTATTTCCTCTAGATATAGTCCTTGGGTCCCTACAGTCACCAGAAGGAGCACTGATTTGTGACAGAGCCTTTAGGATGCATGCACACCTGTGAGTGCACCCGCACTTGGATTGGATGTAAGAACTCCAGCATGGGGTTTCTGCAATTAGCTGCAAGAGGCAGCAGCATTAAAAGCAATGGGAGGCTGCCAATTCCCACAGCTAATTGAGGCTTCTCGCATCTAATCGCTCATGCAGCGATCACATCCAAGTAATCAGCTCTGGAGGCAGGTGCCAGGAGCGATGACACGAGAGTGGCTGTGATTAACTGCAGGAGCCAGCAGCCTTCATTTGCTTTGGGGTTGGCAATGGGGTTGTCTCTCGCAGTTAATTGTGGGAACCCATGCTGGGGTTCTTGCATCTTTGTGATGTGGATGCAGTCATAGGTGTAAATGCACCCTTAATACCCTGTTTCCCCCGAAAATAAGACCTAGCGTGATTGTCGTGATGGCTGCAATATAAGCCCTACCCCCCAAATAAGCCCTACCCTGTTCTCCAAATATAAGCCCTACCCAGAAAATAAGAGCTACAAGGACTTTAACTAGGGCTTATTTGGGGGGTAGGGCTTATATTGCAGCCATCACCGACAATCACGATAGGTCTTATTTTCGGGGGAAACAGGGTAGTAGTGAAGTCTAGCAGTTTCATGTAATATTGCCATTGCCTCTGACTGTCTCCTATAGCATGACATCAATCTCCAATCACTCCTGTAAAACAATCTCTAACCATTTCCTATAGTATGTCTTCAGTCTGTGATGATTTCTTGTAGCATTTCAGATATTAAATATTATAAACAGCCCTGTAGAGACCTCAGGACCGGTCACATTTGAGGCCCCCTTTACCTTGTAACCACTGCTCTAGTGGCACAAAATGTTTTATCCAAGCAAAAATAGATTGTTTTTTTTTCTCTCTGATAGGCAATGATCAGTTAGCAGTCAACATAAATCTTCAGGAACACAAGCTATGCAACTCCTCTTTGAAAGTTTATAGGCAGGTGCGGTCTACCCTCCTCTCCGTAGGTGATGTTGTGTTGTTGACCACTGTACAGATAGAATGAAGGATAAGAGTAACTTTGTTCCTCTGAAGCCTCCGTAGGTGTCCGATTGGATGCTGCAACACTGTGGCCATCTTTGGTGAGAGCAATGCTAATGAATAGCACTGCCCTGCTTCCGTTGGTGCACATTAGCGAAGTGGATAGAAAAGGGACAAGATCCACACTAGTTAGGGACAGAGCATCTAGGCCTAGGGAAAGGTTCCTGAGGAGGAGGGACAGAATATGGACACCTGCCATCTCTGGACATTAGAACTGTGACAAGGATTGGCCATCTTTGGTCTGCTAAGTGCCACATATACCGCCGCCCCCCTCTAACCAGATGCTGCTCTGGAAGTGTAAACCTTATCTAAGTGGGGTTGATTTGCTAAAACTGGAGAGTGCAAAATCTGTATGCTGTGTAGCATGCTATAATATGTGCTAGAAGTAGTTGTTAGTGTAGGAAAGTTTGGTTTGGATGAGAGGCAGGCCTGGGTTGTCAATCTGGGTCAGGGTTTAGTGACTCAGGGGCTGGAGGACTTCACCTGGCAGCTCTCTCTGACACTTCTCCCTGGTCTGGAAGTTGGGAGAAACTTTCAGAGCTGGAGAGTGGGAGTAAGGAGGAGCTGCCATGCACATTTATGAGGTCCTCAACCAGTCCCCAGGAAGAGGGGGCTGGAAGGGGGCAAGCCACCTCATAAAGAGACATGGGCCAAGCCAGCCAGGGAGTTGGGTGGAAGATGGAGATGGAATGCTGAGCAGGTTGTTAGTGGCCCTTAAATGTTCACCCAGTTTAGCCGCGATCACTGCCATGTTCCTGGGACATAGCCCAACCCCGATCTCTGCAAAGATCTGTGGCAACAGCTCTTTGCCCATGTGATCGGCTGTGTCCAATCACAGCCGATCACGTGTAAGCAAAGAAGTGGCGTTTATTGACTCTCCTCGCCTCACACTGACAGAGTGTGAGACGAGGAGAGCCAATCAGTGGCATCTCCTCACAAAGAAGATGTGAAAAGGTAATCGGGGCACTGACCATCAGTGCCCTCATTACAAGGCAGCCCCAGCATTACCCATTAGTGATGCCACTCTGTGCCCATCAATGTCACCAGTCTGTGCACATCATTGAGGCCAATCTGTGCCCATCAGTTATGCCAATCAGTGCTGTCTATCAGTGCTCGTCAGTGCTGCATATCAGTGCCACCTATCAGTGCCCATCAGTGCTGCATATTAGTGCCTCCTCATCAGTGCCACCCCATTAGTGCCTTTCAGTACCATCTCATCAGTGCCCATCAGTGCAGCCTCATCAGTGCATATCAGTGAAGGAGAAAAATTACTTATTTCCAACATTTACTGACAGAAAATAAGAAAAACCTTTCTTTTTTTTTTCAACATTTTTGGTATTTTTTTGTTTTAATGACAGCACAGATCATAAAGATTGTGTGGCATAGTGGGTACAACCACAGCAACCCGTAGGAGATGCAGGACATATGTCTGGTGTGTCCAACACAGTTACAGTATGTCCCTGATATTTATGTACTTCTTAGTATGTGTGCTCATATGCACACCCATACTCCTGTGATCTAATGAGAATGGGCATAACAGATCACAGAGCCAATAATGCCGTGTACACACGACCGGACTTTTCAACGGACTGAATTCCGTCTGTGTTTTCAACTGACTTTCGTTCGATGGACTCCCGTCGAATTGGACTTGTCTACACAACAATCACACCAAAGTCCGACGGATTCGACCATGATGACGTACGACCAAACTAGAATAAGGAAGTTCATAGCCAGTATCCAATAGCTGCCCTAGTATCGTTTTTTGTCCGTCGGACTAGCATACAGACAAACTGATTTTTCGACCAGACTCGAGTCCGTCGGAAAGATTTGAAACATGTTTTAAATCTAAAAGTCCGTCTGATTTTTCGACAGCAAAGGTCCGATGAAGCCCACACACGGTCTAATTATCCAACGGATTCGTTCCATCGGACCTTTGCTGTCGAAAAGTCTGGCCGTGTGTACACGGCATAAGAGTGACTCTGTATGACATGATCGCTATGACCAATCACAGCAAACATAAGTGTAAACAGTGTAGTGCCAAAGGGGAGGGCTAAATGCTACTGACCACCAATAATTGTGGGACAGCTCTGGGGGAGTTGAAGTGTTTTGGGTTTATCCATGACATCTAGCAATTGCATACAATGTAATTTCAGTGCAATGCAATTTCACCCTCCAGAGAACTTTCTTCCACTAATGAAGGGAAACTTGCACATAGATTTAGTGTGTGCCATTTAAAGCTAAACTCCAGAACAAAACATTTTTTGGACATTTTCAATGTAAGATTAAGTTACTACTGGTAGAGGGCTGCGCTTTGAACGTGATAAAACACAGTGGACCAACACCAGCAGATGTCATGGCTCCTCAAATCATCACTGACCGTGGAAACTTCACACTGGACCTCATGCAACTAGGACACTCTTCCTCCAGACTCTAGGACCTTAATTACCAATTGAAATGCAAAAATGTCCACAGTCCATGACGATTTGGAGAGCCATGTCATCTGCTGGTGTTGGTCCACTGTGTTTTATCAAGTCCAAAGTCAGCGCAGCCCTCTACCAGGACATTTTAAAGCACTTCATGCTTCCCTCCACTGACCAGCTTTATGGAGATGCTGATTTCATTTTCCAGCAAGACTTGGCACCTGCCCACCCTTCCAAAAGTACCAATACCTGGTTTAATGATCATGGTATCACTGTGTTTGATTGGCCAGCAAACTCGCCTGACCTAAACCCCATAGAGAATCTGTGGGGTATTGTCGAGAGGAAGATGAGAGACACCAGACCCAACAATGTAGATGAGCTGAAAGCCGCTATCAAAGCAACCTGGGCTTCCATAACACCTAAGCAACATAGACATGTGTACTGCCAAAAAAATTGTTAGTTTTCTTTTCATTCTTCTTTTGTTTGTTTTTTTTGTTTTTTCGGGTCATTCATTATGACCACAATTCGTAAATTTGTAAATTCATAAATTCGAAAATCTGAAAAGAAGAAAGAAGAAAATCCGAAAATTTGAAAAGAATAATTAACTAACTAATAATAACTAACTATTAAATTATAGGTATTGTACTTTCCTTTCAAATTTGGCTGTCAGTGAACATAGCAAATACGAATTGATCCAAAGTTACCAATTAGCCGAAAGAACGAATGCCGCATCTAAACAAATGGAACGGAACAAATTTATAATAAATAATAATAAAACGTTTTTTTTATTATTATTGGTATTTATTATTATTAATTTGTTACATTCCATTCATTTAGATACAGCATTCTTTATTTTGGATAATTCGTAACTTTGGATCAATTCGTATTTGTTACGTTCACTAACAGCCAAATTTTAAAAGCAAATTCAAAACCTATAATTTAATAGCTTGTAGTAGTTATGTTATTACTAGTTAGTTATTATTTTTGATTTTCAAATTTTTGGGTTTTCGGATTTTCACATTTTTTCAAATTTCTGAATTTTTTAGAATTTACAAATTTACGAATTTACAAATTTTTGAATATTCAAATTTACGGGTTTTCATTCATTCGGATATTTCTGAATGAATGAATTTGGAACAAAAATAATTGCACATGTCTAGTGGCACAGGCTGACCGCCTCCATGCCATGTTGCATTGATGCAGTAATTCATGCAAAAGGAGCCCCGACCAAGTATTGACTGCATACTATACTGTACATGGACATACTTTTCAGTAAGCCGACATTTCTGTATTAATAATCCTTTTTTTTTATTATTGGTCTTATGTAATATTCTAATTTTCTGAGATATTGAATTTTGGGTTTTCACTAGCTGTAAGTCATACTCATCAAAATTAAAAGAAAGAAATGCTTGAAATATATCACTCTGTGTAACGCATCTATATAAAATATATGAGTTTCACTTTTTGAAACTGAATTACTAAAATAAATGTACTTTTGATGATATTCTAAATCTATGAGATGCACCTGTATATAAGATGATTTACCACTAGAGGAGATAGAGAGTGAGTGGTTTGCTATGTAGCAAAGTCCCAGGCCTTCTTTGATCTAATGAGGACCTCCAGAGCCAAGGATAGCTGACATCCTTTTGTATGTAGTAGGTTGTGAGTCATGGTGGGTATAGAGTTGTTACGTTATTGGGCGCCAGACACTTCCTGGATGCAAAATAAAGTTTATATCTCTTAACAAACCTTTTTTGGGGGGAGAGAGGGTTAGGGCCAGGACACCCTTAGGTAGTTGCAAGATTAATTGTCAAACTCCAAGACTTATATAATAATAGGAGGGCAGCCATGCAGGGAAAGGCATCCAGCAAGATGCCACATCTGCATGTGTACGAATGCTGTCTCCTATGGCAACAGTCTTTAAAAGTTCCAAACACAAGGCTTAACAGTTCCTTCACTTTCACTACAATCACTCCTTGTAGTTCTTTAATACACTGAGCTCTTGGTCTCTCACTAGTTTCACTGATTCACTGCGACTGAATCCCTTGCAAAAAAAAAAAAATTATTAAATACTACCAAAAGAAAGCTTTATCTGTCTCAAAAGCAGTGGCGCTCCATCCATAGGGGTAACGCTGGCGCCACCCTGCCTCCCCCCCATCCATGCGTCCGGACCCCTGATTTACATGCATTCCAATAGGGGATTTTGTTTTATTTTAAGCACGTGATTAGAGCCAGAGGCTCTAAGACCCCTTTCACACCAGGGCGTTTTGCAGGCGCTATAGTGTTAGAAATAGCGCCTGCAAAACGCCCTAAAGAAGCTGCACCATTGTGTGTAGTGTGAAAGCCCGAGGGCTTTCACACTACAGCGGTGCGCTGGCAGGATGTCAGAAAAAAGTCCTGCCAGCAGCTTCTTTGGAGCGGTGAAGGAGCGGTGTGTTTACCGCTCCTCCACCGCTGCTCCCCATTGAAATCAATGGGGCAGCGCTGTAATACCGCCGGCAAAACGCAGATATTGCCGGCGGTTTTAACCCTTTCGCGGCCACTAGCAGGGGGTAAAAGCGCCCCGCTAGCGGCCGAAATGCGCCGCAAGTCCGGCGGTAAAACCGTTTTACCGCCCACGCTATCGGTGGTGTGGTGTGAAAGGGGTCTAATAGGCTTCAAAAAAGGGCACGGGGTGCAGAGCACTGCGCCTGAAGCCCACCCAGTTGTGTGAATAAATATTCGCTATTATCACACTGATTCTGCCTCCTGGCGAATCAATCATTTCCCAATTGGCCTAAAGGAGAAGCTACCCTATTGGCCAAGGGAGAACACGCACGGCGAGGACACAACTGTGACGCTAAAGAGGAGACACAGGGGAAGCCAGCCGCGGAGGGAAGCGATACCCGGGGTAACTGTTGCGGGTGACTGACCAGACCAGGGGGAGTGGGGGGGTGGGGTTTGCAGGGTATGGGTGACCTGACCTTGGGGGGTGTCTGTGCACTGTTTTCTGCCCCCCCCAAAAAAATATACCACCCGCCCCAACTGCTCAAAAGTGTAAAATAAAATGATTTGCATATATTGTTCCAAGACCGAGTTATGGTCAGTAAAATATCACAGCGCTGAAAACAAAATAATGGTCTGATAAGGAAGGAGGTAGTGGTTAAAGTCTATTAACTTTAAAAATAAAATCTAATAAAATAGCTATTTTACATAGCAGCAAAATTATTTTTTACAGAAATAGTTCCTTCAAACATTTGGAGAGGCCGGGTAACAGGTAAAGGAGCTTTGTGACAGTTTATGTCCAATGATGTACAGTCCTGTCTTTCTCCGGTGATGGATTCTGGAGAAGAAGAGAAGTATGTATGCAATGTTATTCAATCGCTTCTGTTTAGAATACATATCCTTACTGTCAAATAATTCCTCCTTGTCTCTGGTATTCAGCTGACCATAGCTCTGTACCTGTCTGACTTGTGATATCTACTGGAGTTCTATTTCTCCTGACCCCTCTGCCATCAAGAGGCTAAAATACATGAAAGAGGTCAGAGATCAAAGTGACCCCTGACCACAGACCTTGTACTACACATGAAGCATGAGACCCATTATCTTTAGAGCTCAGTGGTTGTAAAATGTGCTCCCATAAAACACTGTGGGCTCATTAGCTGCAGCTCTGACCACCTATGACCTATAAAGTATATTGGCTCTGAAGGTGGTCTGTCCAAAACTTCACTGAGCTTCAACCGTTTACTCTGTATATGTTTTGTTGAAGGTAAACAGCATAATTTGTTCTTGACAAAAAAGTAATTTCTTCTTGAAAAAAATGTGCTTACCTGAGGTCCTGTATAGGGAAGGTTGACTTGATGAACAGTGGAGATCACCACCAGACCAGCAGGAAACCTACAGTACATGATACATGTCTATTAGAAGAGGGGAGGTCTGGACAGCCGCACTCCAATAAAAAACGCCTTTATTGTGCAAAATAACAAAAGTACAAACCACAGCAGGGATACAGGATAAAAAACTGACGCGTTTCACACTCTCAACAGTGTTTAGTCATAGCTATGATACATGTCTCTAAGGCAGACCATACTACATGGATCGAAATTTGCTTAGTTCAGCAGGGTCTTGACAAATTTTAATCAATGTATGGACAGGGTGGTTGTATAGAAGTCGATCTACCGATCGATTTCTGTACAACCTTCCTATTGGACTATGGCTCAGCAGGAGGACCAACTACATCAAATCAAGACCTTTTTTTTTTTTTTTTACCCACTGGTTTAACGAACAATAAATGACTAATGTATGGGTTGCTTAAAGAGGAGTTTCCATTTGAAATATTTTTTTTAAGTCAGCAGTTCCAAATACTGCAGCTGCTGACTTTTAATAATCGGACACTTACCTGTTCCGCTTGGCGGAGGGGGGGGGGGACAGCCGGGCACCCACTGCGTATGTGCGAGCGGCGCCGTGATTAGCCACACAGTCATCTGCGACCTGTCATGTGTCCCAGATGACTGATAGGAGGGAGGAGGTAGAGCTGAGCCCTTCCTGCGCCGAGGAGAAGTGATGTCACGAGCCCAGGCACTGAAGGAGGCAGACTACCAGGGACCCCCTAGCAACAGGCATTTAGAGGTAAGTTAAAAAAAAAAATTCCAAATGTTGTTTTTTTTATTTATTTTTAGGAATTTTAATCATTTTTTTTTTGTGTGCAACACCACTTTAATTTGATCACTAGTGTTTTCTAGCAAATTTGTATTGAAGTATTTGTTTGTTTTTTTTATGTCCATTTTTTGGGCAAAAAAACCAAACCCAGACAGGGCTCCATGGCTGCATTACATTCTTTAATTTAAGCTGTATTCCAGCCCCAAAACTTCATTTAAATATATTCCTCAATAGCCACAAAGGGTATAAATCCACTTTGTGTGCACCAAATGCAAACCAACCTATTACCATGTAAAAGTAGCAATGACATAAACATTGTGCTGTAAATAGACTGTCCAGAGAGCAGAACAGTGAGAAGGACCCAGGCCCTCATGCACTACAAGTTGCCTGTTGTAAATTTGTTGTAGGTTCAGGCACCGCGTCCGACCACAGAGTCAGGATCCACCAGGTGCCTGGACTGACACCTGGCTCAGCCTCTCCGCGAGCCGTTGAGAGCCTGAGATGGCCTCTCCCAACCCCTCCACAGCCCAACGCTCCAATGAGAGAGGAGGAAGAAAAGCAGAGAGCTGTGATTGACAGCCTGCAACTTTCTGCTTACGGAGCTCTGAAAACTGAGCGATCGGCGATGTACCAGTCCTTAACCACTTCCCGCCTAAAGACATCATATGACTTTGACTTTGAGTGGAAATATCAGAATGATGCCTGCAGCTACAGGCATCATTCAGATATCCTTGTTTTCAGCCAGCGATTCTGTGCACCAGAAGTACAATCATAGCGGCAGTTCCATCGCTTGATTGTTCTTACAGGTGATGGGAGGGGACATTCCCCCAACCTGCCGCCATCCGGTGCTTCTCTGGGCTCTCCCAAACTTTCGGGGACCCGGAGAAAGAATCGTCCGCCGCCGGATAAAGACCATAGATTTCCGGTGACCAGATGGTCACCAGTCATCTCAATGACCGTCAGAGGCCTGAGCCTGACGTTATGACGTCACGTCTGGGCTGCGGATGTAAACAAAAGCCGCGATCGTGGCTGGTAAGCATGAGATTGTGGGCTATTTTTTCCAGTCTTGTGCTTTCCAGCCTGGAGGAGAGATGTGGAGTCTTACTGAACCAGCATCTCTCCATAAAGAGGACCTTTCACGAACGATTCATATTACAAGGGATGTTTACATTCCATGGAATAGGAAAAAAAATAAGCAAAATGTAAAAAAAGAGTAAAAATAAAAAAAAAAAGTAAAAAAAAATAATAATTTAAAACGCCCCTGTCCCTGGTAGTTCACGCTCAGAAGCGAACACACACATAAGTCCCCCCCACATATCTAAACGCTGTTTCAACCACACATGTGAGGTATCGCCGCAGGCGTTAGAGCATAAGCAATAATTCTAGCACTAGACCTCCTCTGTAACTCTAAACATGTAACCTATAAAAAATGTTAAACTGTCACCCATGGAGATTTTTAAGTACCAAAGTTTGGCGTCATTCCACGAGTGTGCACAATTTTAAAGTATGACATGTTGGGTATCTATTTACTCGACGTAACATCATCTTTCACATTATACAAAAAACAGCTAACTTCACTGTTTTTTTTTTTTTTAAATCATGAAACTTTTTTTCCCCCCAAAAAAAGCTTGAAAAATTGTTGCACAAATACTGGGCGAGATAAATAGTTGCAACGACCGCCATTTTATTCCCTAGGGTGTCTGCTAAAAAAATATATATAATGTTTGGGGGTTCTGAGTATTTTTTTAGAAACAAAATGAAAATTTTTACATGTAGGAGAGTAGTGCCAGGTATGGAAGTGGTTAAACTTTTTTTTTTTTTTTTTGCTGGCTAACTGGTAAGTATGCTGGGAATATTTTGTGTTGTGTTTGTTCTGTGCAAAGCTCTTCTATGTGCACCTTACTATAAAAAAAAACAAGTTATAAATTGATTGAAGCCATTGTCATTTTTGTTAAGTATGTTTTCAAAAGTTATAGAAAAAATGTGTTATTTTTCTTATGTAAACTGCTAGTCCCATCAGTTCACCGTATAATAGACATAAACAAAGGCAAGCATGTTTGAAGTCCAGCCTATGTGAAAACCATGGATGCTTTTATAGATACAGTGGAGAAAAATACAAATACATGGACAGAAAGTTATTTGCAGGGTCACTAAATGACCATTTGCTGACCGCCCTATAGCACTTTTACTGCTATAGGGTGGAAGCTGTGCACAGGATCATGTATATATGCGAGGTGGGCTGCTTTTGCTGTGATAATTCACAGCAGAAGCTGATCTGGGGGTCCAGGGGACTAGATGTCACCCGGTAATCGTTACCGTGTACACAAAAACACTGGCAAGGCACACAGTTACCTTTTGATCACCCTAGATATTTAATCCCTTCCCAGCCAGTGTCATTAGTACAGTGACAGTGCATATTATTAGCACTGATCACTGTATTAGTGTCATTGGTTCCCGCAAAATGTCAAAAGTGTCAGTGTCCCATAGTCTGTCGCAATATTGCAATTGCGCTATAAGTCACCAATCACCACCATTACTAGTAAAAAATATAAATAAAAATTCCATAAATATATCTCATAGTTTGTAGACACTATAGCATTTACGTAAACCAATCAATATATATGCTTATTGGAATTTTGGTTACCAAAAACATATAGCAGAATACATATTGGCCTAAATTTATAAAGACATTTTATTATTTACATTTTTTTATTGTAAGTGTTTTAAAGCAGAAAGTAAAAAATATTGTTTTTTTTGTTTTTTCAAAATTGTCAGTTTATAGCGCAAAAATTAAAAACGCAGTGGTGATCGAATACCACCAAGTGGAAGCTCCATTTGTGGTATAAAAAAAAGATATATATTGTATTTGGGTACAGCTTTGCATGACCACGCAATCGTCAGTTAAAGTAACACAGTACCGTATGCTAAAAAATGTCCTGGTCATGAAGGGGGATAAATCTTCCAGAGGTCAAATGATTAAACTGAAATACATAACATTTTTGTTTTTGGGTTTAACTATTTTCCAACCACCTGCCGCAGATGTACTGGGGCAAAGTGGCTTGGCTGCGCAAAGAACAGCAATTTGGTACAGCGATTTGTGCACTAGCAATCAGCGGCACGTGCGCGCTATGATTAGCCAGCGGGGGAGCCAATCAGCGGGCCGCCCGAGATTGTTCCCCGCAGAGAGAGAGCAGGGATCTGCCGAAGTAAACAAGGCAGATCTCCGTTCTGTCAGGGGATGACAGTGAGATCTGTCTTCCTGCTAAGCAGGAAGATGGATCTGTGTTTTTCCCCAGTCAAGTTAGAAAACACAAACCGGGAACACATTTAACCCCTTGATCGCCCCTGATGTTAACCCCATTCCCTGCCATTGTCATTTATACAATGTCCATGCATATTTTTAACATTAATGTATTAATGTCACTGGTTCCAAAAAAAGTGTCAAAAATGTCTGTTAGGAGTCCGATCTGTCCACCGCAGTGTCGAAGTCCCGTTAAAAATCGCTGATCGCTGCCATTAATAGTAAAATAAAAGAAGAATACAAATGCCATAAATCTATCCCATATTTTGTAGACGCTATAACTTTTGTGCAAACCCCTCAACACACGGTCGGACATTCTGACCACAAAATCCGTCTGATTTTTTCCGACGGATTTTGGCCTAAATCTGTTTTGCATACAGACGGTCGCACAAAGTTGTCAGAAAATCTGATCGTTCTGAACGAGGCGACGTCAAACATGTACGTCGGGACTATAAACGGGCCAGTTGCCAAAAGCTTTCATCTCTTAGTTTATTCTGAGCATGCATGGCACTTTGTCAGTCGGAATTGTCTACACACGATCGGAAATGAATGCGATCGGATTTTGTTGTCGGAAAATTTTAGATCCTGCTCTCAAACTTTGTGCGTCAGAAAATCTGATGGAAAAAATCCGATGGAGCCCACACCCGGTCGGATTTTCAAACAACATGGTCCCATCGCACATTTTCCGTCGGAAAATCCGAGCGTGTGTATGGGGCATTATTGCTTTTTTTTTTTTTACCAAAAATATGTAGAACACATATTGATTTAAACTGATAAATTAATTATTTTTTTCTATATTTTTATCGTATATATATTATAGCAGAAAGTAAGAAAAGAAATGTTCAAAATTGTTGGTCTTTTTTTGTTTATAGCGCAAAAAATAAAAACCGCAGAGGTGATCAAATACCACCAAAAGAAAGCTCTATTTTTGGGGGAAAAAAAGGACGTCAATTTTGTTTGGGTACAACACATAGCTCCCAACTGTCCCTGATTTGGAGGGACTGTCCCTGATTTGGAGAAATGTCCCTCTGTCCCTCTTTCCCCCTCATTTGTCCCTCATTTTGGACTGATCTATATAGTTGTATATAAAATGCACTTTTTATCTTTCAAAAAGTGTTTCCCAGTGCTAAACCTTTCATCCAGATTCGAAATTGCTGCATTTGTAAATTTTAAAAGCCGATATAAAGGTATAGTAGTGGTAAAAAAAGTTTTTGGTTAATTCTCCTTTAAGGGGGTGTGCCTGCATGCGTTTGCTAATAGGTGTCCCTCCTTCCCATTTCAAAATTTTATGCTGCACGACGTTGCACAACTGTGCAATTATCAGTTAAAATAACACAGTGCCGTATCGCAAAAAAAAATAAATGGCCTGGTTATGAAGGAGGTAAATCTTCCAGAGGTCAAATGATTAAACTAAAATACATAACATTTTTGTTTTTGGGTTTAATTATGTTTTCATTTTCCAGCCGGGAGAAAGGGCATAGTTGCAACCAAAGCACCTAAAATCTAATAAGACATCTGATTGGTTGATGCGGGCAACAGGAACTTCTTACGCTTTGTGTTTTTTTTTTTATGCATGAAGCTCTTTTTTATTCTATCAATTAGTAAAAGCAGAGGGCACATATTGAGCTGTACAAAGCGTTGCATGCCATAGATTCCAGAGATGGCAATTCCACCTCCAACATCTGAAGGGACTGAAGAAAGTAGGATTAGCTAAGTGATAATAATATCACAGAACCTTTGTGCTCCTCCCACCACATTCTCCTAATCATACAGTTAGTGTATGATTCCCCCCTCCACCCTTGTCTTGGGATCTGGTGCTGGCTGAGAGCTTGTGGCTCACTTCTCCCCCCTCTCCAAAGGCCTTTCACTTGTCTCTTTCCATCACATGCTCCAGAGCTGAGAGAAAACAGAACCACGCTCCTCGGGGTTCACCGCCTCCTTCCATGTTAGCATTGCTCAGTCATTGGAATACACAGGACTGTCCCAAACACAGTCCCAGACTGATCCCAGTCCATCAGTAAAGCGGTGCAGTCTACAGAAGTCAGCCTCTGATGAGACAATGCAGAGCGGGATTCTGGAACTACTATGAAAGTGAACTTCTGCTGCCAAATGACCTCACATTTAGCTATGATGTATCCAACATGAAAGTTATAGTTGTTTTAAAAAGTGCCAACATATTCCAAAGCACCATATGGCAGGCAGAGTGAAAAGACATGTAAGCGGAGAAGTGGTGGGTTATTATTATTATGGGGAAATCCTGGTGGAATCCTGGGATCCTTAGCTGTAAAGGGGCCCAGATCATTGTTACATAGGGGTCTATTAAAAAAAATTAAAATCTCCCAGTTAAAGTGATTCTGTGTGAATGGCAAAAATAAACAAATGCTATTAGGCTAATGTGTTTCATTCATTTAAAATGTAAAATATGGCACTTGGCCACTAGATGGCACTAATTATCATAAGATTTTTTTTTATTAACGCATTTGCTCAAAATGAATGTACACAAACATTCATTGGGCGAATTGCTATGTGATTTTTCAAATCTTGGTGGAATCCTGGGATCCTTAGCTGTAAAGGGGCCCAGATCATTGTTACATAGGTGTCTAGTAAAAAAAAAAAAAAAAAAAAAAAAACAATCACCCAGTTAAAGTGATTCTGTGTGAATGGGAAAAAAAGCAAATGCTATTAGGCTAATGTGTTTCATTGATGGGAAAAAAAAACAAATGCTATTCGGCTAATGTGTTTCATTGATTTAAAATGGAAAATATGGTACTTGGCCACTAGATGGCCCTAATTATCATATGATTTTTCTTTTTTCTTTTTTTTTTTTTACCCCATCTGCTCAAAATAAATGTACTCAAACATTCATTGGGCGAATTGCTATGCAATTTTTAAAATCCTGGTGGAATCCTGGGATCCTTAGCTGTAAAGGGGCCCAGATCATTGTTATATAGGGGTCTATTAAAAAAAAAAAATCACCCAGTTAAAGTGATTCTGTGTGAATGTGTGAATGGGAAAAATAAACAAATGCTATTGGCTAATGTGTTTAATTGATTTAAAATGGAAAATGTGGCATTTGGCCACTAGATGGCCCTAATTATTATATGATTTTTATTTCATTTTTACCGAATTTGCACACTAGTTTCATTGGGCGAATTTCTATGCAATTTTTTTTTTTTTATAACTAGACCCATTAGTGTTGGTGTATATGTCAGTAAATTTAGAAGATGCAAATATTTATGTAAATATGCACCAATACCAAATAATTTTTTTTTGGTATTGTATTTATGTTTGTGATGAAGTTGATACTTCCAAGTTTAATTCCAAGTTATTGGATACAAGGATCATTAGAGGTTGGTTGTGAGGGGATGCATTGTCCAGCTGCCACACATCTGTGTATCTAAACCCAAGAAATAATGTATTGCAGCTTGCCGTTCATTATCCTTTAGGTTTTCCTTTTTTGTTTGATTTATATTCACCTGGTAATCACGCAAAAAAAAAAAAAAACAATCTTCCTCTACTAGGCAGACAAAGCTTACTGATTGTCCTGTATCCATGGAGAAGTAGCATTGTCACCCAAGGACAGGCCATGTGTTAGGACTACAATATGCCTCCCCCTTATCTCTTTTTTATATGTCCACCTGATGGGTTTTACTTCCTTTCTTTGCCCCATGCAAAGTGAAAGCATAATGTGCTAGTATGCATCGCATACTAGCACATTATGTGAGACTTACCTGTAAACAAAGCCCGTGCCGTCCCCACTGCAGGCCACATCCGTGTTCGCCTCTCTTCCTTCCCAGACGCAGACTCCGGCTCTGTGTCTGGCGGGTGACATCACTCCTGCGTGGCAGTCACGGCACTCACTCGTGAAGAAACGGCACGGGGGGGGGGGCGTTTCTTCCCAGCGCATGCGCCGATGACACCATTGGTGCAAAATACAGTAAATATCTCCTAAACAGCGCACGTTTAGGAGATATTTACAGTACCTATAGGGAAGCCTTTTTTTATAGTGTACATATACACTCACCGGGCTACTTAATTAGGTGCACCTGTTCAATTGCTTGGTAACACAAATTGCTAATCAGCCAATCACATGGCAGCAACTCAGTGCATTTAGAAATCTAGACTTGGTAAAGACGACTTGCTGAAGTTAAAACTGAGCATCAGAATGGGGAAGAAAGGGGATTTAAGTGACGTTGAACGTGGCATAGTTGTTGGTGCCATATTGGCTGGTCGGAGTATTTCAAAAACTCCTGATCTACTGGGATTTTCATGTACAACCATCTCTAGGGTTTACAGAGGATGGTCCGAAAAAGAGAAAATATCAAGTGAGTGGCAGTTGTGTGGATGAAAATGCCTTGTTGATGTCAGAGGAGAATGGTCAGACTGGTTCAAAATGATAAAGGCAACAGTAATGCTCCGTACACACGACCGGTATTCCCGTCGGAAAAAACTCTGAGGGAGTTCCGATGGAATTCCACTGAAACTGTCTTGCGTACACTCCATTACACCAAAGTCCAGCCATAAAGAACCCGGTGACTTACAACACGTACGACGGGACTATAAAAAGGAAGTTCAATAGCCAGTAGCCAATAGCTTCTGTCTCCTACTTGCTTCAGAGCATGCATCGTTTTTGGTCCGTCGGAACAGCATACAGACAAGTGGTTTTCCCGATAGGAATTGGTCCGTCAGAAATATTTAGAACATGTTCTCTTTCTAGGTCTGTCAGAATTTTCGACGTAAAAAGTCAGATGCGGCATACACACGATCGGAATATACGATGAAAAGCTCCTGCCAGACATTTTCTCATTTGTACGGGGGCATAACTCAAATAACCACTCTTTACAACCAAGGTATGCAGAATACCATTTCTGAACACAGAACACATTGAATCTTGATGCAGATGCGCTACAGCAGCAGAAAACCACATATGGTCCCACTTCTATCAGCTAAGAACATGAATCTGAAGCTACAATTCGCACGGGCTCACCAAAATTGGACAATAGAAGATTGGAAAAGCGTTGCCTGTTCTGAGGAGTCTCGATTTCAACAGCGACATTCAGATAGTAGGGTCAGAATTTGGCATAAACAACATGAAAGCATGGATCTATTAACGGTTCAGGCTGGTGGTGGGGGTGTAATGGTGTGGGGATATTTTCTTGGCACACTTTGGGCCCCTTAGTACCAATTGAGCATTGTTTACATGCCACGACCTACCTGAGTATTGTTGTTGACCATGTCCATCCTTTTATGACTACAGTGTACCCCTCTTCTGATGGTTACTTCCATAATGCACCATGTCACAAAGCTACAATCATCTCACACTGGTTTCTTGAACATGACAATGAGGTCACTGTGCTCCAATGGCCTCCACAGTCACCACATCTCAATCCAATACAGCACCTCATGGATGTACAGCCAACAAATCTGAAGTAACTGTGTGATGCTATCATGTCAATATGGACCAAAATCTCTGAGGAATGTTTCCAACACCTTGTTGAATCTATGCCATGAAGAATGAAGGCAGTTTTGAAGGCAAAAGGGGGTCCAACCCGGTTCTAGCAAGGTGTACCTAACAAAGTGTCCGGTGAGTGTATACACTACCCTGATGGCTGCACACTGGTCGAGCTTCCTTATAGTCACAATGGTGGACCAAATGTATACAATGTTTAGGTTTTATTGGGAGCATATGTGACAGAGTAACAATGCAGGAAAACAACTGAAAGAAAGAGACAGAGTGTTGCCATCCTACAACAGAAATTTCTGGAAAAAAGACCCTTATGATAGGCTCACCAAGCATTATTTTAATGAAAGCTGCAGATTTACAAAGATCTATAATTACTGTTGAAATTACGTTAACATTTAAAGCTTCTAAGAGATTTTATTTATTGAGTTTACATATACTTTAAGTGTCCCGAAATGCCCCTACTTGCCTTTTCTTCCTCATATAGCTACGCAACATTACAGACTTCAGATCAGACTTTCCTCTGTTTAGCAATACAGAATGGCAGTGTAGGTGTCAGAACAGGTGAGAAATGAAAAGACTTGCTATCGTGCATGTTATTTCAACGTTACAGCGTCTCTTAAAAGTGTTACTTAAATAGTCATTAAAAAGGAACTGCAGTCTGCTCACATAATTTGTAATAAAAACATCTTTGCCACTCTGAAGCTTCCTTTCCACTTTGCATATTATTTTATATATACTGTGGTTCCGTACTTGCCAAATATGCTGCAGAAATCTCCCTCCACTAAGTCTGGCTGCATCCATTTTAACTGTGGGCAGATGAAGTTGCTGCCTGTTTACTTCCTGGATTTACACAGAGGCACACCTCCAGTTCTGCAGCTCTTATTGGCCCTCTTATGACTCACCCCCCTCCCTTCCTGGCAAACCCTCATGAGAGTGAGAGAGAGCGCTGGGCATGAGGTCATAAGCCTAAGGCTTTTTACCAGACAAGAAACAGGAAGTGGGCTGTATAAGGTATTTAGGGGCAGAAAAAAAAAGTTTTATTATTCAAAGTTAAAACACCAAGGGCAGAGGATTTAATAGATGGAAAGTTGAAAAAATAACTGAAGTCCCGCTTTAAGCAAAATGTATGTATTTTATACAATACCGTAGTCTATAATCTTTTTGCCAGCTTCCTGTAATAACTATCACAGTAGCACTTGGGCTGTTAGACAGCCAATCAGGCTTTATTGCATCAATACTGTTGTAGCACTGACCTCCGAAGGAGCGGCTGATTTAATTAGGCTTACCGTTACCTTCTTGACCTCGTGCATGTCTAGGGGTTTCCCAAGGTAGATGGCCCAAGAACTGCAGAGACTGACACCAGATCCGCTTAAGGGATTTTTATTTGCAAAAAGGGTAAACAAACACAGTCTCTCAAATTAGGGTTAGAGGGTTTAGGTAGGAAAGTCCAGGTACTCTTGGAACTAAGTCAAATAGAAAAAAGAGTCTCTCACATGCAGGAAATCCAGAGAATTGCCATTCACAGCTGGATCCTCACCCATATCAGATAGTCCTTCTCTCACCAGGCCTAGCAGCCAACAGTCTCTGCCACAGACTTGTTATAGAACACTTGAGTAAAGTCTCTGCCACAGACTTGTTGTAGAACACTTGAATAACTGAAAGATGTAGACAACTCAGTGAACCCTCTAGATGCGCTTGGGGTCTTTCAACTTAACCTGCAGGCTCCCGCAGAGAAGCCAACCTTTGCGTGGCCTTCCCCCCGAAGAGTTCTCCCCTGGATGCTTCTACAGTTGCTGGGCCTCTTCACAAACCGAGACCACTTTCAAATCCTTCTTTCAGTTACTTTGCCTCGGCCAGCCAGCCCCGAGACTTGGAATCGGGTGGATCCATGAGAGCCCTGGGGGCTGGTCAGGAGAACCAGGACCAAACAGTCAGAAAGATCTTCTAGACCGGAACCCCCGAAACACGTGATGTCAGCACCTTAAGTGCCCCCTCCCAGAATGCACAGCAAGAGTGACGCTCCCACTGGGCTGGTTCAGAGAGAGAACTGGCACTCAATGCACCCAACTAGACTGCGTTCTAGCACCTGCCAGACATGATAGCGCCACCTATGGTCAAGCAGAACATCATGCAATCCAGCCAGACTAGTAATGAGACCAAAATTTAGAGTAATTAAACCCAAAACCAAACTGCAGTTCCAGGAATATTAAATGCCAAAAAACACATAGCGCATGCTCTTCAGGAGCCGGCGCTACACTGTGCATATAACAAATAAAGCTTTCTTATTGAAGCAGAGATTAAGCGGGCCCTACATGGATTAAAATTTGTCTGGTTCAGCAGGGACAGGCCGAATTGCAGTCTATGTATGGCCACTGTGATCTACCGATGGACTTCTGTAAAATCTGTTCATAGCCACAAGTGTTTTAAACACTCTCTTCCCGTGTCTGTTGAAAATGTACTTTTTTTTTGTGCAGCATACCAGAAGTCCTAAGGCTACATACACACTTGAGCTTAGCATTTTCAAGCATTTGTTCTAGGAGTTTTTTAGCGTTTTTTTTTTTAGCAGATTTGTAAATATTATAGCTATTTTTTATTTAGGTATTTTTACTGTGCTCAATAGAAACCTGTGTGATTTATGTAGCAACGCTAGAAAAGGGGAGGGGAGTTGCTATTTTAACTAAAAATGTCTGAAAAAAACGCTCATTTCTCGCTGGTCAGACATTTTCCATTGAAGTCTATGGGGACAAAAATGCTCAAATCTGCCTGAAAAGTAGCTCATGTACTTTTTTGAGCGACAGGTGTTTTGCTTCAGGCTACAAAATGCTCAAATGGGAACAGGGGCAAAGGAAATGAATGGAATTTTGCTTGTTGAGTGTTTCTGAGCGTCAAGCTTCGAGCTGAAAAACATGATGTGGTCTACATCACAAGGTGCTCTATAATGAAAATTGCTATGAGTGCCAACATAGTCATTGTGGGTCCCAGGTCTTCATGATACCTGTGCCTTTTTTTTGGCCAGCAAATGTGAAGAGTGGCATCACTGGACAATAAGAAGGTGTCTGTGGCAGGAACGTGCAGGCTTACAATGACCATTGATGCACTAAAGGCAATTTTTATTAAACAGATCCCTGGCATGTAATGCTTTTGGGGCACTTTGTAAAGAAACAAACTACATGCTTAATTCTCAGGTTGCGATGCTTCCTCTGGGTTCCATGTTAAAATTGCCTACCTCCTTCATAAAATGCTAGCTACCTGGCTGTCCCTGGCATCAATACTTTGTGATCCATTGACCTGCAATAACTCTACTGCCTGGAGTCAGAACTCATAATCTGCAAACTTGCTCCAGGTCAGTGACACCATTGCCTGACCTCATTCACACCCTAATGCATCCTTATTGGCCAACAAATGCTATATACAGCATCAATGGTCAAAAAGAAGGTACCGGCTGTATGAGGAGGCTGCCAGGGATCGACCAAGAAAGCTGTAGTCTATATTTTTATAACATAATTAACTGGACTTTATTACGAACAAAAGTTTTGAAGATAAAGCATAGAAATTACCAAGTATCTGAAGTTGACTAAATCTGATGCCACAGTAGAAGGTAAGACAAGTCCAGAACCCCACTTTAAAGGGGCCCTAGAAGAGGCATTACTGTGCCTGCAACATTGTATCACAAGAATAGATGGTATAGAAAGTAGTATTAATACTTAAAGGTGCAAAACTTTATAATGTGTTAATTTGCATAATGGAGGGTCTGAGATTTAGTTATGCCTTGGAGATCTGATTAATAACCAAGGCTGTCAGCAGTTACCTGGATGTGCCTACTTTTGGGAACTGGAGCCACCAAGAGATGGTAAGGTGAGGCCACATCACTATAGAAGATGCAATACTGTGCTTGGAAGAAGGGATTACAATCTTCCTTATTATAGGAAATCATATGATAAGTGAAAGATACAACACTGTATAATGTGGTTTATATTTGCATAACAGATTGCCTGGAATTGGTACGTACCAAAGAGATCTGACGATTAATCAAGAATCTCAAAAGGTAGTTGGACGTAGACCTGGAGAGCTGTAGAAAGTAAGGTCCACAGGTCTACTTTAAAACTGATCTCCAGGCTTTCAGCCACTTTGTAAAATGTGCTGGCATACCATGGGTGACTTCAGAATAGGTAAATATGGGCACCTTTCCTTTTACATGGTAGATAGAATAGGCTTAGAATGGAGGTGGGAGTAGGTTAAGCTTAGTTTTGACTGAACGTCCACATGTTCCAAGTCCAACAAGATGCATGCTACCTGGCAGTTTACAGCTATCACTATACTCCTGGGGCTTTGAAATATTGCAAAGTGCTCTGTGATTGGAAAGAAGGAGGGAAAGGTGGTAACAGCATCTGTATGTGACTCTGCAGCTGCAGAAACTGAGACCAGGAGGTCTAGCATTGGAGCACCAAAATTATAGCCGTAGCTATGCTCCCTGAGCTCAATACAAATGTTAATTGTAGATTTAAGGGATAAGTTAATGAGCTGGCTTGGATCTCATTGGACTCAGTTCCCCATAAACGTTTACTGTACATAGCAAGGTCCGTTGGCATGGACCATAGGGTGAGTACATGGTTTGAAAACTAGCTACAAGGACAAGTTCAGAGATTGGTGATAAATGGGGAATACTGGGAATTTTCAGGGGTGGGAAGTCGGTTCCCTCAGGGTTCTGTCCAGGGACCTATCCTGGGTAATTTTTTCATAAACGACCTGCAGGATGGGGTAAACAGCTCAATCTCTGTATTTGCGAACAACACTAAGATAAGCAGGGCAATAACTTTTCTGCAGGATGTGGAACGCTTGCAAGGAGATCTGAACAAATTAATGGGGTGGGCAACAACATGGCAAATGAGGTTTAATGTAGAAAAATGTAAAATAATGCATTTGGGTGGCAAAAATATGAATGCAATCTACTCACTAGGGAGTAAACCTCTCTGGGAATCAAGGATGGAAAAGGACCTGGGGGTCCTAGTAGATGATAGACTCAGCAATGGCATGCAATGCAAAGCTGCTGCTAACAAAGCAAACAGAATATTGGCATGCATTAAAAAGGGAATTAACTCCAGGGATAAAGCATTAATTCTCCCACTCTACAAGTCTTTGGTCCGGCATCACCTGGAGAATGCTGTCCAGTTCAGGATGTACTGGAAATGAAGCCAGTACAAAGAAGGGCAACAAAGCTAATAAAGGGTCTGGAGGATATTAGTTATGAGGAAATGTTGCGAGTATTGAACTTATTCTCTCTGGAAAAGAGAGGCTTGAGAGGGGATATGATTTCAATTTACAAATACTGTACTGGTGACTCCACAATAGGGACAAAACTTTAAAACTTTTTTGTGGAAGGGAATTTAACCCCCCTGGTGGTATTCCCGAGTCTGGCTCTGGGTGGATTTTCAGTACCAACAGCGGTACCCCTCAGCCACATTCGGGATCGCATCGCAGTATCCAGGAAGAGGTTACTTACCTTCTCCCCAGGATCCTGCGATGTCTCCCCGCACTGTGTGTGAGCCGTCCTCCACTCGACCTATAACGGAGCCGAGCTCCGTTCCCTGCGAGTGTTGCGACACACGGGAATGGAGAATGGCACCAAATTCCAAGTAAAACACACAACACAAAGTAATTCAAGTAAAACACACAATACATATACAGTACACTGTAATTGTAATCTTACTGATTACATTACTATATCAATTTATTTCACATCCCTTTTGTCCCTAGAGGTTTGTCCAGTGCCCTGCATGCAGTTTTGTATTAGAAATACTGTTCTTACTGCCTGGAAACTAGAGATTGTCCATAGCAACCAAAACCGTCCCTTTACATCAAAAGTGGTTTTAGACCAGCTAGAAAAAAGCGATAATAAATTAGAATTACTTGCAGAATTGAGAGATAGCGATTTGTGGGGAAATCTGTCATCAAACACTGAAAGTAATTACAGTGACAATTCTGCAACTGACCAAATGTCAGTGTTTTTGATTTGATTAAATTATTGAATAATTATTATTATTATTTGTTATAATTATTTATAGTTATTTATTATATTATAATTTATGATTTCGTTTTTCAAACTTTATCATACCCGGGATGTCTGCTAGACTCTGGTTTGAACAGATTTAAGTGAGTTATTCCTAAGAATTACAGGCCTACAATATAAAACGCCAAATTTCCATGCAAAATAATCAGCATCAAAAATCTGAAATAATCATACCACCAGGGAGGTTAATACGACACGTGGCCACTCACTAAAATTTGAAGAAAAGAGGTTTAACCTTAAACTACGTAAAGGGTTCTTTACTGTAAGAATGGCAAGGATGTGGAATTCCCTTCCACAGGCGGTGGTTTTATCGGGAGGCATCGATAGTTTCAAAAAACTATTAGATATTTTCTGTATTGGGGGCTCTACTTGTTTTTTGTCTTTCTACTGTTTGTATTGTGGGGTACTCTCCACCGGAGTATCTATCTAAATAAATAAAATTTATATTTGAAAAAAAAAAAAAACTATTAGATGAGCACCTGAACAACTGCAACCTTCAGGGATATACAATGTAATATTGACATATGATCACACACATTGGTTGGACTTGATGGACTTGTGTCTTTGTTGAAACTCACTTACTATGTAACTTAACCCTAGTAATCAAGGACATTTTACAAAGTGGTTGAATTCCTGGAGTTCAGCTTTATTATTAGTATTATACAGAATTTATATAGCGCCAACAGTTTACGCAGTGCTTTACAATATAAAAGGGAGAAAATACAATTATAATACAATCAAATAAAAGAGGATTTAGAGGGCGCTGCTCAGAAGAGCTTACAATCTAATAGGGTGGGGAGATGGTACAAAAGGTTGTAACTGTGGGGAATGAGCTGATGGAAGTGGTAAAAGATTAGTTGGAGATGTGATAGGCTTTCCTGAAGAGTTGAGTTTTCAGGGATCGCTTGAAGGTAGCAAGAGTAGGGGATAGCCGGACAGGTTGAGGTAGCGAGCTCCAGAGGATGGGAGAGGCTCTGGAGAAATCCTGGAGACGAGCATGGGGGGAGGAGACGAGAGAGCTTGAGAGTAGGAGGTCTTGAGAAGAGCAGAGAGGACAATTTGGGTGATATTTAGCTTTAAATTCACAGTTGAACGTGCTTTACTGTGGCTACAATTAATCACTATTGCGCATATAAGAACTGCTATGAATGATGAAAGGTACAATACTATGTAATACAATGTGTCAGTGTTATATGAAATATGGAAAATTAATAAATATTGCGTAGGTTCACTTCCCTCGGCATTCAAAGTAGGGCCTATTCTATATCACGTGAGATATTTTCTCAGTGGAATTTTTTCCCAGTGGACCATAAATCTAACACATTGTTTAACCACTCAAGGAAAAAAAGAAAACGGTTTTGAGAATTTATCTCACACCATATTGCCATATATGGAATTTCCCCTGTATATAGATAGAGATAATGTATATACAATACAGTCACGAGCTATGTCTGAGTCCACATCGGTGTTAACATGCACTCTCCTTATTTTGATTAGGAATGTTTTAAAGAGAGATACGTGCAAACAGACCCTTAAGCATCAGACTAGAGATTTAATTGCTTTTTTATCACGAAGAAGGATGTAATGTATTAACTAATGTACGGAAATATGAACAAAAATAGAACAAGGTTGTAAATAGTTATTGCATTATGCCTTAAACAAACAATTTTAAAAGAAAACATTCAAGAAAGGAAAATTATGAATAAACATATGTTTTACGTCATCTCGGTGAACCAATTAGGCTAAACCACATTTTTTTTTTCTAGTAATCCTTATGTTGTTTTTTAGAGAGATAAATATAGAACAATAAAGGGAACAAAAAGGCAGGAACATAAAACAAGGCAGAAGAAAGAAAAAGGAAAAATTGTCTATAAACGTGATAAATTTTCCTGCAGTTAATATGCTCAATTTTGCTGTTATTCAGTTAAAAATGTATTTTTTGACAATCATATATCATTTTTAGATAAAATTATTAAACAGAAGAAAAAAAGAAAAAAAAAGATAGCTGAGAAACAATGAAAAAAAGAAACACAGAAATCAAAAAAGAAGAAAAAAAAACATTGCAACTAATCGGTTAATAGATTTGATATTTTCAGCTGTTGCAAATTCTTTTTGCTAAAATATATTGTCTCTTTGAAATCTCAAATTTAATTAATATATATATAAAAAAAAATCACAAATGTTTAAACTGACTTTAAAGTTTATGAATATGATTCTGTAAATAAAATGTCTGCTTATAGTGTGCACAATTGTTCACTGCAAAAAAAAAGTGTGAAAATCGAATAAAAAATAAAAAAAACCTTTGTTTTAGAGATCAGTCTAATGGATTAATATGGTGATAAACCTGTCCAAAAACATCGATGTTAATGTCCTTCTTCAAGCTGCACAGTTCGGTGCTCTTTTGGCAGGGACCACATCAAAAGTATACTTAGTCATTTTACATTAGTATAATAGTGTAGACTAGATGATGTGTATAAATTGAAGTAACCACATACTTTGATTGTACAATGAACTTGTCCCTGACTTTTTTTTTTAATGTAGCCACTATTATTAATACAGCCACATTAATTAGGAGACAATTGCCCCATGATATTCAACTACCCAATCTTGTATGGGAAAATTAAAAGAAAACAGAAGTTTTCCACGTAACATGAATTTCTTATAAAGGTAACAGAGGTCATTGTAAGCTTAGAATCACATGAATACATACTGTTAGCACATTGTTATTTCTTTATTTCTCTTATCCAGATAAGCAAGAGTGTATATATATATATATATATATATATATATATATATATATATGTTCATTTCAGTGTAAAACCGTTCAAAAGATGTCTATGAAGGTCATGGTAAAGCTCTTAGTAGTTTGGTTACATTCAGCTGGAGTTATTTAGTTCAAAAGATACTGTTGTAACTTCAGAAATATGCAGTCATTATTTAAAGCAACTGTTACATGTTGGGAATGATTTACAAAAGTAAAGTAAACTGAATAGGAGCTATATTCACTATTAGAATGGATGGGAGAATGTGAAAAAAGTCAACATTTTTCTGCACGATTGGATTTTTAAAACATACAGGTTCTTGTCACTTTCCCATTCCTAATCACCCCCAAAAGCCAGCTTTTTATTTTCTATAACAGACTTAAACTCTGTTTTTAGGTTCAGCTCTCTGACCCCAAACCCCCTCCATCCATGCAGCCTATGTGAACATTATTATTTATTACAGGTACTTATATAGCACCGTCAATTTATGCAGTGCTTTACATATACATTTTACATTCACAGCAGTCCCTGCCCTCAAGGAACTTACAATCTAAGGTCCCCAACTCACATGAACATACTAGGTCCAATTTAGATAGGAACCAATTATCTACCAGCAAGTCTTTGGAATGTGGGAGGAAACCCATGCAGGCACAGGGAGAACATGTAAAATTCAGGCAGGCAGTGGTATTCAAACCAATGACCCTAGTGCTGCTGGGCAGAAGTGCCAACCATTTACCCACTGTGCTCCCTATATATATGCCTGACATGCTTACCTTTACCCAGGCCCCAATTTGATAGTAACCACAAGATGCTTTCAGAAACTTTCCTGGTCATGCTGTGGCAGAGGCTGATTCTAGTGTGAGGCAGAGGCACTTGATTGGGTGTTCAGACAGAGTTAGTCAATAAGTACCTCTGCCTCATGCAATTTCTGCCCCCTGTCTTAATGTAACTAACTTGGTGGTTGGTACCAGGATGGAACCTGATCCTGCAAATAGGTATTTCAGGATTGGTAATGTTAGGTTTAACTAATGAGAAGTGATGGAGGGGGACTAAACCTAAATTCAAAGTTTGATCCACTGACAAAAACAGCAGAGGGTGGAGTTGGATCTTCATCTGCAGCATCACTGATAAACACAAACATTCAGCTCAACCAAGCATTCCTGTTTAGTTTATGCAGTATGAAGGGGGAGAAAGTCACAGACACTCTATCCATTGAAAGTCAAATCTACCCCTCTCTACTTTTTTGGTGGGAATCCTCTATTTGTTCCAGGCTAGGACCCTCCCAGAAACTTTATAAGGTGGTTGCATTCAAATCTGCATTGCATATATTACCTTCTTGATCTTTTAGGCCTGGTATTTTTTGAATCCCTCAACAATTCACATACTATTCCTCTTGCGGAGATCTTTTGGTACAGCTTACCTTATTTGAACATATTTGTTCCAGAGACCCCCCACACACCAGCTATTGTTTCTACCATTTATCCATTAATATTACGCTCATGCTTCCCCTCGGTACCCAAGTACACTGCCAACTGGCTATAGGACCTCAGGACTTCTATTTCCTAGGAGGAGTAGTGATAAATGTTGCAAAAGATTTGATTAATATTTTAGCCATGAAAAAAAATTACATGTATGTACATATGTCTTATGAGTTTGTACCTCGTTCCACCCTGACTCTCCTATGAAGTCCTGGAGTACACTTCTCAGTGTATAAGAGGATGCAGTGCTGAGGGCACATTCAGTTACAACTGTTGGGACTGTCCAAAAAGTGAACTTGTATTTGCAGCTAGTCTATACTATTTTAAACCAATTTTACTGAAAGAACCCAGTAGAAGCTCTTCTGAAAGAAAAAAATGAACAATTGCACTAAAACAAGATTTGTCTACTTACCCCTATCGTTACCAATGTGAAAGAGACATTTTCTGGGTCCTGGAAGAAGCAAGGAATTCCTTTTGCGAAACTAAATTCTTGCATTAATCTTTGCATGACCTTTGGATCACACATTACTTACCACTCAACTTTGTAACCCCCTCTTCCTTTCCCATCTCCTACTCCCTATCTGTGTTAAAGTGGAGGTTCACACAAAAATTGAACCTCAGCTTTTCGGAACCCTCCCCCGCTTTCAGCAGGGAGGGGGGTGCAGATACCTGTATAAGACAGGTATTTGCACCCACTTCCGGCCACGGAAGTCTATGCCTCTTCCTGTCCCGCCGCGTTGTCTGTTGGGACACACACGGGTCCCAGAGGCAACAGGGACCATTCGGAATGCGCTTCACGACTCTCGCATGCGCAGTAGGGAACCGGTAAGTGAAGCCGCAAGGCTTCATTTCCTGATTCCCTAACCGAAGATGGTGGCAGCAGCATCCGAGAACCGAGGGACGGTTCGATCTCGGGTGCCGACGTCGCTGAACCCTGGGTCAGGTGAGTGTCCGAAAACTATGAGGAAAATCAATTACGTTTTTGATAATGAAAAAAAACGAAACAAAAATTGTGAGGCAGTGACATTTTCCCTCATGAACTGCAGATGGGAGAGAAGCAGCGCCAATTTAACTGCAGTATGTGAAGCAAAAAGAAACATTTATTAGGTTTTGCACTTGCAGGATAAGGCCTCTTTCACACGGGGCGGATCAGTAAAGATCCGCCCCGTGATGATCCGCTCGCTCAGCGGGGATCGCTCCGTTGTCCTCGCTGAGGCGGCTGCGGACAGGGCGGTCTCCGCACACTGTGCGGGGACCGCCCTGTCAGCTCTCCGCTCTCCTCTATGGGGATTGGACGAGCACGGACCGTGTGTCCGTGTTCATCCGATCCGCTCTGCAGACGGACAGAAAAATAGGATTTTCCTCCGTCTGCAGAATCGGACATTTGCGGAGGCGGACAATAGCGGCTGTCTGCGGATGCTCATCCGCAGACACCCGCTATCCCATAGGGATGAATGTATGGCCCGTATTTCATCCGTAAACGGATGGATGAAATACGGACATACCATCCGCATGTGTCAAAGGGGCCTAAGACCAAATAAATTATACGGAAAAGAGACCAAGCAGTGGAGTCCCTCTGGATGGAGAGCTGACCTTTTTAGACCCCACCCATTGTTTTTGTTTTTTATTATTTATTATTTTTATCATTTATTATTTTTTATCCTATTTTTTACTCCCTTTTATTTTGGACAGATAATTTTATGGCATTATCTTTTTATTCTATGTATTTTATACTTTATGATCTTTTCTTTTTATACTATAAACATGCACTTGTCAGGCCCATACTTAAAAAGCCCTCACTGGACCCATCCAATCCTAACAACCTACGGCCCATCTCCTTGCTCCCCTTCTTATCCAAACTCCTTGAACGTCTGGTCTACAACTGACTGAGTGTCCACCTCGCTGATAATAGCCTTCTTGATCCCCTTTAGTCACGATTTCGTCCTCAACACTCCATAGAAACTGCGCTGCTAAAACTAACAAACGATCTACTAACGGCCAAAACCAATTGACATTATTCAGTACTCCTACTCCTGGAACTCTCTGCTGCCTTTGACCACCCCCTCCTCAAAAAAAAACTCCACACCTTTGGTCTCTGTGACTGTACTCTTGGCTGGTTCTCTTCCTACTTATCCAACTGCACCTTTACTGTTTCTTACAACTCTACTTCCTCCGCTCCTCTTCCTTTCTCTGTTGGGGTCCCCCAAGGTTCTGTTCTTGGACCTCTCCTATTTTCACTCTACTCCTCCTCCCTGGGTCAACTGATAGCCTCCCATGGCTTCCAATACCATCTTTACGCAGACGACACCCAAATCTATTTCTCTACCCCTCAGCTCACTCCCTCTATCTCCTCACGTATTACTAATTTACTATCAGATATATCAGCCTGGATGTCACACCACTTCCTCAAACTCAATCTATCCAAAACTGAACTTGTAATTTTTCCTCCCCCATATGCCCCTTCCCCTGATCTCACTGTCAAAATTCATGGCACAACCATAAGCCCATCCCCACATGCCAAGGTTCTAGGTGTAGTCCTGGACTCTGACCTCTCCTTCAAGCAACACATCCAATCACTGTCCAAATCCTGCCGCCTCAACCTCCGCAACATCTCCAAAATACGCCCCTTTCTAACCAATGACACAACAATGCTCTTAATTCACTCGCTGGTCATCTCTCACCTCGGCTACTGCAACTCCCTTCTCATTGGCTTACCATGCTGCTGCCAGACTCAGCCACCTTACCCATTGCTCTGTGTTTGCTACTCCTCTCTGTCAATCCCTCCACTGGCTTCTGCTCGGCCAAAGAATTAAATTCGAAATACTAACAACTACGTAAAAAGCCATCCACAATTTCGCCCCCAGCTACATCACTAGCTTAGTCTCTAAATACCAACCTACTCGTTCTCTTCGTTCCTCTCAAGACCTCCTACTCTCTAGCTCCCTCATCACCTCCTCCCATGCTCGCCTCCTGGACTTTTCCAAAGCCTCTCTAATCCTATGGAATGCCCTACCCCACTCTATCCACCTATCTCCTACTTTATTAGCTTTTAGGCGATCCCTGAAAACCCTTCTCTTCAGAGAAGCCTATCTTACCCACACCTAACAACTGTATTTTCATTTTCTCCATCAGCTCATCCTCCACAGTTATTACCTTTTGTTTCAACTTGGCCCTTCCTTCTAGATTGTAATCTCTAATGAGCAGGGCCCTCTAGTCCCTCCTGTATTGATTTGTATTGCAAGTGTACTGTCTGCCCTCATGTTATAAAGCACTGCGCAAACTGTTGGTGCTATATAAATCCTGTATTATAATAATAATAATAATAATAATAATATAATTCCTTTTGCTGTTTGTCAGCTGCCTTTTAAAATAAGGACACTCACCTGACCCAGGGTTCAACGACGTCGGCACCTGAGATCGAACCGTCCCTCGGTTCTCGGATGCTGCCGCCGCCTTCTTCAGTTAAGTATTCAGGAAATGTTGTCTTGCGGCTTCACTTACCTGTTCCCTACTGCGCATGCACGAGTTGCACAGAGCAATCCGAATGGTCCCTGCTGTCTCTGGGACCCGTGTGTGTCCCAGCAGACAGCGCGGCAGGACGGGAAGAAGCATAGACTCCCTTGGGAGTCTATGCCCGGAAGTGGGTGCAAATACCTGTCTTAGAGCCCCTCCCCGCTGAAAGGTGCCAAATGTGACACCGGAGGGGGAGAGGGTTCCGAAAAGTGGTTGGTGTTTGTCTCTTTACCTACAGAGCTACTTCTTACTGTGATGGCTGGCTGCCTATTCACTAAACACATTTGATTTTAGTTGACTAAAATGATTTAATTTGATTAAAATGTACTGGAGATTTTGGTCAACTAAAATAAGACTAAAACTAAAACAATTGCAGATGACAAACATGGGACTAAAACTAAAATGGCATTTTAGTCAAAAGACTATAACTAAAGGTAAATCAAAATTCAATGCCAAAATGGTTATTCTTCTTTCTCTTCCACTTGTCCGCTCTTCTTTTTTTTTCCTGAGCCCTTTTTCTGCTTTTCTAATTTAATTTCTCTGCTTTCCTTTGCACTTTTCAGCTGCCCACCACAGTGGCCTCTGTTAATTATGAGCCTAGCTGGTCCCACTTTACACATCGTTAACTTGAAGGCATTTATGTAACTTAAAAATGACCTCTGTTTATTTTCACTGATGTAAAGTTTGTTTAAAAATTCAATAGAAATGATTGAAAAGATAGTTGGATCCATTTGTTTTCTCATTTCCATCCAAGAGTTGTGGCACGATGCCCATCAGAACATGATACATCCACCCTGAAGGGATAATACATTTCACATACAGTATATGTGATCCTCCTGTGATATATACCCACACAGTAAGTTATATAATATATAGCATATAAAAAGGAAAATGATGCAGCCACCACATCTAAATTATGGTAATATGCAGTATATTACATTTTTGTTGTTGGGTTTATACACACCTAAAGAGTAACACAAACATTCCTCTCTGGGTGATCACAGTGTACATTGCAAGGATTTTTACAAAGTTTGCTGAAGATTCCTACCTTTTTACCTGAAGAAATAGATGTTTGTTTGTCTGTGTCCATTGCAGAGTGAATCTGTATTGAAGTGGATTTAAAATGATCAATCAGCTTCTGCACCTGCAGGGCTCCAATGAGGAAATATGCAGGGTCTGTATCCCTTTAGACATGATTTCCCTTTAATGTCCCATACACACGGTTGGTGTTTCCAACGGGAAATGTTTGATGGGAGCTTTCTGTCAAAAATTCTGACCGTGTGTAGGCTCCATCGGACATTTTCCATCGGATTTTCCGACACACAAAATTTGGGATCTGGATCTTAAATTTTCCGACAACAAAATTCGTCATTGGAAATTTCGATTGCGTGTACACAATTCCGATGCACAAAGTTCCACACATGCTCAGAATCACGCAGAAGAGCCACACTGGCTATTGAACTTTTTCATTTTTCCCCGCTCGTCGTACGTGTTGTACGCCACCGCGTTCTTGATGTTTGGAAATTCCGACAACTTTGTGTGACCGTGTGTATGCAAGACAAATTTGAGCCAACATCCGTCAGAGAAAATCCATGGACTTTGTTGTCGGAATGTCCGATCAATGTCCGATTGGGGCATAAGAGTAAGCTATGAGTAAGCACTGATCACAGTGCGAAACGTGTCAGTATTTCCTTGCACCCTGTTATTCCTTTGATGTGGATTATTTTATTCTGTTTTGATGTGACCCACGTTGTTTCAATTAAAGATGGAATTTCACGTCTTTTTCCAGTGTGCGGCTATCCAGAGCTTTGTTCTTCTTGCCTGCTCATGGGGCATAAGAGTATCACACCAAAAATGCAATTTTTGTTGCAGGGGATGTTCAAAATCTGATTTGTATATCAGTGCAGACTTCTGAGAAGATCAGTAAGCTAATCAAACAAGCAGGAAATGACATATCTAGGGGGCGTTCTGTACACCATCTGTGTATAGAACGCCTCCAGGTAACCATATTGCATTGCATTTTACAGAAAATTACAGAGCTGCAGATTGTAAAAGAAAGATAATTTTTAATAACATTCAATTACAGTATCATTTGTGTCAGAATTGTATACGCTATATTATTTATTTTTTTATTTGCGTGCAATTTTTCCCCCCACAAAAGTGGAGTTACCCTTTAAGAAAAAAAAACGTAAATGTAAAAACCAAACTATAGCTAATGGGTATACTTATACTATATATCCAGAAATCTGCCCATCAATAGATAAAGAATCCTGTAATTAAAGATGTGGTGGCTGCCATTCCTGGCCATTTTCTGTAAATGCTGGTCGCTTGGCTGTCATTATGATCTCTAGTTCTGATTCACTAGCAAAAGAATACAGCAAATAAAATCAGGATGAGATCAGGACTTCTAACTGGCATAGTTCAAAAGTCTCAAGATAATTGAAACTATTGGATTAGACAGGCCATTAGCTATTTTAGATGTAGAGCTCAGCCCTGGCAGGATCTGTATTTTTTCCCGGACAGTTTTCCTTTATTTTTTTTTAAAGTGGACTTAGCCGGCAAATGTTCTCTTGCCCATAGTGTGAGTACCTCCATGTGACTGTATTAAGTAGGGGCATTCAATTATCAGCTCCTTCAGGTTTAACGTGCTCTGTACAGCTCCATTACTTTCTGAGCCACTGACCTAAAACAAACAGGCAGAGAAGAATTTCAGAATTTCCTCTAATATGACTGCTTTCCAGGACAGCCAGTTACTTGATTCCTTAAGGCTGGGTTCACACTATTGTGAATTGGATGTGGGTCTCTCCGCATCCAATTTGCATAGCAGGAGTTTCTCTATGGAGCTGGTTCACACATCTCCACAGCGGCTCCGGTGTGTCTTTTGGTCCATTTTTGAGCCGAATTCAGCCCAAAACTCTGGCTGAAATCGTACCTGAAACGGTGAATGGAAACGCACCGGACTCCTGTTGTGAGCCGCTGCTTTCTCAAGTGTGAACCCAGCCTTAAAGTGACCATATTGCCAAGGAAAAAAAATGAAAATCGAAGGAGAACCTTTTTATATTTACCTGCCCCATCAGCCTTCTTCTGACCCACCCTCAGTTAGCCTCATACAGAATCTCCATACCCAACATAATCTTCACATTCAACATCAGAAGTGCCAGGGCATGCATGCCCCACAGTGGTCCATTCACTGGACCCCCTGTGACCGTCAGTGAGATAAGAACCGCAAGGGGGGGAGGGGGGCTAACCACATTGCATGGTGAAGGACCTAGGTATCTGCCACACCTGGAAGTATTTCGGATGTAAATATTCTGAAAAATATTTCTTAAACAAAGCAAATATTCAAGGGACAGGTGAGTATAAAAGGTCTTATTTGCAGTGTTTTGTTTTTTTCATTTTCATGTCAGTAACAGTATAATTTTAACCACTTGACCAAAATTTGTATTTTTTGCTGGAAAATTACTTGGAACCCCCAAATATATATATTTTTTTTTTTTTTTTTTTTTTAGTAGAGACTCTAGAGCAGTGATGGTGAACCTTGCACCCCAAATGTTTTGGAACTACATTTTCCCATGATGCTCATGCGGTGTAGTTGAGCATCATGGGAAATGTAGTTCCAAAACATCTGGGGTGCCAAGGTTTTCCATCACTGCCTTAGAGAATAAAATGGCGATCGTTGCAATGTTTTATGTCACGCAGTATTCGCACATATAAAATATATTTTCTAATTATCTCACCCCCACAAATCAATAGCCTCATTTAAAGTCCCACCTTCCTTTTTCTCATATCTGAACCAGGGATGGAGGTAGACACCGTGTACTTCTTTTAAGGTCCCAAACTCCCCCCTGTTATTCTATTTGTACAGGGATCTTTCAAAAGCATTTTTTGTGGAAAACACAAAAACTTTAATGAATTAAAAAAAAAAACACAAAAGTTTCCCCAATGTTTTTTATCTAATGTGAAAGATGATGTTACGCTGAGTAAATAGATACCCAACATGTCGTGCTTTAAAATTGCACACGTTTGTGGAATGGCGACAAATTGTTGTACTTAAAAATATGCTTTAACATTTTTTACAGGTTACCTGTTTAGAGTCATAGAGGAGGTCCTGCGGTAGAATTGTTTCTTTCACTCTAACTATAGAGGCGATAGCTCAAATGTGTGGTTTTAACACCGTTTACAAATGTGGGCGTGACTTGCGTTTACGTTTGCTTCTGCACGCGAGCACAAAGGGATGGGGCACTTTCATTTTTTTTTTTTTTTTTTTTTACTTTTTTTTTTTTTTTTTTTTACACTGTCCCTTTATATTTTTTTTATCACTTTTATTCCTATTACAAGGAATGTAAACATCCCTTGTAATAGAAATAAGGATGACAGGTCCACTTTGTTGAGAGATCTGGGGTCAAAAAGACCCCAGATCTGTTGTTTACCTTTAAAAGCAGAAGAAAAAACATTATATATTTTT
Organism: Lithobates pipiens; assembly: GCF_037356315.1. Classification (NCBI taxonomy): domain Eukaryota; kingdom Metazoa; phylum Chordata; class Amphibia; order Anura; family Ranidae; genus Lithobates; species Lithobates pipiens. Next base: position 449,651,432 of record NW_027507903.1, read on the forward strand.
TTGCATTTGTACTTTAAAAAATATAAATAAATTAGTTTTGGCCCGAGAACTGGAAGTGACGTCAGATGTCGCTCTGGTCCTCCAAGGACCTAGGGAAAACTGGCGGCCATCCTGGCTTCACTTGACTTCCTGCACAGCAAACGGCCACATTGGATCGCTTCAGGGCTTCACCCATGGTTCCAGTAAACCCGGAAACGTAAGCCTGGAAAAGTGATCTTGCAGCGAATCTTCCCACAGGACCAATTTTATTTCTCGCACAACCGGCCATAGTAAAAAATAATATCGGTGTTAGGGTAGCTGGGTGCTGCCCTAACACCGGTACTAAATCAAAGTAATGATGTATTTTTACTATGGGCCGGTTGGCAAGTGTACACCATTTTTACAAATCATAAATGCTGCAATTTGCATAAATAAAAAATAACAATACTAGCTATCTGCATCTAGTATGCAAAAATGAAGAACCTTTATTTGTAGAATTCAAGAAGGAAACATATCGAAGGTCAAAAATATAGCGAAATGAATGTAATTTATGTAAACAGGCTGTTCATAAATCCACAGATTTTGTATCAGACATGGATCTGTGAACATTATAACTGATTATTACACGGAAATGTCAACTTTGAATTAAAACTTGTATACGTCATTTGTAATATACAGATCGCTGTCTGATCTGACCCCGCCCTCTTCTCTAACTGACACAGTCCAGCTGCCATAGCTATTGAAAGGCTTCTTGAGATGTCAGACACACTGCACTAGGGAAGGAGGAAAATTCTCCAGACTGTGTTAAAAGGATGGAGGGGGAGGGTGCTGAAGCTGTTAACATTGTGTCTAAAGGTGATGAGGGCCACAAGAGATGAGGACATTCTAGATCAATTGCCCCATATTACCATTGGATACTGTGTAGGAGTCAGCATTCTGCTTTTCAAGACGGAGTTTGATAAGGATCTTAAATTGGTTGTTCAAGTCTAGATTGTTTAATTTAGGCTCAAGCTTTAGCAGCACAATCCATGAGGGCTCATTCACCCTGGATATATTTTAGTGTATGTCAATGTATTTTCAATGCAAAAATGCTTGGACATCAAAAAACTGTGGCTTTTAATAGGGGTAATTCACAAACTTTGGGAGCAACAAAAAACATTGCATTTTAGTGATTTGTTATGAGGAAACACAACTTGTATACATGTCAAATGTGTTTTTTGAGGAGAACATGTGTGAAAGGTGCACTCCAGTAAAAAGTGAAAATTAGACCTTGAAATAAACACAGGGAACACAATATGCATACACATACTCAGTACTTCAGTTTTTCCATACAGCATTGCTGTAGCAAACTAGTCACATTCCCATTTGTTGGTAATGTTTTAATCTGGGAAGTGCTCTTGCTTACGTATTAGAAATGCAGGAGAGGTATTCCCAGCCACTGTAGGCTTTTTTGCTCTCTCTCCCATACCAGAACCCTAAAGATTCAAAGTGTCAGTATTGAGAAGTACCCACTTCTATTGGTGGGCAGTAGAGAAATGCCACCTTTCATTGGCAATCAGTGGAGAAATGCCACCTACCTTTAGTGGCAGTCGAGAAATGCCTCCCTTCAATTATTGCTTAATGAAAAAGTGCCTCTTTCCATTGGTGGTCAGTGGAGACTAATTCCTTTCCTTTGGTGGTCAGAGGAGATATCCCACTTTTGTTGGTGGTGAGAGAAGAAGTTCCCCCTTCCAACGGTGGTTAGTAGAAAAGCACTTATTTTCATTGGTGGTCACAGGAAAAATTCCCCATTCCATTGGTGGCCAGTGGACAAGTGCTCCACTTCAATTAATGGTTCTGGAGAAGTCACCCCCTTCTACTGGTTTTCAGTTAAGAAGTTCACCTTTCCATTGGTGATCAGTGGAACAGTGCCCCCTTCCATTGGTGGTAAGCGAAAAATTTCCCCACTGCCATTGCTGGTGAATGGAGGGATCTCCCTCTTTAATTTGTGGTCAGTGAAAAAGTTCCCAATCCATTGATGATCAGTGGAGAAGTTCTTTTTCGATTGGCAGTCAGTGAAGTTCCCCACTTTCAATGGTGGTCAATGAAAAGGTGCTTCACTCCCATAGGTGGTTATTGGAGAAGTACTATCTTCTGTTGGTAGTCAGTGCAGAGAAGTACCCCCTTCCTTTGGTGGTCCTTAAGTGGGGGGATTTCTGAACTTACGGACCACCAAAGGAAGGGGGTGCTTCTCTGCACTGACTACCAACAGAAGAGTATTGACAGCTAAAAGTTGTTCTTAGCCCTTGTACACACGGTCGGAGATTCAGATGGAATATTTCCTATCGGACCGTTTTGTTGGATATTCCGACTGTGTGTGGTCTGCATCGGACTGTTTCTGTCGGAATATCCGACGGACCAACTTTTCCAACTTGCCGGTAAAATTTTCCGACAAAATGCTCCCATCGGACATACTCCGATCATGTGTAGCCTACTCCGACGGACAAAGTGCCACGCATGCTCAGATCAAATTCCTAGACCAAAGCTATTGGCTACTAGCCTGAACGTAGTCCCGTCGTAACAAAATAACGTCATCATGTTATGTACAATCGGATTTTCCGACTACTTAATCCGACCGTGTGTATGCAACATTACTTCCAGACCTCTTCGGGAATTAATCCGTTGGAATTACTCCGACGGATTTGGTTGTCGGAATCTCCGACCGTGTGTACAAGGGCTAAAGCTCTAAGGTTTTATACCTAATGCATCATACTTACCTGAGCCCATTCTCAATCTAACACTTTGCATAAGAGCAGCGGGCCTCTTTGCTCTCTCCCTCCTCACTGGGCAAATTGATAGTCTGCTGTCCATCAAAATCTGTGATGAGGAATCAGGGCTGCTCTGTGCAAAATCATTGCACAGAGTAGGTAAGTATGTTTAATACATGTTTATTATTTAAATAAACCACTTTTGTGACTTTCCCCCCATTTTGGAAATATATCCTCTCATTTCCTGTTGAGTCTTTGGGACAGGAAGTGAAGGAAAATCTCCTGAATGGGTCAATGATGGCCAAAAACTGCCAAAGAATTTAGCCCTTTCCTATGCTATCCAAAAAAAATAAAAAAATAAAAATGTTTTTTTTAGATACACTTTAACCTTTAGCCTTGGAAAGTGAGTGAAATCCAAACAACAGAGAAAAGTAAACAACTGACGAAACAAAAAATGTATAGTCATTTTTTTTTTTTTTAAGCAGAAAGCAGAATTACATTTTATTAAACCTTTTGGCATGTTACTATCTGTATTTTTTCTTTTATTATGTTGTTAGGCACAAACATGCACAAAAAAGATAATAAGATTGTGATATCCAGAGTTTAGCTTTAATTACTGCCTAAATATTTTAGCTGGAATTTAATTGCTAGCTGGTAATAAGCTTGCATAAAGAGTGAACAAGTCATCACTTCACAATATATCTGGATGATATTAGGTATACTTAGAATTATCTTCTCGCTGTTAATGATGTCAAGAAGGTGTCGCATGGGTGAGGGAATCTGCCATCTTGCTCTCCCAATATACAGCAGTAAGTGACATGTCACCTCTAGGCCCTTGTGAACCTGGATGCCATAGGTCGGTGCCCCCCAGCCCATACATTAAACTTTGACTGGAGAGAGGCTTTCAGTGGTCATAGTTTACAGGCATAAATTTGGCTGCCATTCTTTGAAGTGAAGAATATGGACATTTGTTTTTGTTTGTGACTCTGGCTTATCATCTTAATGCCTCATCCTTGTCTCCAAGAGTTGCTGGTCAGTTAGATTTCCCTGCTTGTGTGTGAGTAAGGAGGGCAGCCAGGACCACCCCAGCTGCCAGACTCTGCTGATAAGGATGATAGATGAGAGAAAGACTGGCTCCATCAGTGGACCTGATGCTTCCTGGGGTCTTAGTAGAGCCTGGATGGTCCAGAGGCTCAGAGGAATGTTGGACAAAGCGGAGAAGAGAGGAAATAATGAGAAAAGAAAGTGAATTACCCTGTGCATCATGCCAGCATATTGCAGGTATTAACTACTTCCAAATTTGGTACGATAACACCAGAGTATTTACCAGCTGACTGTGATTGAGGAGGGAATTTTTTTATTTTTCCTGTGACGCAAAACTGGTCATAGCTAAATAACCCAGGGTGTTGGTTTTGTTTTGCCCAGTCACTAAACTCACATATAAACTTTAAAGTATTTGTAAAGCCTCAAGGTTTTTCACCAGAATGCATTCTATGCATTAAAGTGATTTTAAAGGTAAAAAATGTTTAAAAAAAAAATAAAAATAACAAACATATCATACTTACCTTCACTGTGCAGCTCATTTTGCACAGAGTGGCCGATCCTGGTCTTCTGGGGTCCCTCGGTGGCTCTCGCGGCTCCTCCCCACATCTGATAACCCCCTCGGAAAAGCGCTTCCCCAAGGGGGTTACCTCCTGAGTCCAGCATTCAGCGTCCATAGAGGTCGAATGCCGGACTCAGCCCCGCCCCCCGACGCTCGCGTCATTTGATTTGATCAAGAGCAGCGGGAGCCAATGGCTGCACTGCTATCAATCTATCTAATCGACAGCTGAGAACCCCCGGGCAGAGAGACAGCGCGTCCCCGTGGGTCAAGTTTGAGGGATCAGGTAAGTAAAACGGGGGGGCTGGGGGGCCGGTCACTGACAGGTGTTTTTTCACCTTAATGCATAGGAGGCATTAAGGTGACACAAACCTTTACGACGCTTTTAAGGTGAAAAACTTTCTGTGCTGCAGCTCCCCCCAGACCCCCCCCCCCCTTTCTCTTACTAGAGCCCAATCTGATCTAGTGATGTGCACGAGTGCAGTGGCTCCAGCCGCTGTCTGTCTCTCTCCTCATTGGACAGATTAATAGCAGCAGGAGCCATTGGCTCCCGCTGTTGTCAATCCAGTCCTGTGACACGGGAATGGGGGGCTGGGGCCAAGTCTCGCTGTCTGTGTCAATGGAAGCAGCAGCAGGACTTGGGAGCGAGCCTGCACAGGTGACCCCAGGGAAAGCAGCTTTCCGTGGGGGAACCTAGCAGGAAGAGGGGCCTGGAGTGCCGACGGGGGACCCCAGAAGAAGAAGATTTGAGCTTCTCCATGCAAAATGATTGCACAGAGCAGGTAAGGGCCGGTTCACACAGCGGGCGATGCGAGGCGACACGACTCGCCTCGCCTCGCTCCCGCAAGTCGCCCCCGTTCTGTACAATGGAACCGTTCTGAGAGGAGCGACTCGAGTCGCTCCGACTCAGAAAAAAGGTTCCTGTACTACTTCTGGGCGACTTCGGGGGCGACTTGCATTGACTTCTATACAGAAGTCCTCTGCAAGTCGCCGCTGAGGTCGCCGCAGGTCGCGGCGAGGCAAGTCGGAGACGCCTCGCCGCGCCTGCAGTGTGAACCGGCCCTTAGTATAGGGATGTTTGTTATTTATATAAAAGAAAATTGAAAGTTTTCAAACACTTTAACCCAAGAAATTTTTTTTTTCCATATATTGCAGCTTACTTGTCCTTAGCTGTGGTGGCTGCTTTATCTTTTTCATTAACACACCTCCTGTCCTAAAGCAACAACACTCACAGTGCACTGTATCTATGGAGGAACAGCATTGTCGTCCTAGTAAAGGAAGCTATGTTGGGACAACCGAATTCCTCTCCTTATCCTCTTCTCCATAACATAAAGGGAAGAGTTTTTTTTGTAGTTTTGCAACTGATAATAGTCAGCAAACTAGATTTTAGATATTTTAATATTATATATGAATATTGTGTATTATTTTATCCAGCCAGCAGCTATGTAAGATAGGTTTCACTTTAAAGTATAGTTACTTTCTTCAGGTTGTGTGGTGATCAGGGGTCCTGCCATCAGTGGCGTAGAATATCTGGCACCCAGGGCCGATCATTGTTCAACATTCCCCTCCCCCCACACACAGACACACTCAAAAGGAATTAAAGGAAAATAGCATTGCCTGTTAAAATGCGGGTAAGGCCAAATTACACAGTGAGAGAAGCTTAAAGGGGCATGGGTATATAAAACCTGAGCCTACTTGAGCACACATGTGCCACAGTACTTGCACCTACACTATCAGAAGTCCATAAAGCACAGAGCATAGGAATTAGGAGTTCATAAGGCACAGGCCACTTCACAGGATACAACCAAAAATTACCCCTTCCTGCCAGTACAAGTCGACCCCCCCTCACCCCTCACTGTCCAGACCCCCCCCCCCAGTAATGATCCCCCCTTCCAGACTAACCCTTCAGTGCATACCTCCAAGTATAGAACCCTAATCCAATCCTAACTCTTCACTATACATTCACCCACTACAGACCTCCCTCCCTTCCAATAAAAAAAGAACCTACAATGCCTCATTAGAGATGACTGTATGACTTCAAAGCTGTACCCGACTTTGGAGTGCAACTTTGGATTGGTGCAACTTGAATAAGACTTTGGCTTTGACCAGTGATAATAGACAACTGTTGCACACAGGTTGCATTGTATAACATTCAGGTTTGACTTTCATGCAGCTTCCGAGGGTTAACATTGAAGTCTATGACCTTCAAGTTGCATGAAAGTTGGACCAAAGTAGTGCATGAACTACTTTAAAGTTGCTGCAAAATGTCTTTATGTCTTATTTATTTTTCTGGTAGCTGTGCATTTCATTTTTAAGAATGAGTGCAAGCCTTACCTACCTAGGGGCTGGTGTTGGCTAGCTGGAATGAGGTCTAACTTCCTGGATAGAGCCTCAGATCCTTTAACCTCAGAACCCTAGACGGAACCATGAAATATACTGGACCCAGTGTGCTCCAGGTGTGAAAAGGGATCAGAGGGAATGCAGATCAGATAGATGTAATGTGCTGGGTCTCGGATTCTCCATTCGTGCACATGAGCAGGCATTGGAGGTCTGCGTGGGCTTAGGGCAGCTTTACTACAGAGAAGATGACCCTTAGATAGCCCTGTATTTCTGTAGGCCACTAGCAGAAGGGTTTGGCCATGCTATGCTAGGAGGCTGTCAATTTACTACCTGCAGTGAAAAGCAAGTTCTTTAAAAAAAACATAATAGTTTAATCCAAGATGTACCTTAATGATTCACCCTTGTTGGACAGCTCTGTCTGATGATTCAGTTAAACCTCAAGGCAGGCTTCTTCTGTTGTGCTGTCACTGTAGATAAAACATATTGCACTGGGAATCCTTTGTCTGGCATTGCCTAATTATTTCACCAAACAAATGAGCTTAGCTTAAGATCCTCAATCATGCAGCCAGTGTCAGTCCCCAGCTTAAAGTGGATGTAAACCCACTCTCATCCTTAATAAAAACTACTGCAATATTGGTTATCTAGAAAGATATACATGCCTCCTGTATGTATACTTATCTGTCAAATGTCTCCCCTCTGTCTGCTATGAGACCTGAAAAACTGCAGATTCTGTGGGTGGAGTTGGGATGTCAGTAGACTCCCTGCTCACCTCTACACTCCCCTTATAAACATGCATTTTCTCCTGTGTATTTCTTACACTGAACCTCTGCTATGATCACTAACATCCAGTCAAAACCCAGAAAAATACCCACATGACTTCAGAATGCCAAATCATGCTGAAGTGTGGAACAGCCAATCCTTGCAGAGCTGCTGAAGAAAGGAGTGGGGGTGGGAATTAAAAAATAATGCATGCCTTAGGCTAGTGCACAAGATATGTAAATCACCTGTCAATCACAGCAAGGAGGAAGAACGGACAAAGATTTCACAGAGCTGGATTAACTCTTTGTGGCAAACCTGGGCACAGCTGATCTGAAATCCCATACTCTATATTGTGCCAGACAAAAAAATAAATACAATTTTTCGGGTTTACATCCACTTTAAAGTGGTTGTAAATGCTGTTACACCACTTGTACCTACAGGTAAGCCTATAATAAGGCTTACCTGTAGGTACTGTAAATATCTTCTGAACTTGTACAGTCATTATATATGCTTTTGCCAACATCATCAGCGCATGCGCACTGAAGAAACGGCCCCCTGGTGCCATGAGCAGCAGCTCCCACGTGCTTGCCAATCACAGCGCCAGAGCCCGCAAATCCGGAAGTAACTTTGATGAAAGAGGTTGGCCATGTACTCTGTGTGCCGGAATCGATTCAGGGCATCGTTCTAAGGGAAGTATTTCATAATGACTTAGTATGCAATGCATACTAGCTCATTATGCTTTTGACTTATAGTTTCATAGTTAGTAAGGTTGAACAAAGACACCAGTCCATCCAGTTCAACCTGAGTGAGTGTCTACCCCTATCCCTGTTCATTGAACACTCACATTGGTCCCTACCCTCAAGGAGCCCACAATCTAAGGTCCCCATTCATATACCAAGGCCAATTTTGGACAGAAGCCAATTAACCTACCTGCATGTCTTTGGAGCGTGGGAGGAAACCAGAGTACCTGGAGAAAACCCACGCAGGCACAGGGAGAACTTGCAAACTCCAGGCAGGTAGTGTCGTGGTTTGGGATTCGAACCAGTGACCCTTTTTGCTGCTAGGGGAGAGTGCTAACCACTACACCACTGTGCCGCACTTTCAGGTTTTTTTTTTGTTTTTTTGGAGGTTTACAACCTCTTTAAGCTGCTAATAAACGGTTCAAATCTCGTCCGGTACCTTTTGAACTGGGAATAATTTGAACCATCTATGGTCGGCTTAAGCTGGACAGGCTAATTGTACCCAAGTTGATCAATAGATCAACTTGGGTACAACCAGACTGTCAGAGTTTTCATGTGATTAGGCTGGAACAGCTGTGTCCCTCCCCCCCCCCCTCTCTGCTGAGAGAATACAGTAGATCCGCAGGAGTAATTGGGGATGGGGGAGTCAAGTGAATCGAGCAGCGACCGTCTATGCCCGGTTTTAGGCTCCTGTCACCCCTATACACTTGATACTCAAAAAAAAGAATAATCACAGCTTGAGTCCATACATAATTCACAGAATTTATTTATTAATAATCAAATGCTCCTTTATACAGCAGAAACTAACGCATTTTGGCTTACAAAGCCTTACTCATATCTTTCTGCGTAATTAATTCTATGAATTCTGCACATTATGTATAGATTGCAGTGTTGACTTTTTAAAATATTACTTTAATTTTTATTTATTTTTTAAAAAGGAAATTATATTGAAAAAAATAAACCTAAAAATTAAGAAGAGAGCTGACGCCAAACCATTATAGTCTCCTTTTAGCAACTGGCATAAAACGTTCTAAAATGTTTTGATTAAAACCGATGACTGTGCATGAGCAAAACTGAGTTTTTATTTCCCTGAAATCTTTATAAAATTTAAGAGTTTTGTGTCAAATTTTGTTTTTCTGATTAACTGCACTGAAGTCAGCTGGGGGGGGGGGAGGGGGTGAAATTATGTTTTATTTTTTGTGTTTCTAAGGGTACGGTGGGCTTTAAATGGCTCCTGAAGGTTATGGAAGTTCCTTTCAACTATCCTGTATTTGTTCTTGTGCCAAAATAGGGCCCTTTATAACCTTCATTAGACAATGAAGTAAAATAGACACAAGCGAGTACAAGTATAACAATCCAATACACATATAAAAAATAGAAAAAGAAGACACAGATACAAGAAATGCTAAGTCAAATATATATATATAAGTCAAATATATTAAGCTTTTCTAAATCCCATCCATTACCCCAAAAATCCCCCCCCCCCCAAAAAGTTTTTTTCATGAAAATGTCACCTTAATTGAATGAAACTGAGTTCCTTCTACAAATCTTTGCTGGAGAATCAATTTAGCTCAAATCACTCTGCTTATTTCTAATGATGACTTTCTCCTCTAGACTAGATTTATAAACTTTTCTTTCTAAGCCTGTTCTAACCAAGCTGGAAAATTATGGTGTAATAATACACTGCCGGCTATAGTCAGCCAGTGACATCAAATTTTCTGGCTGTGAAATTGGTAAAAAAAAAATGTTTTTTTTTTAAATCTCACGTAAAAAAAGTCAAAGTGAAAGCTGTGAGGGGAAATTAATTGCTTCAAGCTCTTTTGAATCCATGTATAAACATGCGATCAAAGAGGATTGAAATATTGCGTACAGGCGTAATCGCTTGGAGCTTTTATAGTCATTTTTCATAAACCCTCAGAGCCCAGTTTGAGGTTACCAAGCAAAAGAAAATCCTTCCACTTCTCTACAAAAATCATGTGTATAATAAATTAGATTAAATGCCGGATTCTAAATATAAACGTACCTTTTCATTTGTACTTCTCCCACCTCTTCAAATAAAAATGTGTGATTTCTAGTGAAGCCATATAGGAACCATATTATAAAATCATGAATTTGGAATCTTTCATTGAGTGAATGATGTTAAGCTGGCCATAGACGAGTCTTCTTTTTATTTTTTTTGTTCAACCAGCAGGTTGAATGAAAAAAACTGACCCAATTCCCCTGTCCAGACTTTTGAGGTGGATCGGAGAATCCTCCCGCTGTGTTATTGTATTCTAAAGGTGGGGAGACTTCCTTGCCATTAGAATACACAGATCAGTGCTGCAGACTATAGCCTGCAGCGCTGATCGAGAGAAAATTTTCCAGCAGGCTGGTTGTACTGAAGTCAATCAGTAGTTTTACTTCTGTACAATCACAGTGTCCATACACGGATGCAAAATCGCCCAGACCCTGCTGAGTGTAAAGATTTGACTCAGCATCTAGGATGAGGTGATTAAGCCCTTGTACACACGGTCGGAGATTCCGACGGAATGTGTCCTATCGGACCGTTTTGTCGGATAATCCGACTGTGTGTGGTCTCTATCGCACTGTTTTCCAACTTTTCCATAAAATTTTCCGACAAAATGCTCCGATCGGACATATTCCGATCATGTGTAGCCTGCTCCGACTGACAAAGTGCCACGCATGCTCAGATCAAATTCCTAGACCAAAGCTATTGGCTACTAGCCTGAACGTAGTCCCGTCGTAACGAAATAATGTCATCACGTTATATACAATCGGATTTTCCGACAACTTTGTCCGACCGTGTGTATGCAACAGTTTCGGACAAAATCCGTCGGACAAAATCCAACGGATTTGGTTGTCAGAATGTCCGACCGTGTGTACAAGGGCTAAAAGGTTTAATTTAAAGCGTAACTAAAGGCAATTTTTTTTTTTTCATTTTGAACTAGAGAGAAGGAATTGACCACCTGTCAGTTTTTATTGCAGTCTATGTTCCCCTAAGGGGTTAGGGAGACTTACTCACTCTATTTGTCCTGTTTACCATTATCATCACAAGTGATGACAAAATCCCAAATTTCTGGTTAACATCAGAACACCAATAGAAGGGAAATCTTCCAACAGGGACACTAGTTCTGGTGACCCTGGTGACACACTGGGATTCCCTCACTTTGGAGGGATTTCCTCGCACTTCCTGTTTTGGCTATGGGGCAGAAACTGATGGTAAATGTCCATAATGGGGCTCAGATGGCAAAATAAAAAAACTGACGGTTTTAAAAAAATTAAAAAACCCTCCCTTACTCTATCCAAAATTAAATAAAATTTTTTTACCTTTAGTTACACTTTAACCACTTCAGGACCGCCGTATTGCCAATGTACGTCAACACAATGGCACAGGCAGGCACAATCACGTAGATGTATGTGCCTGCCTTCCAGCGGGTGGGGGGTCCGATCGGACCCCCTCCCGCTGGTTACGGCGGTCCGGTTCGCTCCAGGAGCGCTCCGTGATGAGGGGATGGCCGTTGGTTTTCGGCCACCCCCTCTGGATCGCTCCTGGCCAATGAGAAGCTTCCTCCCACTGTGTATTGTTTACACAGGAAGGAGGAAGTTATGTCATTCTCCTCGGGGCGGTCTTTTTGACCGGACTACGAGGAGAAGACTAATAGTAAGTGTGCACCAACACTACACTGACATGTAGGTACACACAGGCACACAAACCCCCCCCCCCCCCCGATCCCCCCCCGCCCCCCCTCCCCCCCCCAGTCACAGTGTCACTGATTGCATTGATCATTTCTTTACTGATCAATGCATTCAGTGTCAGTTGTGACAGTAAAAACTGTCAGGACAGTTAGTGTTAGGTCCAGGGTAGCCCCCTATCACCCCCCAATAAAGATTTAACCCCCTGATTGCCCCTAGAGTTAACCCTTTCACCCCCTTTTGCCAGTGTCACTAAGCGATCATTTTTCTGATCGCTGCATGTGTCGCTAGGTAGCTAGTTATTTTTTTAGGTTCACCGCCAGGTTTTTATATCGCTAGGTACCCCGATATACTACCCAATAATGGTTTTAACCCCCTGATTGCCGCTAGTTAACCCTTTCACCCCCTTTTGCCAGTGTCACTAAGCGATCATTTTTCTGATCGCTGCATGTGTCACTAGGTAGCTAGTTATTTTTTTAGGTTCACCGCCAGGTTTTTATATCGCTAGGTACCCCAATATACTACCCAATAATGGTTTTAACCCCCTGATTGCCGCTAGTTAACCCTTTCACCCCCTTTTGCCAGTGTCACTAAGCGATCGTTTTTCTGATCGCTGCATTAGTGTCGCTACAGTCGCTAGGTAGCTAGTTATTTTTTTAGGTTCACCGCCAGGTTTTTATAGCGCTAGGTACCCCGATATACTACCCAATAATGGTTTTAACCCCCTGATTTCCGCTAGTTAACCCTTTCACCCCCTTTTGCCAGTGTCACTAAGCGATAATTTTTCTGAACGCTGCATCAGTGTCGCTAGTGTCGCTAGGTAGCTAGTTATTTTTTTAGGTTCACCGCCAGGTTTTTATAGCGCTAGGTACCCCGATATACTACCCAATAATGGTTTTAACCCCCTGATTGCTGCTAGTTAACCCTTTCACCCCCTTTCACCAGCGATCACAGTATAAGTGTCACTGGTGACGCTGGTTAGCCAGTTAGTTATTTAGGTTCCCCGTCAGGTTTTTATATAGCGCCAGGGACCCCCATATACTACCTAATAAAAATTTGAACCCGCTGATTGCCCCTAGTTAACCCTTTCACCACTGATCACCGTATAAGTGTTACGGGTGACTCTGGTTAGTTTGTTTTTTATAGCATCAGGGCACCCACCATTTATTACCCAATAAAGGTTTAACCCCCTGATCACCCGGCGGGTGATATCAATTAGGTTTTAGGGTCAGGGTCTGCGTCGCCCCAGGCAGCGCTAGGTTAGTGCCAGTACCGCTAACACCCACACGCAAAGCATACACCTCCCGTAGTGGTATAGAATCTGAACAGATCAATATCTGATCTGATCAGATCTATACTAGCGTCCCCAGCAGTTTAGGGTTCCAAAAAACGCATTGTTAGCGGGATCAGCCCAAATACCTGCTAGCACCTGCGTTTTGCCCCTCTGCCCAGCCCACCCAAGTGCAGTATCGATCGATCACTGTCACTTACAAAACAGTAAACACATAACTGCAGCGATCGCAGAGTCAGGCCTGATCCCTGCCATCGCTAACAGGTTTTTTGGTAGCATTTTATATTCAAATCCGGAAGGCAGTGCTTGGTTTTCGGGGTCCCGTATGTGGCTAGGCTCCCAAAAAGTCCCCCACATGTGGTATCCCCGTACTCGGGAGAAGCAGCAGAATTTATTTTGGGGTGCAATTTGACTTCTGCCCATAGCATGTGTGAGCAATATATCATTTAGTGACAACTTTGTGCAAAAAAAAAAAAAGTTTGTAATATTCCCGCAACTTTTGGCAAAATATAAAATATTCCATGGACTCAACATGCCTCTCAGTAAATAGCTTGGGGTGTCTACTTTCCAAAATGGGGTCATTTGGGGGGGTTTTGTGCTATTTTGGCATTTTATGGCCTTCGAAACTGTGATAGGTAGTGAGGAGTTAAATCAAAAATTTGCACCCTTAGAAATCCTGAAGGTGGTGATTGGTTTTCGGGGTGCCGTGCGCGACTAGACTCCCAAAAAGTCCCACACATGTGGTATCCCCGTACTCAGGAGAAGCAGCAGAATGTATTTTGGGGTGTCATTTCACATATGCCCATAGCATGTGTGAGCAATATATCATTTAGTGACAACTTGGTGCAAAAAAAAAAAGTTTGTAATATTCCCGCAACTTGTGGCAAAATATAAAATATTCCATGGACTCAACATGCCTCTCAGTAAATAGCTTGGGGTGTCTACTTTCCAAAATGGGGTCATTGTGGGGGGTTTTGTGCTATTTTGGCATTTTATGGCCTTCGAAACTGTGATAGGTAGTGAGGAGTTAAATCAAAAATTTGCACCCTTAGAAATCCTGAAGGTGGTGATTGGTTTTCGGGGTGTCGTGCGCGATTAGACTCCCAAAAAGTCCCACACATGTGGTATCCCCATACTCGGGAGAAGTAGCGGAATATATTTTGGGGTGCAATTCCACATATAACCATGGCATGTGTGAGCAATATATCATTTAGTGACAACTTTTTGTAAAAAAAAATTATTATTTTTTTTTTTGTCATTATTCAATCCCTTAGGACAAAAAAAATAAATATTCAATGGGCTCAACATACCCATCAGCAATTTCCTTGGGGTGTCTACTTTCCAAAATGGGGTCATTTGGGGGGGATTTGTACTGCCCTGCCATTTTAGCACCTCAAGAAATGAGATCGGCAGTCATAAATTAAAAGCTGTGTAAATTCCAGAAAATGTACTCTTGTTTGTAGACGCTATAACTTTTGCGCAAACCAAAAAATATACGCTTATTGACATTTTTTTTACTAAAGACATGTGGCTGAATAAATTTTGCCCTCAATGTATGACTAAAATTTAGTTTTTTTCGATTTTTCTTATAACAAAAAGAAGAAAATATCTTTTTTTTTCAAAATTTTCGCTCTTTTTCCATTTATATCGCAAAAAAAAAAAATCGCAGAGGCAATCAAATACCATCAAAAGAAAGCTCTATTTGTGGGAAGAAAAGGACGCAAATTTCGTTTGGGTGCAATATTGCATGACCGCGCAATTACCAGTTAAAGCAGCGCAGTGCGAAATTGCAAAAAGACCTCTGGTCCTTAACCACTTCCCACCCGGCCAATGCATATATACGGCCGGGTGGGAGCCGTCTACTCCTGATAGGACGTTCAGGAACGTCATTCAGGAGTAGCGGGATCGCGCGCGCGCAGCGGCGCGATCCCGATGTGCTCGTGTCACCCGGACACGGCACATCTCAGATCGGCAGGAGGGCTCTGTGATTGGCCCTCCTGATCACATGACGGCCGTGTCCAATCACGGCCGTCATGTGATGTAAACAAACAGCCGGTTGCTAGGCAATCGGCTCTCCTCTCCTCACACGGAAGTCACCGCTGAGGAGAGGAGAGCAGAACGCTGCAGCCGGCTGATGATCAGTGAGTATGGGCTGCTTTTTACAGCTTTTTACTCACTGATCATCAGTGTAGTGTAAACACACAACACACCACACAGTACAAACACAGTCCCCACATATGTCCCCAAAACACACATGTCCCCAAAACATACATGTCCCCAAATAATAAAAACACATGTCCCTAATAATAAAAACATGTCCCCCACATATGTCCCACTAAAATCACATGTCCCAATGATTATCTGCACACATATGTACGTGATCACCTGCACACATATGTACATGATCATTTGCGTACATATGTCCGTGATCACACAAACCAATTATTATACACTTAACGGAATTTTTTTTACCAAAAACATGTAGCAGAATACATTTTGGCTTAAATTTATGACAAAATTTGATTTTATTGGATTTCTTTTCAAATAGAAAAAAGAAAATATTGTTTTTTTTCCAAATTTCCGCTATTTTTGCGCTTATATCGCAAAAAAAATAAAACGGAGTCGTGAATAAATAACACCAAAATAAAGCTCTATTTGTGCGAACAAAATGATAACAATTTCATTTGGGTACAGTGTAGAATGACCGCGCAATTGTCACTGAAAGCGCTAGAGCGCTGAAAGCTGAAAATTGGGCTGGGAAGGAAGGGGGTGAAAGTGCCCTGTATTGTAGTGGTTAAGGTGTTTATTGGTCCGGAGCTGAAGTGGTTAATGTCAGGGCTTCTTCTTAGTTAAAGTGATTCTAAACATTCAGATTTTTTTTTTTTAAATAAAAAACATGTCATACTTACCTGCTCTGTGCAATGGTTTGCAAAGAGCAGCTCTGATCCTCTTCCTCTGGGGTCCAGCAAAATGTTTCCGCTCCTACTCCTATCCCCATACAGTTAGAACACACTGAGGGAACACACATTTCACCCCTTGATCACCCCCTAGTGTTAATCCCTTCCCTACCATTTTTATTTACACAGTAATCAGTGCATTTTTATAACACTGATCACTGTATAAGCATCAATGTCCAGCGAGTGTCCCCATAGAAAGCCACTTTCTATGGCAGCCCTTATACAGGCTCAATTCCGAGCTGCTCTGGCTGCAGCCATTGACACAGACAGTGTGCCTCAGCCCTGACCCTTGCCACAGGATTTGATTGACAGCAATGGCTTCCCTATTGCCTCTCTGTCCTGTGAGGAGGGAGAGAGCTGCTGCTTTTGGACACAGACCTGGATCGAGATCATGTATGGGGGGGGGGGGGGTGTGGTTGTGGTTGTTGGGACCCTGTTCACAGAAGGTTTATTTATCTTAATGCAGAGAATGCAATAAGTTAAAAGGAATCATAAGTCTTCAGAACTACTTTCATTAAAATAGTTTATGTTAAGATTATGGTTTGGTGGGGAGGTAAAGTGACATTGTTAGTTGTCCAAAAAAATAGAAAGAACAATGCTTACTCATTGTGCTGTAACTACAAAGAAGCAGTTTTGTCACTTTCGGACAGGAAGTGTGCATTTCTGGAAAGATCCGCTGGTATTTTATTGCATATATCAAATTGCTTTAATTCGATTTTTTTTATTATTATTATTAATAATATTTATTTCAACATTTTTTTAATTATTACATACTGTCGCCAGTCAGTATCCCTGATCAATGCCACACCTATCATATGATGGCACTGTACTGCACTGGTGACAGTATGTGAAAAAAAAACACATTTTATTAAATTTATTAATTTTCCAATAAAAGTGACAAAAAATGACAGCTTCAAAAACTTGGCATGCTTCTTACCAAATACCATGGATGGACTACTTTCTAAAAAGGGGTCATTCGGGGGTATTTGTACTGCCCTGGCATTTTAGGGCCTCAAGAAATTATATATATTTTATATATTTCCAATATACCGTATTTATCGGCGTATAACACGCACTTTTTTCCCCTTAAAATCAGGGGAAAATCGCGGGTGCGTGTTATACGCCGATACTCCGCGATTTCCACACAATTTTTGGGGCTCTGGGCGGCTTTCAGCGTGAGTGGCCGAAAGCCGCCAAGCATATATAGCAGAAGCTAAGAAAAACATATTTTTTTCAAAGTTTTCTGTATTTTTTGGTTTATATAGCAAAAAATAAAAAAATCCATTGGTTAGTAACCGGTTCCCGACCGCCTTACGTACATATACGGGTGAGAATGGCTCCCTTGCGCGAAACCCCGTACAGGTACGGGGTTCCTTTAAGAGCTACCAGAGGATGCGTGTGCGACACGTGAGGACACGCATGCACGGCCGCTGCGCGGCAGGGACCCGATGCGTGATTGCTGCCGGCCACACGTGATCGTGTGCACGAGCGCGAGCACTGGGATTTGTGTGTCACAAATCCCTCTGCTGTCAGAGGAGAGGAGACATGTCATTTGTTCCTACTATGTAGGAACAGCAAAATGTCTTCTCTCCTACTCAGTCCTATCCCCATACAGTTAGAACACACATTTAACCCCTTGATCAACCCCTATTGTTAACCCCTTCCCTACCAGTGTCATTTACACAGTAATCACTGCATTTTTATAGCACTGATCGCTGTATAAATGTCAATGGTCCCAAAAATGTGTCAAAAGTGTCCGTCCGATCTGTTCGCCGCAATGTCGCAATACCGCTAAAAATCGCAGATCACTGCCATTACTAGTAAAAAAATAATAAAAATGCCATTAAAATGCCACAAATCTTTCCCACGGTTTGTAGATGCTATATATATATATATATATATATATATATATATATATATATATATTGATTGATTGATTGCAAACCAATCAATATTGTGATTTTTTGTTACCAAAAATATGTAGAAGAATATATATTGGCCTAAACTGATGAAGAAATGTGTTTTTTAAAAAACATTTTTGGGGATATTTATTATAGCAAAAAGTAAAAAATATATATTTTTTTCTAAATTGTTGCTCTATTTTTGTGTATAGCACAAAAAATAAAAACCACAGAGGCGATCAAATAGCATCAAAAGAAAACTCTATTTGTGGGGAAAAAAAGGACACAAATTTAGTTTGGGCATTGCATAACCGCACAATTACATGTTAAAGCAACTCAGTGCTCTAGAGCAGGAATATGCAATTAGCGGACCTCCAGCTGTTGCAAAACTACAAGTCCCATCATGCCTCTGCCTCTGTGTGTCATGCTTGTTGCTGCCAGAGTCTTACTATGCATCATGGGACTTGTAGTTCTGCAACAGCTGGAGGTCTACTAATTGCATATCCCTGCTCTAGAGGATGGAAATCACTGTAGTAGGCACTGTAGCAGTACTACAGTGATCTCAACTAGCTCCTGGGTCCCGTGTCCAGTGGTTGCCCTGGTGCATTGTAAACACAGAAGGTCAGTCGGGTGCCATTCAGAGTATCCTTTGCATTTTCTCAATAAATGCAAAGCATTCTGTGATTAAATAAGCTGGTAAGGGTGATGTCACCACTCCATCTCTATGTGTTATCCAATCAGAGAACGCTTTGCATTAATTGCGGAATTTCAAGGTTATCTCTGAATGATGCCCATGCCAAGAAGCTGACTTCCTGGGACTCAGAAAGTAGTAGTGGAGATCACTGTACTAGCAGTGTAATTTACAACAGTGATTTTCAGCTTCTGGAGAGATCCCACAGGTATGGTATATACATAGTTACATTGGTCGAAGCTGGAAAAAAAAAAATCATGCCATGAATTCTCCTTTTAAGTTTGTCCACATATTTTAATGGGAGTTCCCTACGGAAGAGAAGTTATTATACTGAACTCTCCGCACACCCGTGTCCGTATCCCCCACTGACACTGGGTGTCATATAACTGGGATGAAGACCAGCTGGGTCCTGAGTTTAATTCTTACTAAGAAATTATCTGCATAGACCCTGCATGTCCTGTCTTTGTGGTAGTTTTCCCCGGCTGCTTTGTTTTCCAGGATAAGCATGCTGGTGGATTAATAACTTTCCAATCACACTGGTCCCAATCCCAAAGTGTATGTGTCCGGGGCTACAGGTATAATGGCACCCCTGTGCAAAATTGTATTACGCTTGACTGACTTTGTCTATACTTTCATATGATGATTTATAACGCGCGGCTGTCCCCATTGAAAATTGTTTATTATTCACTTTACTTTGTACAGTAGCTATAAATGTATGATCACTCTTGTTATTTCAGGCATCACTTCTGTGCAAAACATGCCCAGGCCAGAGCATGAAAACCAGTAGTAGGATTTGGAGGTGACATAAATTCTTGCAGCTTTCTGGCTGCCAGATAAGAGTCCTGCCAAGGAACCTCCGCTCTTAACACATCACATAGCACCCTCTCCTCCTATCGGGGGCCTGTAGACTTATTCATGTCATCACTCTGGTCCCTGAACCTTCACCTGTCAGAGGGCTGCCTGGAACAGAAGATCAGAACACCTTCTCTCTTTACACCTAACAGCTACAGTGGCTAAATATTCTTGTTCTGTTGATCTCTTAATATCCAATACACTGTGGCTGACAAGAGCTGCAATCCTGTTCTCCTTATCAGAATATGTTCTTATGTTCTTGCTTCCAGCTGAGGATAAAGAGAAACCTCAAAGGTAAATAAAATAGTCTCATTTGTATATTTGATCAAGGGTCTTGTGTCTTTTTCTGTTTTTCTGGGCCTAAACATGATGGATCAGCGCAGTGCCGGGACAGGGTCACCCAGAGCCTAGGGCAGGGATCCTCATACTACCGCCCTCCAGCTGTTCCAGAACTACATATCCCATGAGGCATTGTAAAACTCTGACATTCACAGACATGAATAGGCATGATGGGAATTGTAGTTCTGGAACAACAGGAGGGCCATAGTTTGAAGACCCCTGGCCTAGGGCAAAAAAGAAAAATGGCAAATTGAGCCCCCCCAAGATATATGAGCATTTTGTGTCAGCAAAAATCCTGCCCCCCCCCCAAAAAAATTGAGCACTAATCTGCATGCCTCCCCCCCAAGCATAAATTCCCCCTCCTCTCAATACAAATCTGCACCCTGCTGAAATCCCCCTCCTAGCACAAATCTTTGCCCCACCCAACTCCACAGCTCAAATTCTCTTATTCCCCTTATGGCCCCAACACAAATCTACCCCCCCCCCCAGAAAAAAATCCCCCACTGCTAGTACAATTCATCTACCCATCAAGTTGGCCCTCTAAACATAAATCCTCACCACCCACTCCAAATCCCCCCTCCCACCACAAATTCTCCCTAATCACCCATTCTATCAAAATTCCCCCATAAATTCCCCTTCCTAGAACAAATACCCCCCAATCACCACTGCTAGCACAAATGCTACCACCTCCCCCCTGAAAAAAACCCTTCCTAGCACAAATCTTCTTCCCCAATCCCCCCTCTCAACACAAATCCTCTCAAATCACCACTCCTATCGCATCTCCCCAAATTTATCCCCTGCCATCCCCCAAATTCCCCCTTCCAACACAAATCCCTCCCCCCAACCTCCTTGCGGTGACACCCCCCCCACCCCACATGATACTACAGGGGCCAAGGCAGCCCGCCCTTTGTCTGGTTTAGAGGTAGTCTGCCATAAATAGAACCAAGCCCGTTTTCACTTGGCCACATCTAGTCATCCATAGATCAACCATGGGTCTGAAAAGCTCAAGTTTGTAAATGAAAAAAAAAACAGAACAGGAATCGATAACACAAAATTGATGCCTGTCAAGTTCTGCTTAAATTTTAACATGGGATGTCTCCTACTGATAGGTCCAGACAATACCCGTGTTGAAGGAGCCTTAAAGGGAAACTATAGTGGTTTTGGGTTATCAAGCACATCTCCATCTTTTTCATACCCTAAAGCCCCGTACACACGAGCGGACTTTTCAACATCCAAAGTCCGTCAGACCGAGTCCGTCAGACTATCCGATCGTGTGTGGGCTGCAACGGACTTTAGCTTCGCAAAAGTCTGACGGACTTTAGAAATGAAGCATGCTTCAAATTTTCCCGACGGAACTCCGCCGGACCCGGTCCCCTTCGAAAAATTCGCTCGTGTGTGTGCTACTCCGACGGACTAAAACCGACGCTAGGGCAGCTATTGGCTACTGTCTATGAACTTCCTACGTCGAATCCAGTCGTACGTCATCACGTTCGACTCCGTCGGAGTTTGGTGTGATGGTGTGTGGTCAAGTCCGTTCGGTCGAAAAGTCCGCCAGAACTCCGTCGGAACTCCGTCGGAACTCCTTTGGAGGTCTGTCAGACTTAATCCCTCTCGTGTGTACGGGGCATAACTCACCCCACACAACAGTTTTTTTTAAATATCTCCTTATAATTAGCTTAAAGTAGAACTTCAGCCAACAACTCCTCTACTACCCTTCCCTCCTATGCTGCGCAGTGGTCCAAGGACCTACACCTGACATTTGATATGGAAAACTGGTCCCATGTGTGGGCTATGACTAAATCATCTACTCAAAACATAGTAGCCCTAGAAGCTAATTATAAAGTGCTCATGAGGTGGTATCTGGTCCCAGTTAGGATCTCCAAATTCCTACCAAATTACTCTCCTGTATGTTTCCGAGGCTGTGGGGAAAGGGGTACACATGTTCATATATGGTGGACATGCCCGGTGGTACAGCACTTCTGGCTGGCAGTTTTCCAAATTGCATCAACATTGTTACATGATACCCTGGCCCCCGACCCAGTCATAGCGCTCCTAAATCATATCCCGGAAGATTATAAAAAATCGCAATGCCGTCTTCTCCTCCAGTTGACTACGGCTGCAAAACAGACTATAGCTAAAGCTTGGAAAACCCCGAACCTTCATATCACTGAAACTAAACATAGAGTGACTAGTGCCATGATCCATAGCAAGATCGAAGTGACGTTGCTGGACCGCGTCCCCCGCCACTCGCGAATTTGGGCCCCATGGGTGGATAACTTTCTCCCCCAAGACTTTGATTCAACCCTTCTTGAACCATGAACTGAGTTCACACTCTAACTATTTGATTTGATGGCTGTCTGGGGTCCCGGGCGCTCCTACCGACACCGACCACCTCCCTCCCCCCCTTTTTTTCCCCCCACTTCCACTCTGTCCCCCCTTTACATGCTATCTTTTTTCTTCCCACTCTGTCTCCCCCTCTTTTTCTATTTTCTTTTTCTTTTTCTTTTCCTTAGCTCATGACTACATACAATTTATTTGTGCTTCTTGTCCCATGAACAAGGCCTATGTACTGACGAATTTACTGTTCTTATGTTCTATTATATCCCGTCACAGTAGTTTTGCTGTTTATGGTGCAATTTGGTGGGGGATTTTCCCCCAATATCAGTTCTTACTCAGCGGTATTCATTATTCCCCTTGTTCTAACTTGAAGAGAGCTAACGTAATATCCTCTGTTACGTATGCTTTGTGACTAAAAAGTTATGCTTTCTTTGTTTATGTTTTTGATTTATATCCCCGTTAAACTGATGTCATGCGCTGTATCTTCAGTCTTGAATATGTCTGATTGTAACCTTTATTCTTATGTTTCTACACAATAAAAAATTTGAACCGAAAAGTAGAACTTCAGCCAAAAAATAACAAGCCAAAATGAATAATCCATTAAAAAATAAAATCAACAAACCCAGCTTTTGCTTTAACATTCACCTTCAATTCAGAGATTTCCCTAACCAATATCTTCTACATAAACAATACAAAAAGCTGTGCTCAACTGCAAATAGGTGAAATAAAAAAAACTGCTGCAATCAAACACTCCTTAAATAGGAAAAAAAAAATTGTAAAATAAATAAGATGCGCTGTTTTTGACTGACGTATTATCCTAAAAATTTATTAGGTAACAGATGCAACAAACAATGTGCAACAAGCAAAATTAAACAATAGTGAATGTTCAAATGGCAAAGTGTCACTGGATAAGTGAAACTCTTGTTGCCTAGAATGGTGTATCAAGTGAATTACATCAAAAACATTGTTTGAGGTAAGTAGCCACGATCTGTTCCCAAAAAATTACAAATAATAAATGGTGCAAAATGTTCATAAACAGTCCAGTGCTCCACAATTTAATGTGTTTAGTGAAAAGATGATCCTCCCAACTTTCCCACATGCAAATACAACAAACTGTTTGCAGTAGTGCAGCTGAAATAATGCACAATGGAAAGTGTGTCGCAGCTGTGCTCTAAATGTGAAAATTGGCAGCCTACCGAATCAAATGATCCCACCAAGAGATCCTATGCGTGTGAGACAAGCGGTCAGCCAGCTCCAGGGAATGTATCCAGGCTCATGGTGCTCCTAAAGCCCCATACACACTATCAGATTGTCTGCTGATTTTTTCTATCAGATTTACCAAAACCATATAATATGAGGTCAAACCTTAGGGGTTTCAATTTGTATGCAATCAGGCAGGCCCTTGCACTACATGGTTTTGGTAAACCTGAAGGAAAAAATCAGCAGACAATCTGATAGTGTGTATGGGGCTTTAATCTCATTAATCACATTATATGGTTATAAAAGATAATGGAAGACGCTCAGGAATGGAAGACACCAGACCACAGGTACTTTCACTGCTTACATTTAAAAAATAAATTTAATAACATATTAATGGTTACAGAGTTGCGCTAATTTGTGTTTTTACATCTGCACAGAGTTCACCTTTAAAGCTGCAATGTAACTTGCAGTGCTATCTTCATAACTGCTGGTGCCTGGCCAATGGCTACTGATTTCTGGCGCAATAAAGGTTAACAGCAGCTACTATTACTCACAAAAGTTTTGCCTCTCGCCCGCCCACTTTTTCACTCTCCGCATTATATTGCTCTCAATACTACTTAAACAGAATGCATTGCATTCTTTAGATGGAGGGAGAGCAGTTTAATTACAAGTTCTAAAAGAATCAATTGATGGAACTTAATAATATGAATTCTCTGAATGGTGCAGAAGGGGGTGGGCAAACAGTGCACCTTTTCTCAGTAGCAGCAGCTGCTGCTAACAAATGAGAGCCTTAGCGGACCCAGGAGAGTGATACCCCTTGAAGTGTCCATTTTGGTGCATTCTTCGGGAGACCATTTATCAGCAATGGGACAGCATTCAGATGTTTAGGACCACCAGGACTCTTCCTAGAGTGGGCTGCCTGGCCAAACCGAGTGATTGGGGAGAAAGGCCTTAGGAAGGGGACCAAGACCCCGATGGTCACTCTGACAGAGCTCCAGCATTTCTCTGTGGAGAGAGGAGAAACTTCTAGAAGAACAACCATCTCTGCAACACTCCATCAATCAGGCCTGTGTGGTAGAGTGGCCAGATGGAAGCCACTCCTCAGTAAAAGGCACATGAAAGCCCATCTGGAGTTTGCCAAAAGGCACTTGAAGGACTCTCAGACCATGAGAAACAAAATTCTCCGATCTGATGAAACAAAGATTGAACTCTTTGGCCTGAATGGCGTCATGTTTGGAAGAAACCAGGCAATGCTCATCACCTGGCCAATACCATTCCTACAGTGAAGCATAGTGGTGGCAGCATCATGCAATGGGGATGTTTTTCACCAGAAGGAACTGGGAGACTAGTCAGGATCAAGGGAAAGATGAATGCAACAATGTGCAGAGACAAAGCTTCTCCGGGAAGACATATGACAAAATACATAGGGTGGGGCAAGGACGCTGACGTCACCATGCTAGCCAGGATCATACTCGCAGCATTGAGTATCGGCTGGAGACGATTGCCAACAATACTAAACATTGATTCCCTAGTGTCGGGCGGGACACTTGAAAAATGTGAGTGTGTTATTTTAATGTTTTAATAAATTCTTTAAAAATACGTTCTCATATTATGGGACTCTTCCTTCTTCCAATTATACCTATGTGGGACCTGTATGAGATACTTGGAGAGGACAACCTGCAGTGAAGCATTGTTGTGGATTAAATCAGGAGACTGCTCAGAGGCGCAGTTGCTGGTTTATAATATTACCAGCCATCAGGGGTGGACTGACAACTCATGGGGCCCCCGAGCAATAAGAGATTATGGGGCCACCAGGCAATCTGAGATTATGGGGCCACACAGTATACAATCACACAGTATATACATACATGTACACACAGTATACACAGACATGTTTCTATTGGCTGAGAAGGTACTGGAGAGGTGGGGCAGATATAATCTCAGGATTTCGGTAAGGGACATTTCAGAGGCAGATGTAAAAAAAACACAGATTTTTACATACTGTCCCTGGTTTTACTGAGGCTGGCAAACCTGATGGGGCAACCTAGTGGCTTGGGGCCCTCAGGCAGTGCCCGAGTGGCCCAATGGTCAGTCCGCCCCTGCCAGCCATTAACTCTGGAGAGTTAATTTAGTGTGATTGGTGGAGGATTACATTGGGTGGCACATCCATAAAAGTACAGAATTACTTTCAACAAGGGAGTCACTGAGATTTACAGTTGTGACACTTTTGAACTTCTCTTTTGATTTACTTCATGGACTAGTTTCCCTTTGATATTTTTCTGTTAATGTTTACACATTTAAATTTGATCATTCAGATTATTGCATATATATTTCATGTTATTATGTATTTTTGATTTTGCATATTTAATGAGCACTTTACAACATGTATGTAACATTTTTCACTATATTCTATAGAGCAACTTGCACTTTATTTATGCACAGTTTGCACATTAAGATTTTGTTTAAGAAGTGTTTATAAAATAGGTGAAGTTTACACTATAAGACACAATTATTTATTAGTTTTGGAAAAGTTTATGCAGAGGGACGCAAGACCAGCTCTGCTTTTTTTTGCTTTCTAATGTACATCCTTGATGAAAACCTGCTTCAGAGCTCTCTGAAGCTCAGACTGGGGGCAAAGCTTCATCTTCCAACAGGACAACGACCCTAAGCACACAGCCAAGGTAACAAAGGAGTGGCTACAGGACAACTCTGTGATTATCCTTGAGTGGCCCAGCTAGAGCCCAGACTTGAACCTGATTGAACATCTCTGGAGAGGCTGTGCACCGACGCTCCCCATCCAACCTGATGAAGCTTGAGAGGTCCTGCAAAGAAGAATGGGAGAAACTCCCCAAAAATAGGTGTACCAAGCTTGTAGCATCATACTCAAAGAAACTTGAGACTGTAATTGGTGCCAAAGGTCCTTCCACAATGTATTGAGCAAAGGCTTTGAATATTTATGTACATGGGGATTTTTTTTCTTTTTTCTTTTTAATAACTTTGCAATGATTTCAAACAAACTTCATTCACGTTGTTATTATGAAGTATTGTTTGTAGAACAGAAAATAATGAATTTAATCCATTTTGGAATAAGGCTGTAATATAAAATGTGGAAAAAGTGAAGAGCTGTGAATACCTTCCGGACGCACTGTATGTGACAGGGTCACTTTAAAACATGTGTTTAGTTGTTTGCACAAAGTGTCACTATTAAGCGTTTTCTAGAGTACCCCCACACATTGCTTCTGTATGATTTAAAACGATGCCCGTTTTTTTCAGCCTGTGAAATCAAAGGCAACCACACACATGAATTCTGGAAAACAACCTTTATAATGATACAAGTGAACACAGCTTGATCCTGCTGATAAATATGGTTCAAATTCCTTTAGCCCGTTCTGTCTTAGTTTAAGAGTTAAAAGACATTGACAAATACCCTTCTTGGTTTAAATTACTCAGACACAAAGAGGGGCATTGCTAGTTGACTTTCTACTTTTCTGACCCCTCTACTTTATTCATTTAATTGTTTTCAGTAGGTTGCATTAAGGTTGCAGTTTAACCCTTTCTGTGCTAACAAGGCAATATTTCGATTTCTGAAAGCAAACACTTTCCATAAAAAAAAAGATGATAGAGTTAAACCATATACAATTCTTGGGAGACTGGGTTAAGGCATTTCTGACTTGTGCGGCAATTTAATGGTAGCTATAAAACAAACAAAAATACAGCCAGGCATACTTGTATAATTTTGAGCAATGGTATAAGGCAGTGATATTAAGTAGGCAGACATCTACAATTTTAGATTATAAAGTAAAACTGCAATGCAATGAGGGGAGCCATGTTGCCTCCAGATGGGCAATCTGCAAGTGCAGTCAGAAGCTCAATTATTTGGTGCTTGGATGTTTAGTCAATGGAAAATTTAGACAAGGGATTTAATCAATACAAAGGTTTACAAGACTGAAAGAGGTAAATCTAATTTAATAGTAATAAAAGAAAATCAATGGTTGCAGCAGTAGCATTTTTACAATGCACTATTTTATTATAGCATACATCCTGCACAGTGCCAATTTATGAAACTATGTTTGCTGCCGGTTACTGGTTTTTGTCTATAGCAAACGGTGTCACCCTGGTGAATGAGTATAAACTTAATTGTAAAACAGTCCCAGAAAGAAATATTACTAAATGAAGTCATACCTGTAAAAAAAATGGATGTGGGCAAGGAGGGTGATTGGTGTGGCAGTTGATAGGTGGGGGGGGGGGTTACTGGAACCAATCCCTCGTATGGCTCTCTCTGCAGCAGCTGAAATCTGGCTTCTTATCCTTTCCCATTCGTTGGCTTTCAGCTGCTGCAGAGAAAGCCATACAGGTAATCGGTTCCAGTAATTGCCCCCTTGCCACACCGAGCACACTCCCTGTTTACCATACATTTGCCAGTCCCCAGTGTGCCCCCGCCACCCCTACAGTGCTGCCAGCTTCCTTAATCTCCTTCCTGCCGGAAGCTGCAAGCACACAATAGCATAGATGGAGAGTGGGGAAGAGTCAGGTAAATATGTCATATTTACCAGCCCCTTCCTTCCCTGAATGAACACAACAAGCAATCAGTACTGATCGCTTCATTAGGGGGGCACGTGGTTTCTAACAGCAGCCCTGCATGTGTGCAGATATGTTTGGGGCATACATGCCCCGAGAAAAAGGGGACCCATTGTGTCCTGTCACACACTGCACATAGAGAGTCATCCATCCTATTTTTTCTGCAGCACGTGATCCACTACTGTGTTAATCCTCCTGTCATTGCTAAAGCTGAGAGAGAGCCAAATGGCCACACAAGGCAATTAACCCCGCAACCACCGAGCACCTTTACTGTACTATGTAACCTGCAGGGAACAAAAAACACACCCAATTTTTGCAGCGACGCACTGCATGCACTGCACACACTACGCTAGTTCCTCTGCAAGGAGGGCCCAAGTTATGATCTTGCACACAGGCCCACTGCTTATATAAAACCCTCTGCACAGCTCTCACTGCACTGGTTCCTCCTCCTGATCCTCACGCCATTGCTGTCTCCTGTAACAGGTGGAGATCAGCAAGAGAAACCTGTTCACAATAGAACCACAACATGCAGTGAGGAGGGTTGGATGTTGAAGATTCTCCAACTGGTTTGAATCTGCCAGAGAAGAAAGATTTATTTTACCAGCTGTGGGACTAAGTATTATTAAAAATTAAGTTCAATCTGCATATAATTTTCCAGCCCTGGTTCCTCCTTTTCCCCCTCTACAATGAAACTGTTAAATAAAACTTGTTACATAACGGAGAGGAGCCTTCATAACTGTGGAAGAAGAAAGGTACGGACAGAGTTCAGCTTTAAGTATTATTATTTTATTTTTACAGGTAGTTTATTTATTTTTGAGTAAGTGGTAGCATAGCAGAGGTAGAAATATCTGCCTGGCTAAGCTTTTACTACGATTCAATAATACTTTGCATTCATTGCATCAGCAGAAACATCACCAAAAAAATGGCTAGAATAGGCCTTTTTTGCATATATATATATATATATATATATATATATATATATATATATATATATATATACTATATCCCCTAAGTTTTGTAAACCTGACCATCACATCAACTGGATATCAACTTACAAAATTATGGGCATTAAAATTAAGGTTTACACCCCTCATCCCATCAAAAAAGCGTTTGTGAGGCACTGTTAATTTTGACATAAAATTTTTTTTTTTCGTTTTAGTCATGGTTTTTTTAATAAAATGCCATTATACTTTTAGGGTCCTTTCACACGGGGCGGATCAGTTCTGATCCGCCCCGTGGATGTCCGTTTGCTCAGCGGGGATCACTCCGCTGATCCCCGCTGAGCAGGGAGATGACAGCTCCGTCTCTGCACACTGCGCAGGGACGGACCTGTCACAGCGCCGCTCTCCCCTATGGGAGATCGGATGACGACGGACCGCAGTGCCCGTCGTCACCCGATCCGATCCGCAGACGGATGGAAAAATAGCTTTTTCCTCCGTCACACTTTTTCGGATCGGAGCGGGTCGGATGTCAGCGGACATGTCACCGCTGACATCCGACGCTCCATAGACCTCTATGGAGCACCCGTTCAGGTCCGCCTGAAAAACTGACAGGCGGGCCTGAACGGGACGTTAGTGTGAAAGAGGCCTTAGTCGTATTTTAGTCATGAATTGTTTTCGTTTTAGTCCACTAAATATTCCAGTACCCATCTGAACTTCCGCTTTTCTCTGAGCTCCGTCTGTCTGTTAATATACACTTTTTGGGATTTATTTTAACAAAAATATGTAGAAGAATACATATCGGCCTGAACTGAGGAAAAAAATATATTTTTTATATATTTTTGGGGGATATTTATTATAGCAAAATTATATCAAAAAGTAAAAAATATTATGTTTTTTTCAAAATTGTCGCTCCTTTTTTTGTTTATGGCGCAAAAATTAAAAACCTGCAGAGGCGATCAAATACCACCAAGAGAACGCTCTATTTGTGGGGAAAAAAGGACGTCAATTTTGTTTGGGTACAACGTTGCTCGACCGCGCAATTCTCAGTTAAAGCGGCGCAGTGCAGAATCGCAAAAAGTGCTCTGGTCAGGAAGGCGGTAGAATCCTCCAGGGCTGCTGCCTGGGAGTTCTGGAACAATGCCCTGTAAACCACAGAAGAGGAACTCTGTCAGATTCGTGTCTATAATGCACCCTGCCCTGTGCACACCCTTACTCTCATTTACTTCCCCATACTCACTTGCAGTCTGACATTACAGCCAATTAGAATTTACAGTTTTTTGTTTTTATTTTATATGTTGCACTTCTGTTTGTCAAACAGCAATATTTTTTGTTTATAATGACATTATATAGCACAATGGCCAAATCTGGCATACAAATCTAATAACATGTTATTATTTAGAGTATTAAAGTGGGGTACCCCCTAAAAAAAAAAAAATGAAAAGTCAGCAGCTACACAGTGTCAGCACATACCTAGGGCAAAAACCTTTGTTCCCTATCATGGCATACCATAACACTTTATTCATGCTACTATGTATAAAGATTTCCAAGTACCAGAACTCTGGAAGGGCCCACATACTGTGCTGTACCTCACCAACCGTGGCTCTGACCCTTCAAGTGAAACATAGCACACAGCAAATACACAACTACAAACCTGTAATAATTCTGCTCCATCACAAAACAAGGAGGGAAGATGCTGCCTATTTTCATCTAATCAGGAGAGGAGACATAAAACTACTAAGAAATGTGCCTGTCTCTCATAAAGTGAAATTATAGTGTATGAGGTATATTGCTCATGCAGCTGCACAAGAAAAAAAAAAAAAAACTTTCAGTCCATTCTCATTGCTTCCAATGAGAAACAGCTGAGCACCTAAGTATAGAGCCGGGCAAAATGAGGCCTCATTAGCACCAGCTCCTTGTGGAAATGACCCAGGCGGATGGAGTCAAGCCCAGCAGATGGGGTGGAGGGCTGAGGGAGCAGGCCAGCTTTTAAACGTTCATTAGCTCGTCGCTTTTGGCATCTCTCCTGAATTCCAGACAGGTTAACGTGAAAGTGCTCCACTTGCTGCTTCTGAATTGGATAAATATGTGCATTAAATGTCAGTGGAGAACAGGTCGAGGTAAGGTCTGCTGGAGAAACTGGAAGAAATATGGAGTAAAAAAATAGAACAAAACTTGTGGGTATTTGCTTGATGCTAAATGTGGATTCAAGGCTCAGTGTTGGTATGGAGGATGCTCTGATGTTTAATAAAATCTGCATCCTATCTATGAGATTATGTAAACCCTAGCACTTACCTTCTCCTATTTGCTGAGAAGACACCTGGGAAAAAAAGGTATGTATATTAAATTGTGTTGTTTTAAGTTAGAGGCAATGGAGGAAGCTTGACTTTATCTTAAATCTTGTAACAGGTTTACTTAAATAAGTTAGGAGGGGGCATGTGTAAGAATCTTAGGTTGGCCATACACGGTTCGAATCTCGGCCAGTTCAGTAGGAACCGGCTAAGATTCAAACCGTTAATGGGCAGGCTGAATGTACCAAGTTGAGCCGGATTCTTTTGCAATTATTGCTATCGACTTGTATTGAAATAATCACTGTCTTCTCCTGGTGGGGACAGCTTCTTCCACCCACCAGGAGAAGACAATGGCCCAGCAGGAGGCATTACTAAATCAACACTGTCTGTATTGATGGAGAAATCAAGCAAATTTCGCTCTGTGTATGGCCGGCCTAAAGCCCTGTACACACGGGCAGAATGTCGGGAGATACTGGTCGACATTTTGCCCGTATGTATGTCAGATAGCCAGCTTCCGTTAGACGTGCATGCTGGAAAACCAGCAGCTAACCAACTCCCGATCAGCGCTCTCAGCCAATGGCTGAGAGCGCTGATCAGAGTGTTCTGGCCGGGGGGTTGTCCTCCTGTCAAAACACAACTCAGTGGGGGAGATCACTGGACTAACCTCGCATGGTTAGTACAGCAGCTCCTGACCACTGCTTTCAGGGTTTTTTTTGTGAAACACACAGAAAAAAAACTGTAGTGTGTACCAGGCTTTAGTCTTCAATCTTGAACTCACTTTTGTTACCAGTGGTTTAGACATTAATGGCTGTGTGTTGAGTTATTTTGAGGGGACAGCAAATTTACAATGTTAAACAAGCTGTACACTCGCTACTTTACATTGTAGCAAAGTGTAATTTCTTCAGTGTTGTTACATGAAAAGATATAATAAAATATTTATAAAAATGTCAGAGTGTACTCACTTTTGTGAGATACAAATTCTGGTTACAAGTGGTAAAAGTGCGGACATGGTAGCTGGCTGTGTGGACATGGTACAGGAGATGTCATAGGCTGTGTACACATGGTACAGGAGGTGGTCATAGGCTGTGTGGACATGGTACAGAAGATGTCGTAGGCTGTGTGGACATGGTACAAGAGGTGGTCATGGGCTGTTCACACATGGTACAGGAGATGACAGAGGCTGTGCAGACATGGTACAGGAGGTGGTCATAGGCTGTACAGCGCTAAAAATAGCGCCTGCATAGCGCCTGTAAAGAGCCTCTCCTGTGTCTCCAGTGTGAAAGCCCGAGGGCTTTCACACTGGAGCGGTGCACTTGCAGGACGGTAAAACGTGTCCTGCAAGCTGCATCTTTGCAGCGCCCCTTCCCACTGAAAACAATGGGGCAGCGCCGCTGCAGTGGCGCTTTGCGAGTGGTTTTAACCCCCTTTCTGCCGCTAGCGGGGGTTAAAACCGCCCCGCTATTGGCCGAATAGTGCCGCTAAAACGACGTAAAGTGGCGCTAAATATAGCGGCGCTTTACCGCCGATGCCTACAATGCCCCAGTCTGAAAGTAGCTTAACATTTTGACCATAAATGCGCTTTAAGAGAAAATCTCTCTAACGGAGACCTGAACAGTAGTAAAAGGCCACCAGGACCTTCCCCACGCTAAGATGGAAATAAACTTTAAGTGAACCATTCACCAATCATCTCCTCTCGTTCTCCTGTGCTGGGCTAATTAACAAAAAAAGAACCATGGACCAGTAATGCACAACAAAGGCTGGCATACACTGTTTTTTTTTGTTTGTTTTTTAGATCTGCTACCATCCGCTAGAGACCGGTTTGTGCTTTATTTTTATTCTTCCATATAGATTGTTGTGAATGTATGACATACAATATGGTAAATGCACGGAATTGAATCTAAAATGCCTCTGTATAGTAGCCCTAAGGTCATCAAGATGTACCAACATGTTTAGATCCTCACTTCAATCAAGGGTCTCCTGATCCAATCAGGGTAACCTGAGGTTTAAATAATGGACAGTAAAGTATATGTAAAGCCTTTTTTACGTTTCAGTTAGATTGTGAAAAGTTAGAATCTTTGTCAGGTTTTTGAAGATGTATGTTTGCTTATATAGCGCCGTCAATTTACGCAGCGCTTTACAAATGCATAGTACAGTCACATCAGTCCCTACCCTCAAGGAGCTTACAACCTAAAGTCTCTAACCCACTTTCATACATATATTAGGGCCAGTTTAGACATTATTTGATTAACCTACCAGCATGTCTTTAGAGTATAGAGGAGAAACCTTCCTGTGGGAACAAATCTTCAAATAGAGACACCTATTACAACTGCAATTGTCTTATGCCTTGAACACACGGTCGGAGATTCCAACAACAAAATCCGTCTGATTTTTTCAGATGGATTTTGTCCGAAACTGGTGTTGCATACACGCGGTCAGACAAAGTTGTCGGAAAATCCGATCATTCGGAACGTGGTGACATGGACTACATAGAGGCTAGTAGCCAATAGCTTTGGTCTCATAATTTGATTTGAGCATGCGTGCCACTTTGTCCGTCGGAATTCTCTACAAACAATCAGAAAAAGTCTGATAGGATTTTTTTTGTCTGAAAATTTTAGATCCTGCTCTCAAATTTATTCAGTCGGAATTTCCGACGGCAAAAGTCTGATAGAGCCCACACGCGATCGGATTTTCCAACAATATAATCCAATCGGACCTTTTCCGTCGGAATTTCCGACCGTGTGTACAGGGCATAAGATTTCCTTAAAATTTCTATTGTGTTTTTCTAAGTATAGGACAAGGACAAAATTAAATGGGTTTTAACCATTTCCCACACTTTTCAAAATTCCAAAAATGATTAAAAAAAACAAATAAATAATCTGTTTAAAAAAAAAAAAAATTAGTAACTGTAAATCAATTTTTAAACTTTACTGGTCCGTTGCAATTGAAATGTACTTTATTAATTAAGACAAGACAAGAGGAAAAGCACTGTTTGTTTTGCAGTCCCAAAGGCCAAGTAGGAGTGTGCCACTCTCTCCCCATGGGTAGACAGAACTGGTGATGTGTGACTTTTTCCCTCACTAGCAAAACTGCTAGTGAAGATCATAAATTACCCCAAACTGTGTTCTTTGTTTGTTCTGTTTACTGCGATTGCTTAACCTGAGTGATGCTGGGGTATAAATCACAGCCGGGGCCATTAATCTACAGAGCAGTCATGCTTGCAGTTACTGCCCCCCATGTCATCAGATATACACTGTGACACTTTCCTGATAAATTCACTGCTCACAGCATAACCTACAGTTAGCTGATTAAATAATTATTAACAATAAAATGACATTTATTAACACTAAAATGTGGATTTTTTAACAGTAAAAAAAAAAAAATTTTAACAGTAAAAAAATGTATAGTAAAATTAACAGTAACATATCAAAAGTATGTGAACAGTCCTACAAATTATTGCTACATCTTACAAACATTTATTTATTAGAGTTGCTTATTTAGCACCATCAATTTACACAAGTTTTACATATATATTATACATTCACATCAGTTACTGCCCTACTTACAAACTAAGATCTCTAACTCACATTCATACACACACTAGGGCTAATTTTAGACAGGAGCCAATTAACCTAATAGCACGTCTTTGGAGTGTGGGAGGAAACCGAAGAACCCAGAAGAAACTTACAAAGGGCGAACATGCAAACTCCAGGCAGGAAGTGTTGCGATTTGGATTTTAACCACCGACCATTATGATGCTACTAGGCAGAAGTGCTAACCACTTATCCACTGTGCTGCCCATGTCATAAGCTAGGAAATTATTAACTTTTTTGAAATATTTCAACAGGCAACCTCAAACAGTGCTTAAGGACAGGGCTGCTGATAAGGCTGTACAGCCAGTACTGTTGTACGGGACCCAACCCTATCAGCTCAACAGGGGGACCCTGGCACATTTACAGCTCATTTCTGCTAAATAACAAATGGGGCTTTCTCAGTTTGATCAGATGCTTTGGAGGCTAGAGGAGAAATATGGGGTCTAACAGATCCCAGAGCTCTCCATAAAGAGGAT
Organism: Lithobates pipiens; assembly: GCF_037356315.1. Lineage (NCBI taxonomy): Eukaryota > Metazoa > Chordata > Amphibia > Anura > Ranidae > Lithobates > Lithobates pipiens. The sequence continues at coordinate 449,686,731 of NW_027507903.1, forward strand.
CTGTCATGGCCTGTGCTATTACATGTTTGAAGCATCTGGAGAGGGGCCAGGGGTGGGGTCGAGGGTGCGTAAAAGGGGGCCCCATCAGGTAGGCTGTACAGGGCCCCATGATTTCTGACAGTTGCCCAGCCTACAGATGCAATGATATACCTAAATAAGAACATAAGAAAATGTTTCCTTTTCAAAAATGTATTCAATAAAAACATCAACAGATGTAATGCTGTGCTACAGAAACAGTAATTACACTTTTGGCATCAAAAGCTGGTAAAGCAGAAATGACTTCTTGTAGGCATTTTGTGAAACTGCCCACTAGTATCTGACAACATTTTTGAGCACTTCCTTTAGTCTCAAATTGATTATTGGTTTCCTTGCATGAACTTCCTATTTCAAAATCTTTCAACAAAATTGTAATGGGAATCAAATCACGACTGTGACTAGGGCAGTGCATAATCTATTTTTTCTTCTTGATGGATTTGCTTTGGATCATTATTGAGTTGAAAAACACATTTCTGGTAAAGCCTCAACGTTTGGACAGATCGCGTCACATTCTTTTCAAGCACACTTTTATATGGTGCTGAATGTATAGTTAATGCAATGATTGCGAGTTGACCACGCCCTGAAGCAGTAAAGCAACTCCACACCATAACAATACCACAATTATGCTTCACCATGTTTATGAGGTTCTTCTCCTAAAATGCTGTCTTCAGTTTGCAGCAAACATGTCTACTGTTTCTCTGACCACACAATTTTGATTAATCAGTCTTCAGTACATTGTTCTTTGCCTATATGTTCAATAGCAAACTGTAGTCTTGCCCTGAAGTTCTTTTTGGACAACAAAGGATTTGCATGCAGGTTTCATTTGTGCATTCTCTTTCTAATATATAGATGAATGCACTTTGCAAGAATTAAGTGTAGACTCCCGCAATAAAATCTTGGATTTTTTTTTTTAAATCAAATCTTCAGCAAGTGGGTTTAATTTATTGGGTCGGACAGTCCTGGACAAATCAGCAGTTGTTTGAAATCTATGCCACTTGTATATTATCTTCCTTAGGCTGGGTTCACACTGCTGCGGGGGGGAGATCCGGATGTGATTCGCACCGCACTGCAGTGCAAATCACATCGGATCTCTGTAGCGATGCGAGTTCAGCCTTACAGATAGTATGGCTGAATTCGCATCGCTCCCGCAGCAAACTCGCACGGGACCCTTTTTTTGGTCCGCAGCAGAATCGGATCGCATGGGTGTTCACACCATGCGATCCGATTCCTGTGCGAGTGTGCAGATCGCACTGCGATATGCGGACGGATCTGGGGGTGTCATTAAGATTTCATTGACACTCCCAGCAGTCCGCATAGGGCAGTGTGAACTGCCGGCGGGAGTCATGCGATGCGGGAAAACGCCGCGGATTTGCGGCGTTCCCGCATCGCTATAGTGTGAACCTAGCCTTACAGTGGAATTACTGATTTCAACTCACTTGGTGACCTTTTTAAATCCCTTGTCAGACATACACAACTTACTTTCTGAGGGCCTTAGAGAGCTTAATTGATCTTGACATGATGATGCCACACATGTCAATGGCAACGAGAACACTAAACTCTACATGTCTGTGGTTTAAGGAGGTTCTTATAAATGGTTTCTAATCTGGAACACTGAATTCCAAAACTGGCCATACACTGATCAACATTTTTCCATTTCAGCAGGGACTGTCCAAGTTTTGATCAGTGTGTGGCCATCCTCCTTAACAGAATTAAAATGTTTTATTGACCTTTGTGAAAGTAATAATTGGGTAATTTTTTTCTCTAGTAGTGCTCTGCACCCCAAGCCCGCCCTTTTCTGAACCCTATTAGAGCCTATGGCTTTAATCACGTGCTTAAAAAAAAATGTCAGGGGGCCGGACGCATGTATGGGGGGGGGCGCCAGAGCACCCCTAATGGACAGACCAGCACTGGAGTTCAAGTAGCCTGCACAGCACAGAGAGGCTGTGATGGGCATCAAAAAGACATGCTGTGCCCTTACACAGGCCAGTGATCTGATTAATTCAGTTTGTACCTCAATTTCCAATCATTTGTGTATGTACAGTTATATTTTATATTTTCCCATATCATACATGTCACAGTCACGCAAGATTGTCACACCATTGAAACATAAGCACTAGATTCCTTCAGATGCTCCACTTCAATAATAAAATAATATTCTACACTATAGTTTGGAGATCCCTGTTCTAGAACTACTATCCATCCAGTTGTGGGATTTATAATACCCTGCAGACTAATGCCCCATACACACAGTCGGACATTCCGACGTATTTCGGCCGAAACTTGTCTTGCATACACACGGTCGCACAAAGTTGTTGGAAAATCTGATCATTCGGAACGAGGTGACGTACAAAACTTACAACGGGACTAGGTAGAGGCCAGTAGCCAATAGCTTTCGTCTCCAAATTTTTTCTGAGCATGCGTGCCACTTTGTGCTTTTGGAATTCTCTACACATGATCGGAAAAGGTCAGATCGGATTTTGTTGTCGGAAAATTTTAGATCCAGCTCTCAAACTTTTTCCGTCTGAAATTTCCGACAGAAAAAGTCTGATAGAGCCCAATCTGACTTTTTCCGTCTGAATTTCCAACTGTGTGTATGGGGCATTAGACCCAGTTATTTTTCCACAAACAATAAAACCTACATAAAGTACAATTCAAAAGAAAATTGTGTTTAAATAATATGTGAAATTATCTGTGTATTTGTATACTAGTATTAATATACTTTACATAACCCCACCGTAAAACATCACAGGAAGATAGCAATAGCCAACTATGTTCAGCACAGCAGGAACAGTATTATAAATGTAAGCTAAAACTAGAAGTATATTGCTGCCACACTGAAACTGTAAAGTGAATCTACAGCATTAGTTTGTACAGCATTCTGAGCTTTATAAAGAGAGAGAAAAATAAAAACGTTCCCCTTTCCTGCTGGGGAGATTTACACTATCTTTCTGTCCTAATGACCACTGTCACCAGAACTGTAAGTGAATGAAAATCCAACATTTTGAGTTGGCACCAGAAAAGGTATTCGTCCAAAATGGACACCTGTTAAGGTGACAACTAAGTGGAAATTTTCTTCACTTTGGAGAGATTTCCTCTTATTTTGTGTCAATGGGACAGGAAATGAAAGAAAATCTCCTCATCTTTAACTATTCCCTACACCATTCATAAAAAAAATATATTTGAGCTTTAGATATACTGTACTTTAAAAGAGAAGTTTGGTGGATGCTGCATCTGTCCCCCGCTGGCTGTAAACCTGAGAACCAAGCAATCAAACAAAGCTTATTGCTCAGTTCTCAATGCTCCGTGAACAGAGAGCTGTTGACTGTCAGTCCATCCACGACCCATCTTCAAGATTTTACAATACATGGCCCTGTACATTGTCCCCCCAATGCGGCAAAGTCGGTCTGTACCTTTAGCAGAGAAACAGCCCTGAAGCATAACGTTTCCACCTCCATGCTTGACTGTAGGGATGGTGTTCTGATGGTCATAGTCAGCATTTTTCTTCCTCCAAACACGGCAAGTCGAGTTGCAAAATAACTAAATTTTGGTCTCATCTGACCACAGCACTTTCTCCCAATCCTTCTCTAAATCATTTAGATGTTCACTGGCAAACTTCAGACGGGCTTGTACATGTGCCTTCTTGAGGAGGGGGACCTTGAGGGCGCTGCACGATTTCAATCCTCCTGTGTAGTTCTGGGCTGATCCCTCACTTTTCTCATGATCATCCTTACTCCGTGAGGGGAAATTTTGCATGGGAGCCAAAATTATGGTTGGCTGGTAGGGGATCAGATACTTTTTTTTACTCATTGAACTACAACTCAATTTATAAGATTTGTATCATGTGTTTTTTTCTGGATTTTTGGTTGATATCCTGTCTCTATCATTTAAAATACACCTATGATAACAATTATAGACCCTTCATTTCTTTGTAAGTAGGCAAACTTACAAAATCTGCAGGGGATCAAATAATTTCCCCACTGTATGTGTGTATATGTATATGTATGTATGTGTATATATATATATATATATATATATATATATATATATATATATTTATAGTTGTGCTCCGAAGTTTACATACCCTGGAAGAATTTATGATTTCTTGCCCATTTTTCAGAGAATATGAATGATAACACAAAAACTTTTCTTTCACTCATGGTTAGTGTTTTGCTGAAGCCTTTTATTATCAATCAACCAAATGACCCTGATCAAAAGTTTACATACCGCATTTCTTAATACAGCGTATTGCCCCCTTTAACATCAATGACAGCTTGAGGTCTTTTGTGGTATTTGTGGATGAGGTTCTTTATCTTCTCAGATGGAAAAGCTGCCCATTCCTCTCAGCAAAAAGCCTCCATTTCCTGTAAATTCTTGGGTTGTCTTACTTGAACCGCATGTTTGAGATCTCCCCAGAGTGGCTCAATGATATTAAGGCCAGGAGACTGAGATAGCCACTCCAGAACCTTTGCTTTATTCTGCTGTAACCAATGACAGGTCGCCTTGGCCTTGTGTTTGGGATCATTGTCATGTACCTTTCATCATAGGCCTCGTTGACTCCCCTCCAAATGTAGTGTTTATGGTTGTGGCCAGAAAGCTCAATTTTGGTCTCATCACTCCAAATGACTTTGTGGCAGAAGGTTTGAGGCTGGTCTCTGTGCTGTTTGGTGTAATGTAATCGGGATAATTTGTGGCATTTGCGTAGTAATGGCTTTCTTCTGGCGACTCGACCATGCTTAAAGTGAAACAGTAAAAGTGTAATATTCCTTTAAATTTTGTACCTGGAGGGTGTCTATAGTATGCCTGTAAAATGGCGCATGTTTCCCGTGTGTAGCTCCCCCAAAGCACCTTGTCCCCATGTTGATGGGGAGAAGGGCCTCATCCCCACAACCCTTCCTGGTGATTGTGGGGGTCTGTGGGCGGGGGGCTTATCGGAATCTGGAAGCCCCCTATAACAAATGGACCCCCAGATCCCGCCCCCCCTGTGTGAATTGGTAATGGGGTACAAATGTACAAAAAGTGTCAAAAATGTTAAAAAAGACAATAGCCAGTTTTTGACAATTCCTTTATTAATGTCTTCTTCTTTCCCCACTTCTTCTTACATCTTCTTCTGTTCTTCCTTTGGTTTTCTTCTTCTTTGTCCACCTTGTTCATCCCCTGCTTCTTCCTCTATCTTCCTCTACTTCTTCCTTTGGTCTTCTTGTCTGGCATCTTCCTCAGGCTTCTTCTTCCCCGATTCGTCAATCTACCTCAATGGGAGTCTCCCGCTGTGTGACGCTTCTGTTCAGGTGACAACTCTTATATAATGGAGGGCAGGGCCACCCGGTGACCCCACCCCCCTCTGACTCACGGGGACTTCTTATGGCTTTCCCCGTGGTGTCAACTTTTTGAAAACCATATATATACAGTCATGGCTGAAATTGTTGACACCCCAGAAATTTTTCCAGAAAATCAAGTATTTCTCACAGAAAAGTATTGCAGTAACACATGTTTTGCTATACACATGTTTATTCCCTTTGTGTGTATTGGAACAAAACAAAAAAAGGGAGGAAAAAAAGCAAATTGGACATAGGGGGTTATTTATGAATGGCAAATCCACTTTGCGCTGCAAGTGCACTTGAAAGTGCAGTCACTCTAAATCTAAGGGGTAGATCTGAAATGAGTGGAAGCTCTGCTGATTTTATCATCCAATCATGTGCAAGCTAAAATGCTGTTTTTTATTTTCCTTGCATGTCCCCCTCAGATCTAGAGTGACTTTACTTCCAAGTGCACTTTCAGTGCAAAGTGGATTTTACTTTAGTGAATAACCCCCATAATGTCACACAAAATTCAAAAAATGGGCTGGTCAAAATTCTTGGCACCCTTTCAAAATTATGAATAAACAAGATTGTTTCAAGCATGTGATGCTCCTTTAAACTCACCTGGGGCAAGTAACAGGTGTGGGCAATATAAAAATCACACCTGAAAGCACATAACAAGGAGAGAAGTTCATTTAGTCTTTGCATTGTGTGTCTGTGTGCCACACTAAGCATGGAGAACAGAAAGAGGAGAAGAGAACTGTCTGAGGACTTGAGAACCAAAATTGTGGAAAAATATCAACAATCTCAAGGTTACAAGTCCATCTCCAGTCCATCTCCAGAGATCTAGATTTGCCTTTGTCCACAGTGCGCACCCCTATCGAGAAGTTTTCAACCCATGGCACTGTAGCTAATCTCTCTGGGCGTGGATGGAAAAGAAAAATTGATGAAAGGTTGCAACGCAGGATAGTCTGGATGGTGGATAAGCAGCCGCAAACAAGTTTCAAAAAAATTCAAGCTGTCCTGCAGGCTCAGGGAGCATCAGTGTCAGCGCGAACTATCCATCGACATTTAAATGAAATTAAACGCTATGGCAGGAGACCCAGGACGAGCCCACTGCTGACACAGAGACATAAAAAAGCAAGACTACAGTTTGAAAGTGCAGTCGCTGTAGGTCTGAGGGGGACATGCAAGGAAAGTAAAAAACAGCATTTTAGCTTGCACATGATTGGATAATAAAATCAGCAGAGCTTCCCCTCATTTCAGATCTACCCCTCAGATTTACAGCAACTGCACTTCCAAGTGTACTTTCAGTGCAATTTCAAGTGCACTTTGCACTTATAGTTTGCACTTGTAATGCTAAATGGATTTGACTTTTGTAAATAACCCCCAGTATCTCACAAAAGTGAGTACACCCCTCACATTTTTGTAAATATTTTATTAGATCTTTTCCTGTGACTGCACTTTGCTACAATGTAAAGTAGTGAGTGTACAGCTTGTATAACAGTGAAAATTTGCTGTCCCCTCAAAATAACTCAGCACACAGCCATTAATGTCTAAGCCGCTTCCAACAAAAGTGAGTACACCCCTAAGTGAAAATGTCCAAATTGGGCGCAATTAGCCACCACCCCCCCCCCCCCCCCCCCCGGTGTCATGTGACACATTAGAGTTACATGGTCTCAGGTGTGAATGGGGAGCCAGTGTGTAAAAAATTTGGTGTATCGCTCTCACTCTCTCACACTGGTCACTGGTAGTTCAATATGGCACCTCATGGCAAAGAACTCTCTTAGGATCTGAAAAAAAGAATTGTTGCTCTTCATAAAGATGCCCTAGGCTATAAGAAGATTGTCAAGACCCTGAAACTGAGCCACAGCACAGTGGCTAAGACCATATAGCGGTTTAGCAGGATGGGTTCCACTCAGAACAGGCCTTGCGATGGTTGACCAAAGAAGTTGAGTGCACATGCTCAGCATCGTATCCAGAGGTTGTCTTTGGGAAATAGATGTATGAGTGTTGCCAGTATTGCTGCAGAGGTTGAAGGGTGGGGGTCAGCCTGTCAGTGCTCAGACCATACGCCGCACGCTGCATCAAATTGGTCTGCATGGCTGTTGTCCCAGAAGGAAGCCTCTAAAGATGATGCACAAGAAAGCCTGCAGTTTGCTGAATACAAGCAGACTAAGGAGATGGATTACTGGATCCATGTCCTGTGGTCTGATGAGACCAAGATAAACTTATTTTGTTCAGATGGTTGTGAAGTGTGTGACGCGTGTGACAGCAACCATGTGAGGAGTACAAAGACAAGTGTGTCTTGTCTACAGTCAAGCATAGTGGTGGGGGTGTCATGGTCTGGGGTTGCATGAGTGCTGCGGCACTGGGGAGCTACAGTTCATTGAGAGAACCATGAATGCCAATATTTACTGTGACATACTGAAGCAGAGCATGATCCCCTCCCTTTGGAGACTGGGCTGCAGGGTAGTATTCAACATGACTTGCTAACGAAGCTGAGGATAAAGGTGATTGGCTGGCCAAGTATGTCTCCAGACCTAAACCTTTTTGAGCATCTGTGAGGCATCACCAAATGAAAGGTGGAGGAGCGCAAGGTCTCTAACATCCATCATCTCCGTGATGTCATCAAGGAGGAGTGGAAGAAGACTCCAGTGGCAACCTGTGAGGCTGTGGTGACCTCCATGCCCAAGAGGATTAAGGTAGTGCTATAAAATAATGGTGGCCACACAAAATAATTGGGCCCAATTTGGACATTTTCACTTTCACTTCAGTTTAGACATGAATGGCTCTGTGTTGAGTTATTTTGAGGGGACAGAAAATTTCCACTGTTATACAAGCTGTACACTCACAACTTGTATAAATTGTAGCAAAGTGTCATTTCTTCAGTGTTGTCATATGAAAAGATATGATGAAATATTTACAAAAATGTGAGGGGTATACTCACTTTTGTGAGATACTGTATATTGTATATATAAATATATACATACACAATATATATATTTATATATGTATACTTTAATAGGTCATATATATATGACTTAAAAAGATAAAATGAAATATTTTCTGAACTTTTATTTGTTAGCCGTTGATAAGTAAAAACAATACACATTTCCTTTAGTAAGCCCTTTGAAGTCCGTGCATGGGGCTAAGAACTAAATGCAACTTTATTTTACTAGAGGTTATCATTTCTATTTTATTTATCTCTGACAAATTCCATAATGCCAAAGGTAAATTTGCCATTAGTCCCTGTGCTTAAAACCAAAAAACCATGACTATTAGAATTTCATTGCTCAGAAAGTCAAATGGTTGAAGTCTCTTTCATAATCTTTAGTGATCTGGAGCTTTTTATTCCTCATAAAATTACTGCAACGTGTCTCCCGGTTTGACAGCTACACTGCTGTAGTTCATGGTTTCATTATCCAATCTCATAAACCTATTTAATTGTGCCTTAGTCAAAGAGGACAATTTATGGATGTGGAAATAGCTTCCAAACTAATAGATTTCCTTTCCATCTACTTATGACATTATTTTAGTAGCTAACCTTTTAAAGCCTCCCCAAAGTAAAATGTACTGTATTCTGATATCTAGGGATGAGTAGAGCGATATTGGAAAAACAGATTTCACCTTTTTGAAAGTGTCACCGAAACTCTTAATTTTGCTCATTGAAAAATATGTGATTAATTTTTTTATTTTTTATTTGGAGGTTGTGTTTTTCATATTTAAGGTAGTCCAATGTATTTGATATAGTGTTATTTATATGAGTTTATTTTCTTTTTGTGTGTATTTTTAATTGTTATTTGCATACTGTCTCTTTATTTATTTTTTTAGTATGCCTTTTCATTTTGTGGAAACAGTTGTAAAATAATGTAGCTAATAAAGAGCCACATTTTGACAAAACAGATCCAAGATAGTTAGAAGGGGGTTCCATAAAATTTAGGAACCATCAAAAGCCCACTGCACCCTTAAAAACCAACCCAATGAGTGTAATGCATTTTGAGTAGTATTCTTTTGATTAGTAAGCACTTTTATAATACCACACTATACAGAGCAGCATTTGGCTTTCACATTAATTCACAAGTCATGGTGGATAAAGTAAACAAAGGGACGTTAAACATAATTAATTTTTAGGCCCTACCATTCAACCACTACCCAAGTACCAACACTTGTTTCCTTTATATAGATAGATAGATGCAGGTGAAGAGTAGACTGTGCAATACCCTAAATTCACTAATGGTTTATAATATGCAATTGGAAGCAGACATTAACAATTCCTTCAATTACAGTTAAAATGGTACCAAGAGGTAATAGGAGAAGCATTTAGGGAGTGAAGGAGGCGCTTGCTGTCCGATACCATTTGAATATTACAAACCATAAGCACAGTTAGGGGGCCTGACATGCTAAAAGACATAAAAATGGTGACCTTGTTTTACCATTTGATTAACGCGATTTATCCAGAGCCAGATAATCTACAAGGCAAACTAAGCAGGAATGTAGAGCCAAGTGATTATCTAGGGGATCCAGCAACAATATTCATTCTCCTGAAGACAACCAGGGGAACAGTGCAGCTGGCCAAATTTATTTATCTGCCAGTTACGTCACAAGGATGAGAATGAGAATGTACTTGTAAATAGTGGTTGATGGGGCCATGCCAGTGCAGGCAATGTAAATAGGCTTCTATGTGCCTATTGCAATTCTTAAGAATGTCAATGAAGGGTACTGGGAGGCATTGCGGGGGGGAGGGAGAAGGGACAGGAGCCCCAGGCACAAAATTTCAATAATGGGGGGGCACAGGTGGAGTGGCGTGAGTCCAGGGCTACCACTAAAGTCTTCCTGAAGGGGGTTGAAGATGCTCGGCGTAGACACTGCCCAAAACAGCACCTTGTAACCTTGTACTTGAGTGGCTGTGGGATGCCAAGTGATGGAGTGCACCTTATGCCAATATTGAGGGTCATTACTGCAGAAACTGGCACTGATGCTGGTAGTTATTATTGTGGACACTGACACCAATGTTGTGGACACTGACACCAATGCTGATTATTGTGGAAACTGGCTACAAAAACTAACAGTTTCCATTATTTGCCCCTTGCACCGGATGATCTTGTCCCTGCACTTCTGGGGGGGTGAGGTGCAAAACTGCTGCCTCAACTGGGGCCCCATTGGCAGACAAGCTGGGCAAACATGGCAATTTTTAGAGTTACTTTAGTAGCACAATTGCACTACCAAAAATTACCAATATAAGCCCAGCCTCTGGGTTAAAACATAATAAGCTCCAGCCTATTTCATATACACAGTACAGTACTCTCCAGCAACCAAATTGATTTTAGATTAACATATTCAGATCTCCTAAAGATGCTTTCCAATTGGCTGATATGAGTTAGTGCATTTCTAAAGTTCTTTGCCTTATTAATTAATAAAACCACAAATCATTCCACATTTAATGATTTATATTTAGGTGTATGTGTTAGGTGGAATATGCCTTCCGTAGCTGAAGTGAAAATATTTTGACATGCACACACTAATAAGCTTAAAAATGACATAAACATCTGCACTTGGATAATCTCTTGGTCGCATGTAGCAAAAAAAAATTTATGTCACACAGTAAAACATTCCAGGCATTATATAAGCAAACGATGGAACAATAGAAATACTTAACTTGCAATAGAAGTTATAGAGGGTAATCGTTCTTCAGCCTTTTAAGGAGGAAGATTTAAAATAAAAGCACGGACAAAGCTTTTTGGCCATACTTCTCTTTTGGGTCAAATGAGCGCACTTACTTTTGCATTCCTGTGCCCTGGAATCAGCTAGCAGTGGACTAAAACCTGCTTCCAGCTGCCCTCATAGAGCCGATCCAGGCTCCAAGCTCTGAAAGGATCCCATCAATAATGTCGGTATCCACCCGATATCTGACTTGTAGCTGGCTCAGCCTTTCAGCGCATCGCAGAGAGCCTGAGCTCCCGTCCCATCTGCTGCCCATCACTCCAGTGAGCGCTAGAGGGGCAGAGCAGAGAGTCAGTGACTGGCAGCCACTGCTGTCTGCTCAGAACAGAAAGAGAACTGCACATTTAGTGGTCATATGATTGCTCCGTTCTCGGTCTTGGAGATGGCAGGGGACAACCTGCAGCATCACAGAGATAATGCAATCAAAGAGGCATGTATTTTTTATTTTATTCCTAAACGTCTCTTTTAAGGGGAACCTTTATATAGTGTTGCAGGTGTCTGAATACAATAGCCAACAGAGCAGATTTCTCTATCTACACTCTTTAGTGTGGATGGGGGAATTGACTTCTCTTATTCAGCCCGTGGGGCTGAAAAAGAGACATCTAAAGATCTATTGCTCGCCTTATAAACTATAAATGTAAGATATCTACAGTACATCTATCTACTGAGTTCTCAGTTTCATTGGATGTGGCCACTAGAGGGCATTTTTGCTTCTGTATTATGAGATGCATTTACCAGCCTGCCATGACCTTAAAGTGGTTGTAAACCCTTACAAACCACTTTGACCTACAGGTAAGCCTAGATTAAGGCTTACCTGTAGGTCCAAGAAATATCTCTTAAACCTATACGGTTTACCTGAAGACAGCGGTGCGCAGGCACACTGGGTAAGCTGCAGATTGCAGGGATACGTCGCGAGTGTAGGCTCCCGTGCGCATTCGCTTGAGTGACGTCATCGCTGCTCCGGCGAATCACAGCGCCGGAGCAGTGAGACCCACGGAGACCCACCAAGAAGATGGACGCTCGGAACTACAGGGGACAGTGGTGACTTCGCTGGCTCCTGTGTCATGTAAGTGACACATAATGGACTACTATACGATGCATAGTAGTCCATTATGCTTTACCTTTGCAGGGAATCAAAGAGGAAGTAAACCCATCAGGGTTTACTTCCTCTTTAAGTTGTCCATACTCATGAGAAAACAGTTCTCTGATCCTCAGTGTTTAGGCTACATTAGGTGATGATCTCATGTTTAAAGCTGGCTACGCATGTTACAATCTGATTGCATGATCTCTTTTAGATTTAACAACAACTATGTAGTGTGAGAGTGTATCTAAACAATGCTAAACAGGACCAGGGTAGTTTAACCAATTGCCAACCAGCCGCCGCAGTTTTACTGTGACAGAATAGCCCGCCTGGGCGAAACGACGTTATGCAACTTTGCTTCGCCCTGTGGCCACTAGGGGAGCCGATGCGAGTGCCCGGCGGACGCAATGACCGTCAGGCCGCCGCGATCACTCGTGACACACTAAGAACCGGGATCTGTGTGTGTAAAAACACAGATCACGGTTCTCTGAAGGGAGAAGAGACTGATCGTGTGTTCATAAAAAAGTATGAACAGCGATCTGTCATTTCCCCTAGACAGTCCCATCCCCCCTTCAGTTAGAACACAGAGAGGGAACACAGTTAACCCCTTGATCGCCACCTAGTGTTAACCCCTTCCCATGCCAGTGACATTTTTACAGTAATCAGTGCATTTTTATAGCGCTGATCGCTGTATAAATGCCAGTGGTCACAAAAATGTGTCAAAAGTGGCCACTATGTGTCCGCCGTAATGTCACAATTTTGATAAAAATTGCAGATTCTCTCGATTACTAGTAAAAAAATAATAATAATAAAAATGCTATAAATCTGTCCCCTATTTTGTAGACGCTATAACGTTTGCGCAAACCAATCAATATACGCTTATTGTGATTTTTTTATTACCAAAAATATGTAGAAGAATACATATCGGCCTAAACTGAGAAAAAATTTGCTTTAAAAAAAAAAAATGGGGATATTTATTATAGCAAAAAGTACAAAATATTGTGTCCTTTACTGCTAATTCTCCCACTTCAAAGCACACTTCAAAATGCAGGGCACTGTAACAGGTTATCTTTAACACCCCTTTTTTTCTAGCAGCACATACTGACATTTCTTTTGCTCCCTTACCACTCTCTTAAGCCAGCAGCAAGCAAACGTATCCCTGTGTAAGCTCAGACTATAGCAAATCAGAGCTTATACAAGGATTCTCTGCTCCCACTGGTTGAACATAGCAGATATGTTAGAAGGAGCAGTAAAGTACAACCACTGAGTATCATCTATCCACCCCCATGTGACAGAGTTATGCCAATCAGCATGTAGCAGTGCTGTCACATGAATGAAGGAGGAGTGAGTCATATATGTCCTTCTATATGCAGAAGTAATGATATTTCCTTTGTTTCTGGCTGTTAAATGGAATAGAGCAAGGGGGTGATGAGTTATGTGCCTCTTATGCCCCTAAAGGCGAAAAGCTCAGGTTTCATATTCATATTCAGAATACTTTATTAATCCCAAATGGAAATTATTGCGACACAACCACACTCAACAAACACAGATCACAACAATAAACAGAACAAGACACAATGGGGGTTATTTACAAAAGGCAAATCCACTTTGCACTGAAAGTGCACTTGGAAGTGCAGTCGCTCTAAATCTAAGGGGTAGATCTGAAATGAGGGGAAGCTCTGCTGATTTTATCATCCAATCATGTGCAAGCTAAAAATCAGTTTTTTACTTTCCTTGCATGTCCCCCTCAGATACACAGCGACTTTACTTCCAAGTGCACTTTCAGTGGAATTTCAAGTGCACTTGCAGTGCAAAGTGGAGTTGCCTTTAGTAAATAGCCCCCAATGACAGAACACAATGGGGGTTATTTACAAAAGGCAAATACACTTTGCACTGCAAGAGGAGTTGAATGTGCACTTGGAAGTGCAGTCGCTCTAAATCTAAGGGGTAGATCTGAAATGAGTGGAAGCTCTGCTGATTTTATCATCCAATCATGTGCAAGCTAAAATGCTGTTTTTTATTTTCCTTGCATGTCCCTCTCGGATCTACAGCAACTTTACTTCCAAGTGCACTTACAGTGCAAAGTGGATTTTTCTTGAGTAAATAACCCCCAATTACCAATAGCGGCGTTTTACCGCCCACGCTATGGGCGGTGTGGTGTGAAAGGGGTCAAAGTGATACAAAAGGTGGTAACTGTGTGGGGGTGAGTTGTTCAAAAAAGTAGGATTCACTTGCTAGCTAGAAGAGATTAAATTTTTTTTGTACAATGGTTTTTATTGAAATTCTTAGTAAAAAGTACAAGTAAAAAAAACTAAATAATACATGTAAATACAGGTGTATGCAATCACTATAGCTGTACAGTATTTACTCAAAGTCTGTAGAACAAATGCCATAAGGCACATGGAAACAATGAATCCAATGTCACAACCAGATGGGATATAAAATAGAAAACACAACAGTTTAATACTGCCCCAATCACAAAACCTGCTGTCTTTTAGTCCAGTCTTGAAAAAAATAATTGGATGCCTGGATCAACCAAATATACTAAATACGTTTAATAAATTATAATAATTCTAATTAATCATTTAATTCTGGAAGTTGCCCACCAGAAAAGTGGTCCTACCGACCCCAAATCTCATAAAACAAAATAGAGAGAAGAAAGTTCTCCCAAGAGGGACGAGTAGGACACTGAGATTAATTAATACATGCATTTAAGTAGAAAAAACACGCATATCAAAAATTTCCCGAGACAGAGTATACCACAAGTGTACCTCACAGATATATTAAATATAGGCCAGTCTTGCATTAAATATAATTACATGTATACAGTACATAACGTCATAATAACGATTGGGTAGTGGAGGGACAGGAGTAGTTTCAAAATAAATATAACAAATAATAACACTTAAGAGTTATTGAAAAGAATGGGCAATTAATAGTGAGATCACACGATTGCATAGACGAGACAACTCCTAGCCCTTGTACACACGGTCGGGGAATCCGTCGGAATGTGTCCTATCGGACCGTGTTGTCAGATAATACAACTGTGTGTGGTATGCATCGGACTGATTACGTCGGAATATCCGTCGGACCCAATTTTCCAACATGTTGGAAATATTTCCCGACCAACTGGTTCGATCGGACATACTCCGATCATGTGTAGAGAATTTTGATCGGACCAAGTGCCACGCATGCTCAGATCAAATTCCTACATCAAAGCTATTAGCTACTAGCCTGAATGTAGTCCCATCGTAACAAAATTACGCCATCACGTTCTGAAAGATCGGATTTTTCGACAACTTAGTCCAACCGTGTGTATGCAACAGTTTCGGACACAATCCGACGGACAAAATCCAACGGATTTGGTTGTCGAAATCTCCGACCATGTGTACAGGGGCTTAGAAATGTAGGCTTACTTAAAAAAGGCAAGTTGTGAGTGGACTATCAGTATAATACTGATAAAGGGGAATGGGCAAGAAAAAGACAGGGTCCTATTCCATGCACGTGCAAAAAAAAACTGGGGAAAGTATGCAGTGGCTGCATTTAATGGGCACACTCGCAGCATTTAATTGGCACAGTGGCTGCATTTAGATGGCACAGTGGCTGCATTTAGATGGCACAGTGGCTGCATTTGATGGCACAGTGGCTGCAGTTGATGTTTTTTTTTTTCAGTTTGTTTACTCCCCCCCAAAAAATTTGAACACCAGCCACCACTGTTCAAATCCCAACCACAGCGCTACCTGCATTGTGTTTGCATGGTCTCCCTGTGCCCACATGGGCCTCCTCCAACACCACAAAGACATGCTGGTAAGTTAATTGACTCTAGTATGTGAATATATGTTAGAAACCTTAGCTTCCTTAGGGCAGGGACTGATGCAAATGTGCAATGTGTAACTTGTTGGCACTATATAAATACCTGTAATAAATTGCATGGCAACTCCTGTTGAAAGCTCAGTACTTGACCCAGACTTGCAAGGCTTTTGGTGAAAAAGTCAGTAGGGGAAGCTTGACCACTATGAAAAAATCTCACTAGTCTTTTTCTTAGCCAGTGCATACAAGTACAGTATATCTCTTAAATGTCCCTGGTGCTTTCCAAACCATTCCCTTGTTTTCTTCAATTCAATTTTGTATCAAACTGCATTGCAGCTATGAAGTTGTGGGTGGAGTATTGCTTAGTTTCTGACAATTACTTAAAATCATGCAATTCCAAGGGTTCAACTGAAAGCAACTGAAAATGTGTTTGGCCATCATAAAGCTGCTATTATGTTTTCCCTGGTTCCTCCATCTCCTCTCATCAACAGGATATTGACATTTTTAAATGAAATCTTTCCATTTTCATTACACGCCTAATTTCAGGTCCAGTGATGTCATCACTGGGTCTCTGTGCTTCTCTATGCAATGCAAGCAGATCATGTGTGGTGGGAGAAGATGACAGGGTGATGTACATAGCTCCAGTACTCCTCCCCTTTGGAACTGATGCAAGCAGTGGGCTGGCTTTTGGGAAGATTTATGTTAATGTCAAACTGCCTTAAAGAGGAAGTAAACTCTGATGGGTTTACTTCCTCTTTGTCTCCCTGCAAAGCTAAAGCATAATGGGCTACTATGCATCACATAGTAGCCCATTATGCGTCACTTTCCTGACACAGGAGCCAGCGTTGTCACCGCTGTCCCCTGTAGCACGAAACGTCCATCTTCTTCCGGGTATCACTGCTCTGGCCACTCACAGCGCCGATGCATCGGCGACATCACTTGCGCACGGGAGCCGCCACTAACAGCATATCGCCATTAGCAGCGGCATGCTCAGTGCGCCTGCACGCTGTTGTCTACAGTGCATGTGCTGTAGACACCGATGCCTGTCTTTTTGCAAATATCTCCTAAACCATGTAGGTTTAGGAGATATTTCATGGACCTACAAATAAGCCTTAATCTAGGCTTACCTGTAGGTCAAAGTGGTCTGTAAGGGTTTACAACCACTTTAATCTGTTGGTGTCAGTCTGGAGGAGTGTGCGTTCCTAGGCAGACTGCCTGCATGTAATGCTGAGCCTTTGTGATTGAAAAAAACTGAAATCGGAATAATGAAAGGGTCGGGCCAGGGACAGTAAGGCCGCGTACACACGGGCGGACTGTTTGCCCAACCTTGTTCGGCAAACAGTTTCATCAAACAGTCCGCTCAAAATTTGCATGAGCGGACTTGCCCACACACGAGCGGACTGTTTGACGAACAAGGTTGGGCAAACAGTTCGCTCAACTTTTGAAATGAACGGACTCGCCCACGTAAGGCGGAGGCAAATCCGCCCATTTCGAGCGCGTGTACAGGTAGGCGGGGCCCGCGAAGGAGACGTCGCGGGCTCCGCCGCCTGGAATGGGCTTAAAGGGGAACCCCAACGCCGAAAAAAATCGGCGTGGGGGTTCCCCCCAAGTCCACACCAGACCCTTGTCCGAGCACGCTACCCGGCCGGCCAGGAAAGGGGGGCGAGCGAGCGCGCCCCCCCTCCTGAGCCGTACCAGGCCGCGTGCCCTCAACATGGGGGGGTGCCTTGGGGAAGGGGGGGCCGCGCGGCCCCCCCACCCCAAAGCACCTTGTCCCCATGTTGATGAGGACAAGGGCCTCTTCCCGACAACCCTGGCCGTTGGTTGTCGGGGTCTGCGGGCGGGGGGCTTATCGGAATCCGGGAGCCCCCTTTAAGAAGGGGGCCCCCGGATACCGGCCCCCCACCCTATGTGAATGAGTATGGGGTACAATGTACCCCTACCCATTCACCTGTGAACTAAAGTACAATAAAAAACACAACACAGAGAAAAAATATTTTATTGCACAGCTCCGGGGGTCTTCCGTCTTCGGGGGTCTTCTCGCCGGACTCCTCCGCTATGTGTGTGTAGCTCTTTTGCTAGCGGAGGAGTCCGGCTTTCTTCCTCCCCGCCGCCGGCCTCTTCTCCCGACTTCGGGGGTCTTGTCCCCCTCTTCGGTTCTTCTGCCGGGCCACCGCGCCTGGTCCGGTGGCCCGGTCTTCTGTCGCCGCCTTCGGTTCTTCTGCCGGGCCACCGCGCCTTCTTGTAGCTCTTTTACAGGCGGTGGCCCGGTCTTCTGTCGCCGCTGTCGTCGCCGCCGCCGCCGCCTTCCGTTCTTGTTCTTCTTCTTGTTCTTCTTCTTCTTCTCCTGGAGATGTTGACTCGACGATCTCTCCGGCCGGAATGCCAGAGCCGCGCTGTGCGGTCACTTATATAGTGACAATGGGGCGGTGTCACATGGTATATGTCACATGGGTTGGTCACATGGTGACCCCGCCCCCTTACGATGTCATAGTCCCCATGTGACATCAACCCATGTGACCAACCCATGTGACATATACCATGTGACACCGCCCCATTGTCACTATATAAGTGGCAGCGGAGCGTGTCCCTGGCATTCCGGCCGGAGAGATCGTCGAGTCAACATCTCCAGGAGAAGAAGAAGAACAACAAGAAGAAGAACAAGAACGGAAGGCGGCGGCGGCGGCGACGACAGCGGCGACAGAAGACCGGGCCACCGCCTGTAAAAGAGCTACAAGAAGGCGCGGTGGCCCGGCAGAAGAACCGAAGGCGGCGACAGAAGAACGGAAGACGGCGACAGAAGACCGGGCCACCGGACCAGGCGCGGTGGCCCGGCAGAAGAACCGAAGAGGGGGACAAGACCCCCGAAGTCGGGAGAAGAGGCCGGCGGCGGGGAGGAAGAAAGCCGGACTCCTCCGCTAGCAAAAGAGCTACACACACATAGCGGAGGAGTCCGGCGAGAAGACCCCCGAAGACGGAAGACCCCCGGAGCTGTGCAATAAAATATTTTTTCTCTGTGTTGTGTTTTTTATTGTACTTTAGTTCACAGGTGAATGGGTAGGGGTACATTGTACCCCATACTCATTCACATAGGGTGGGGGGCCGGTATCCGGGGGCCCCCTTCTTAAAGGGGGCTCCCGGATTCCGATAAGCCCCCCGCCCGCAGACCCCGACAACCAACGGCCAGGGTTGTCGGGAAGAGGCCCTTGTCCTCATCAACATGGGGACAAGGTGCTTTGGGGTGGGGGGGCCGCGCGGCCCCCCCTTCCCCAAGGCACCCCCCCATGTTGAGGGCACGCGGCCTGGTACGGCTCAGGAGGGGGGGCGCGCTCGCTCGCCCCCCTTTCCTGGCCGGCCGGGTAGCGTGCTCGGACAAGGGTCTGGTGTGGACTTGGGGGGAACCCCCACGCCGATTTTTTTCGGCGTTGGGGTTCCCCTTTAAGCCCATTCCAGGCGGCGGAGCCCGCGACGTCTCCTTCGCGGGCCCCGCCTACCTGTACACGCGCTCGAAATGGGCGGACTTTCCGAGCGGGAACAGTCCGCTCATTTCGAAAGTACAGCGGACAAGCCCACACACGGGCGGACTGTTCGCTCAAACACAGTTTCAGCGGACAGTTTTTCGGAATTTCCGAAAGACTTTGTCCGTCCAACTGTCCGCTGAAACTGTCCGCTGAAAGCCCACACACGAGCGGACTGTCCGCCCAAACACTGTTCAGCGGACAAGGTTGGGCGAACAGTCCGCCCGTGTGTACGCGGCCTAAGGCTGGGAAGAAACATATTAGATGATGCTGAGCATCATTCAGCCAGGAAATTAAGCAGGCTCCTCTATCTGACTTGCTGCAGCTTCTAGTGCACAATGTGAGACCCTCACAGAGTGCAGCGAAATCAGAGGAAACGATTTCAGTACTGAAGAGGAGGCTGGGGGTCAGATTTAGGACTGCCCATAAAGCATGGCATATCCCAATCCTTCATCCATATTATTGATTCCTACCTCTCCCCAGTTTTACTTGCTGTGGCCCCTCTTCTTTTCTGTAGGTGTTATCTAAAACCATAGAGACAATCGTAGCCATTATTAACAGATGACAAATTCTGATTGTGATCTTTTAATGCACTTGATGTTTTAAATTACAAAAATGTATACAGTTAATCATTTAAAATGCAGCATTACCTTCAAAAAATATCAAGTTTAATTATGAAGACAATTCAATTTTTCGAAAAAATTCAGAACACCAAGATAACTTCTTATTTAGGGATAATAGGTGGAGTCCTTCATAACATTGCTTTTTGATTCCGCGAGACAGACTGTAGACGCAGAACGTTTTTAATAAACTATATTGAATCTATTAATTTATTGCCCAGTTTTGGCGACCAACTGAATTCTAATTAAAGTTGTGGGTGGTACAGTACATTAATTTATTTACATGAATTAATTACATTACATTTATTATTTATATTCATTTATGACACACACAGAATCCAAACATTGAGCTAATAATCTGACTTACATACAGCTGTTTCAAGCATGTTACCTCTTATTGGTATAAGATATGGAAACCAAGCCTGCTATGAACTGATTGATATTGATTGTTCAGATTTGATTTGATAGATTTGATGGTTTAACCTAACTGATTTTGCTGTCAACAAAATTTCTTCAAGGTTGAAGCTGTCAATTTCACTCATTGACCTGCTTAGGTGAAATTGAATTGATAAACAGTGGCTAAGTGATTAGCACTTCTGCATTGCAGCATTAAGCTGGATACACACTATACCATTTTCTTTAGATTTTTTCCCTTTAAATTTACCAAAACCATATAATAGGAGGTCAAACCTTAATGCCACAGTCAAACATTCCGAAGACAAAATCCGTCAGATTTATTTTTTTCCGACGGATTTTGTCCCAAACTTGTCTTGCATAAACACGATCGCACAAAGTTGTTGGAAAATCCGATCGTTCAGAACGAGGTGACGTACAACACGTACGTCGGGACTATAAACGGGCCAGTAGCCAATAGCTTTCGTCTTGTAATTTATTCTGAGCATGTGTGGCACATTGTGCGTCGGATTTGTCTACACACAATCGGAATTCAAGCGATTGGATTTTTGTTGTCGGAAAATTTTAGATCCAGCTCTCAAACTTTGTGTCTGAAAATCCGACAGAAAAAGTCAGATGGAGCCCACACACAATCGGATTTTCCGACAACACAATCCAATTGCACATTTTCCGTCGGAAAGTCCGACTGTGTGTACAGGGCATAAGAGTTCCAATTTGTATGCAATCGGGCAGGCCCTTGCACTACATGGTTTTGGTAAATCTAAAGGAAATCAGACAACAAAAGTTGTATAGTGTGTATGGGGTAGGGTTGTCAATTCAAATCCCAACCATGGCACTACCTGCCTGGAGTTTGCATGTTCTCCCTATGCCTGTGTGGGTTTCCTCCCACACCCCAAATATATGTGGGTAGGTTAATTACCAATAATAACTGTATTGCATAATTGTAATACATAATCATAAATATATGTGCAATCACAAAGATGCATGTGCTAATTATTATAACCAACACAGCAAACAGCAAAAAATCAGTCCCATTAATCCATCCAAAAAAATCCTAATGTGGAGTGTCTTCAGTGAATCCCATCATCAACTAATCACACAGCCTCTTACCAGATCTCAAGATCCCAAATTATAGGTGGTCTATAAAGGCTCAGAGGTGAGAGGACTTCATTCAACCACATGGAAATGCAGGGCACGTCCCCAGAAAATCAAATGTATAACCTTTCTCACTCCAGGAATAGCAATCCAGTAAAAGAGGCAGATGTTGTAAAGCGTTGCGCAAACTGTTGGCGCTATATAAATCCTGTATAATAATAATAATAATGACAGCCTCAAATAGTGTAAAAGTGTATGATTTATTTTTTTAAATTCCACAATATATGTACTCACAATCTCTGTAGTAAAGCGAGCATGAGAAACAATGTATTGCGCCAATAGTTCCAGTTCTAGCATGCGGGATGACGTCAATACCGGCTTTACATCGATGTACATTTCCTCCGAATGGGCGTTCTCAAAGGGAATGGCTTTTGGTAAATTGCCCTAGTATGTGTAAGTATGAATGTGAGTTGGGGACCTTAGATTGTAAGCTCCTTGAGGGCATGGACTGATGTGAATGTATAATATACTGTATATGTAAAGTGCTGTGTAAATTATTGGCGCTATATAAGTACCTCTAATAAATAATAAAAAGCACTACTTAAAGTGGTTCTAAAGCATTAAGTTTTTTTTTTTACCTTAATGCATTCTAAGATACCTTCTGGGCTGTAGCATCCCCCAGCTCCCCCCCCCCCCCCATTTTTTTCCTGATCTGATCCAGCAATGTGCACGAGAGCAGCAGCTCTCGCCTCTGTCTACCTCCTCAGTGGGCAGACTGATAGCAGAAGCTATTGGCTCCCACTGCTGTCAATCAAATGATGAGCGGGGGGGGGGGGGGGGGCAGGGCTGATCCACTAACTCTGTGTCAATAGATGCAGACAGGGCAGCTCAGGACTGGGTGCCCCCATGGAAAGCGGATTTCTGTTGGGGCATTTGTCAAAGAGGAGGGAACTGGAGCGCCGGCAGGGGACCTCGGAAGAAGAGGATAGAGGTTGCTCAGCGCAGGTATAACATGTTTTTTCTTTTAATAATTAAAAAAAATTAAAGTATGAGAGAGATATTAAACTTTCTTTTTTTTTCCAGGGAAGAATTTTTTTTAAATAGTGAGGCTAATGGGGGTTGTTTCTTGGAATAATACCAGGTCTAGAATCATTAAAAGGAGAATTTATATATATGCTCTCCTAAAAAACAATAACTGCCCAACTGCAGTTTGCCGAAATGGAGAAGTTTAACCAAAATCTCATTATTTTGGCAGGAATTTCAAAGAAATTAAAACTTAAAATTTCACTTAAACATTCTTAAAGCAAGACAATAAAGCCATTCAAGTTATAGGGAAGTGGGCTAGAGTTTTAAGTGTTTACCTTTCTTTCTTTTTTTCTTTTGAATAAATAATTCATATGTAAAATTAGATAACTCTAATTGTCGCTCTTGGGAACCCTTCCCTATATTTAAGGGATTTTTCCCTCTCCGCCAGTGTAAATACTAAAAGTGGAAACCCGTTTCGGTTTTTCATGAAACCATAATATGAAAAAAAAAAAATGAATTCTAAGTTAAAAGAGCTGAATAATTTGAGAAGAATGCAGTTTTTTTTTTTATTAAACTTGCGATGAAGGGACTGCACAGATAATTGCATATTCCTTTCAGTTCTTTTCCAGCGGTAATGGAGTTTTTTTGCCTGTCACTTCGGATTTCATTCTAGGGTTTGATGCTAACCATCTTCTTCCCAAACCTATTGAGTGTGTCATGCCATCTAGCTGTAGTGGGGCCATGTGACAGGCCTGAGAGTGACTGCAGCAGGCCTGGGACCACTGAACACAGAGAAGGAGGCACTTAGCTGTTTAGTCTACCAATCAGAATGGTGACAAGAAGTCTAGAGTTGGACAGGAGAACTGGGCTGGGAGATGCAGTCTCTCCCATAGTCTGGGAATAAGTAGGGGAGACTGGTACCACTTCATTCCCACCATTAACCCCTTCGTACTGGAATTCTCCATTCTGATCATTTACCTCTCGAATACTTCATAAATCCATCATTCCGCCAATACTTTACGTGCTAAGAAACTCGAAATTATGAAATGTAACCTGTACCAAAGGAAGGACTGTCTAGGAATGCAACAGCTCATCAATTCAATGGTTCTTTGGGGGATTATTAGTGTCCAGATTAATGCAGTTTAAAATGGAGGAATGTTGCTTTTCATATTTTCCACACATAAAAATGAACAGCTTTTTATAAATAATATAATAAAGGTCGGTCCACTTGATATTTTAATCATAGGTGGGGACTAGCTGCTGTTTGTCTTGGATGGATCCAGCAGTGAGATCTCCATGCCCTATTTCCCAAATCTAGCCCTGTCCACTTGGGAATTTTGGAAGTTCCCACCCTACTTTGTGTGTTCCAGCTCCTCCTGTTACAGCCTCAATAATATCATATACAATGGGTATAGAAAAAAAATAACCACCTATTAAAATAATCACATTTTGTTGCTTTGCAGCCTGAAATGAAGACAGACATGGTTTTTGTTTTATCCAGCTGTATTTACTCAGTGCAACTTATAACATCCAAGTAAAAGATATAACACCAACATTTTTGACCAAAAAAAATTTAAAAACAGAATCACTGAGTTGGAAAAAGGATCACCCACTTGTGTCAGTATTTTGTTGAACCACCTTTTGCTTTAATTCCAGCCTTTAGTCTGTCGGGATAAGTCGCTACTAACTTTGCACATCTAGACATTATAATATTTTCCCAATCTTCTTTGCAGAACTGCTCAAGTTCAGTTAAATTTAATGGTGACCATTTGTTGTCTGCAGTCTTCAAGTCATTCCACAGATTTTCAATGGGGTTTATGTCTGGGTTCTGAATAGGCCATTTACGGACATACACTTTTTCTCCTTCAACGACTGTGTGGTCATTTTTGCCATGTGATTTTGGACATTGTCATGTTGGAAAGTAAACCTTCCCATTGACATCTTTCTGGCAGAGGGCAGCAGATTTTCCTCAAGAATTGATGGTATTTTGCCCTGCTGCAGAGAACCCAACAACAGGATATTAGCACCTCCATGCTTTACTGTAGGAATGGTGTTATTTGGATGGTGAGCTGTATTGGATTTCCACCAGACATTTTGTTTGGTGTTGAGGCCAAATAATAAAATTTTTGTCTCACCTGACCATAACACCTTTTGCCATGTGGCCTCAGAATCTTCAAGGTAAATTTTGGCAAAGCTCAGTCGTGACTGCATGTGGCCTTTCTAGAAGAGTGGCTCTTCCCTTGCAACCCTCCCATACAAGCCACATTTGTGGAGAATTTGTGGTATTGTTGTCACATGCACACAATGACCAATCTTTGTCATAAATTCCTGCAACTGCTTGTTGTTGGCCTCTTGGAAGCCTCTCTGACTAGTTTCATCCTGGGTCTCTGATCCAGGGAGAGTGTGTGTTGTACCAAATACCTCCTACTTCTCAATATTAGACTTCAATGTGCTTCTAGGCATTAATAAAGCCTTTGACATTTTTTTGGTATCTATCTCCTGACTTGTGCCTGTCCACAACTTTATCCCGGACATCGTTTGACAGTGCCTTGCCACCCCTAGTTGATTATTTGCTTCAGTTGCACTACCAGGGACTGCAATGCTTCAGGGAAGCTCTTTTCATGCTGAGCTTATTAAAACAGCCACAGTTGATCACAGTTGAAAGTCAAATGGCTTTGTGTGCCATTGAGAAGGTGATTAGCTATGCCTGATTGAGTTTACAAGTCATTTTTAGGAGGGGGGGGGGGGGGGTGGTTGATCCTTTTTCCATCTCAGTAATTCTGTTTTTAATTTTTTTTCTCAATATGTTGATGTTATCAGGGCCCGAGCCAGACTATTTTGTGCCTTAGACGAGACCAGCTATTTGCGCCCCCCCCCCCCCCCAAAAGAAAATCAAAATGGATTCCATAATTTTAGCACCAGGACTCCTGGTGGAGGGGTGGAGCCGGGGAGGGGATGGATCCAGATGGATGGATGGAGCCAGGTGGAGGGATGGAGGGATGAGCCAGATGGAGGGATGGAGCTGGGATGGAGGGATGGAGCCAGGTGGAGGGATAAGCCAGGTGGAGGGATGGCACCAGGTGAAGAGATGGAGGGATGGAGCCAGGTGGAGGGATGGAGTCTGGATGGAGGTATGGAGCCAGGTGGAGGGATGGAGGGATGGAGCCAGGTGGAGGGATGGAGCCAGGTGGAGGGATGGAGCCAGGTGGAGTGGATGGAGGGATGAAGCCAGGTGCAGGGATAGAGCCAGGTGGAGGGATGGATGGATGATCCAGGTGGAGGGATGAATCCAGGTGGAGGGATGAGCCAGGTGGAGGGATGGAGCCAGATGGAAGGATGGAGGGATGAGCCAGGTGGAGGGATGAAGCCAGGAGGAGGGATGGAGCCAGGTGGAGGGATGGAGGGATGGAGCCAGGTGGAGGGATGGAGGGATGAGCCAGGTGGAGGGATGGAGCCAGGTGGAGGGATGAGCCAGGTGGAGGAATGAGCCAGGTGGAGGGATGGAGCCAGATCGATGGATGAGCCATGTGGACAGGAGGGGGGTGGAGCCAGGTGGAAAAGGGAGGGGGTGCAGCCAAGTGGAGGGGGTCATACACTAGTGATAAGGTCTGGAAGTCTTCATCCCCAGCGCCCCACCACCACCTGACAAGTTCTTACCTTGGGTCACTGGCACATGTCAAGCAGCGGGCAGCAGTCACAGGAGATGGGGTTTCCTACAGGCTGCGACTCACTGCTCGTGCACGGGGGAATCATCCTCCGGCTCCTCCGCCATCAGATCAGCTGATCATTCGGTTCCGCCCATGGGCTCTGGCAGCCGACCGCGAAGAGAGTGGGGAAGCAGGGCGGGCTGCTATAGCAGCTTTGCTTTGGGCTCCTCGCTCCTACAGGACAAGTGACCCGACGGCCTCGGCCCAGTGAGTGTTATATGGCCAGTCCAGACCTGGGTGGATCCACCCCGGCTGTCTCTGTGCACAATGCTGGACACCAGCATGGTTGCCCCTGGCTCTGGGGAAGGGGGTGGAGAAATCTGTCTGCACCTTCTACCCGCCCAGTCGTGGAATTTTGTCCGAAGGTTGTTGGCTCAAAATTGTCTTGCGTACACATGGTCACACAATTACAAACGTAGTGACGTACTAGACGTATTAAGTGTTTTTTCAGCTCTTTGGGCTTTTTCTGCTAATTTAGTGTTAGTATAAGTTTGGTGAGTGTTGATTCGTGCTTTTCTTTTTCGCGTTTTTCATTTATTCATTTATTATTGGCCTTGGAGTTATTGTTTTGACATTATTTTTTTGGTTGAATAATGAGTTGATATGGTATATTTTCTATATTTTTGGATGCATAAAATGCACTTTTTGGTTAAGTTCTATTGGCAGATAGCATGTCTAATTTGATTTGTTTTCTTTTTTTAATGCACAATAAAAAAAATGTGGAGAATAATACTTGGCTATGTGTTTTACTTCAAATTACAGTTTGGGAGTAGGTAGTTACATTTAAAAAAATACAAATGTAAAAATGACAAGGGGCACCAACATAGTTGTATCTTTGATCTTAAAAACTACAGGATAATGGTGTTGTGGTAACTTGCCCAAATAAAAAAATAAAATAAAAAAGCATAATATTATTATTGATATCACTAGAAAAAAAAAGCCTTTGAAAATTCGTTAGCAATAACTCCATCAATATCACCAGCAAAGCAGCTTCATTATTATCCCATTAACCACTTTCAGACCGGACCATTTTGCTGGTAAATGACCAGAGGTCTTTTTACACTTTGGCACTGCGCTGCTTTAACTGGTAATTGCGCGGTCATGCAATGTTGTACCCAAACAAAATTTGCGTCCTTTTCTTCCCACAAATAGAGCTTTCTTTTGATGGTATTTGATTGCCTCTGCGATTTTTATTTTTTGCGATATAAACGTAAAAAGACCGCAAATTTTGAAAAAAAATGATATTTTCTACTTTTTGTTATTAGAAAAATCCAATAAACTCAATTTTAGTCATACATTTAGGCCAAAATGTATTCAGCCACATGTCTTTGGTAAAAAAAAAGTCAATAATTGTATATTTATTGGTTTGCGCAAAAGTTGTCACATCTACAAACTAAGGTACGTTTTCTGGAATTTACGCAGCTTTTAGTTTACGACTGCCTATCTCATTTCTTGAGGTGCTAAAATGGCAGGGCAGTACAAAACCCCCCCAAATGACCCCATTTTGGAAAGTAGACCCCCTAAGGAAATTGATAAGAGGCATGTTGAGCCCATTGAATATTTTATTTTTTTGCCTCAAGCGATTGAATAATGACAAAAAAAAAATTTTTTTTTTTTTTTTACACAAAGTTGTCACTAAATGATATATTGCTCACACATGCTATGGGCGTATGTGAAATGACACCCCAAAATAAATTCTGCTGCTTCTCCTGAGTATGGGGATACCACATATGTGGGACTTTTTGGGAGCCTAGCCGCGTACGGGGCCCCTAAAACCAAGCACCGCCTTCAGGCTTTCTAAGGGCGTAAATTTTTGAGTTCACTTCTCACTACCTATTACAGTTTTGAAGGCCATAAAATGCCAAGATGGCACAAAACCCCCACAAATGACCCCATTTTAGAAAGTAGACACCCCAAGCTATTTGCTGAGAGGCATGTTGAGTTCATGGAATATTTTATATTTTGCCACAAGTTGCGGGAAAATTACAAACTTTTTTTTTTTTTTTTTTTTTAACAAAGTTGTCACTAAATGATATATTGCTCATGCATGCCATGGGCATATGTGAAATGACACCCCAAAATAAATTCTGCTGCTTCTCCTGAGTACGGGGATACCACATATGTGGGACTTTTTGGGAGCCTAGCCGCGTACGGGGCCACGAAAACCAAGCACCGCCTTCAGGCTTTCTAAGGGCGTACCGTATATACTCGAGTATAAGCCGAGATTTTCAGCCTCTTTTTTGAGGCTGAAAGTGCCCCCCTCGGCTTATACTGGAGTCATCGCTGTCTGCCCGCTCGATCAGCGTGTCGAGCAGACAGACAGCGGCCATTCTATAATTCAAAAGCCGCGCCTCCGGCTCCGCCTTCGCCTGTGATAGGCGGAACACTGAATTTCCCAGCAGCCTGTGTTCCGCCTATCACGGACATCGTATCATCCTCGTACTACGGACGAGGATGATACGATGTCCGTGATAGGCGGAACACAGGCTGCTGGGAAATTCAGTGTTCCGCCTATCACAGGCGAAGGCGGCGGCGCAGCTTTTGAATTTTACAATGGCCGCCGAGGCGCCGACGAAGAGGGCACGGGACGGAGGCAAGGCAAGGCACGGCACGGGACGGGACGGGACGGGACGGAGGCAAGGCACGGCGGCAAGGCACGGGACGGAGGCAAGGAGGCAAGGCACGGGACGGAGGCTCGGGACAAAGGCTCGGGACACAGGTAGGCTGGACACACACACACACACACACACACACACACACACACACACACACACACACACACGGATGGAGACACACACACACAGGGATGGATGGATGGAGACACACACACACAGGGATGGATGGATGGATGGACACACACACACACAGGGATGGATGGACGGACACACAGGGATGGACGGACACACAGGGATGGACGGACACACAGGGATGGACGGACACACACACAGGGATGGACAGGCATGTCTCACCCTCGGCTTATACACGAGTCAATAAGTTTGCCAGTTTTTTTGGGGGTAAATTGGGGGCCTCGGCTTATATTCGGGTCGGCCTATACTCGAGTATATACAGTAAATTTTTGAGTTCACTTCTCACTACCTATTACAGTTTTGAAGGCCATAAAATGCCAAGATGGCACAAAACCCCCACAAATGACCCCATTTTAGAAAGTAGACACCCCAAGCTATTTGCTGAGAGGCATGTTGAGTCCATGGAATATTTTATATTTTGCCACAAGTTGCGGGAAAATTACAAACTTTTTTTTTTTTTTTTTCACAAAGTTGTCACTAAATGATATATTGCTCACGCATGCCATGGGCATATGTGAAATGACACCCCAAAATAAATTCTGCTGCTTCTCCTGAGTATGGGGATACCACATATGTGGGACTTTTTGGGAGCCTAGCCGCATACGGGGCCCCGAAAACCAAGCACCGCCTTCAGGCTTTCTAAGGGCGTTACAGTTTTGAAGGCCATAAAATGCCAAGATGGCACAAACCCCCCCCCAAATGACCCCATTTTGGAAAGTAGACACCCCTAAATTTAGGGGTACACTAGTGAGACTAGGTAATAAATGGCGGGTGCCCTGAAACTATAAAAAAATAACTAACCAACCAGCGTCACCTGTAACAGTTATATGGTGATCACTGGTGAAAGGGTTAACTAGGGGGCAATTAGGGGGCTTTATGCGGTAGTATATGGGGGTCCCTGGCGCTATAAAAAGCTGCAGCGAACCTAAATACCTACCTGCCTAACTAGCGTCACCTGTGACACTAATACAGCGATCAGAAAAACGATCGCTTATTAGGCTGGGTTCACACTGGAGCGATGCGGGAACGCCACGAATGCGCGGCGGGTTCCCGCATCGCATGCCTCCCGGCGGCAGTTCACACTGCCCTATGCGAACTGCTGGGAGTGTCAGTGAAATGTTACTGACACCCCCAGATCAGTTCGCATATCGCAGTGCGATCTGCAAACTCGGATCGCATGGTGTGAACACCCATGCGATCCGATTCTGCTGCGGGCCAAAAAAAGGGTCCCGTGCGAATTTGCGGCGGGTGCGGCGGGTGCGGCGAATGGCTGAACTCGAATCGCACAGAGATCGGATGTGATTTGCACTGCAGTGCGGTGCGAATCACATCCGTTCTCATAAACCGCTGCAATGTGAACCCAGCCTTAGTGACACTGGCGACGGGGGGTGATCACGGGGTTAAACCTTTATTGGGGGGGTTAGGGGGGTACCTTAGAACTAAAGGGGGCTAACCCTAACTGCCCTAACAGTTATTAGTCACAAATGACACCCGCCGGGTGATCAGGGGGTTAAACCTTTATTAGGTAATAAATGGCGGGTGCCCTGAAACTATAAAAAAATAACTAACCAACCAGCGTCACCTGTAACAGTTATATGGTGATCACTGGTGAAAGGGTTAACTAGGGGGCAATCAGGGGGCTTTATGCGGTAGTATATGGGGGTCCCTGGCGCTATAAAAAGCTGCGGCAAACCTAAATACCTACCTGCCTAACTAGCGTCACCTGTGACACTAATACGGCGATCAGAAAAATGATCGCTTATTAGGCTGGGTTCACACTGGAGCGATGCGGAAACGCCGCGAATCCGCAGCGGGTTCCCGCATCGCATGCCTCCCGGCGGCAGTTCACACTGCCCTATGCGAACTGCTGGGAGTGTCAGTGAAATGTTACTGACACCCCCAGATCAGTTCGCATATCGCAGTGCGATCTGCAAACTCGGATCGCATGGTGTGAACACCCATGCGATCCGATTCTGCTGCGGGCCAAAAAAAGGGTCCCGTGCGAATTTGCGGCGGGTGTGGCGGGTGCGGCGGGTGCGGCGAATGGCTGAACTCGAATCGCACAGAGATCGGATGTGATTTGCACTGCAGTGCGGTGCGAATCACATTCGTTCTCATAAACCGCTGCAATGTGAACCCAGCCTTAGTGACACTGGCGACGGGGGGTGATCACGGGGTTAAACCTTTATTGGGGGGGTTAGGGGGGTACATTAGAACTAAAGGGGGCTAACTCTAACTGCCCTAACAGTTATTACAGTCACAAATGACACCAATGCAAAAAAAAATAAAAAATGACATTGGTGTCACTGTGACTGGGGGGCAGGGGTAATTGGGGGGGTGATCGGGGGGTAAAGGGGGGGTGTGAGTGTGCCTGGCATGTTCTACTGTGTGTGTAGAGTGTTGGTGCAACTTACTGATCCGCTCTCCTCCGTGTCGGAACGAAAAATACCGACACGGAGGAGAGAATACATCACTTCCTCTCCTGTGTTTACATTACAGGAGAGGAAGTGATGTCACCGGGGATTTCTATTCGCCGGGAGCGATCGCGAGGGGGTGGCCATGAATGAATGGCCGTCCCCTCGTCCGGGATCGCTCCCGAACGAATACCGACCGCCGCAGGCACCGGGCGGGGGCCCGATCGGGCCCCCGACCCGCGGGAGGCAAGGGACGTACATGTATGTCCTTATGCCTGCCCGTGCCATTGTACCGACGTACATCGGCGTGCGGCGGTCGGCAACTGGTTAAAGAAGAAGAGAATGTGTGCTGCATTTTGAGATTTCATAATTTTCACGTCACGAATATTAATTCTCCATTATGGGCGCTAGTTTACAAGACCAACCGCTTCTGCTTCTGAGCATCGTGTTTGTACTTTGGACTTTTGTCCAACAGACTTGTGTACACATGATCGGAAAGTCCGACAACACATATTTGTTGGCGGAAAATGTGAAAACATGCGGAAACATGTGGAAACATCGGATAGTCAGACAACAATTATCAGATGGAGCATATACACGGTCGGATTGTCCGTCAACAGCCTGACATCATTTCCCATCAGAAAATCCGGTCGTGTGTATGGGCCTTTAGTCTTGTTAACTTTCTGCTCTTCTTCCCTGGCAAGTTGTACAATCTCAGAGCACTTGAAGCACAAGTTGTAGTTGACACTTTTCCAATTTGTAGCAAATTTGCGTGGTAAGTCTTTAACAAGAGCAAAGTTGCAGTGGTGAGTCTACAGCATTAAAAATTCAGCTACAGTGACCCCTGTGGTGGGATGACTATTGCACAACATAACAGAACCAGAACTTTCAGCAGACTTTCAGAATGTTTGCAATGAAAGTTAATCTGGAGTCATGCAATGTGTACTTGCTTCAATTTTGCAAACCTATAAAGCCCGGCAAGTCTAGGTATAGCTTAGCAAGTCATGTTCAAACTTGGAGCACAATTGCTTGCTATCTGGGTTTACTTTGGTGGGATTTCCTCTCACTTCCTGTTTTGACTGTGAGACAGAAAGTGTAATCTCCCCATTAGGACAAAGATGTAAATAAAAAAAAGGGATTATTATAACTTTTCCTTAGTATATCCAAGAAAATTGAATATACTGTCCGTGATACTTTTTTTTATTTGCACTAATATCCAATTTTTCAGGACAGGCATTGAAGTATGTCCCCTTCTTCAAGGTCCAAGATATCCAAAGGTTCTTACTTTATCCAAAATGGAAAAAACGTTATCTATAGTTCTACTAAATATATATATATATATATATATATATGATCAGGCTGTGTAAAATTGTATCAGGCCATAGGAAAAAGAAAGAAAGGAAAAGGAAGTGGGGGGAGGAAAAGGAAGGAGAGAGGGGTTAAAGGAGGGAGGGGGGGAGGGTTATCTTCCTGAAGTGGTCCTCTGATCATGAAACTGGTAGAGGATTGTATAAATCTGTGAGCAATTTCTATAATCCACCACTCAGTTGGAAGTCTACATGTACTTGTATGCTGTATTGACTCTTCTCCTTCGCCTTTATGCTTTATGAATTTTTGTAATTGTATCTGTTTTTATATTTAATAAAATATTATTGTATTTTAAGCTTACATGTGTTCATTGGTACCAAGATAGTTCTTTCTCCCCAATTGTGGTTTTAGCAAGACAACCGCAACTGTCCCTACTTTCCTCTTTATTTGCATAGAATTATTCTTGGATGAAGGTACCTTAATTACTTTTTGTAACTCTGATGCAAACGCAATACATTTTCAATATTTTAATTTCAAGGTGCTATTGACATAAGAATTTCCCCACGTCGATAACAATCCATGCAATCCATACGTACAAAGAAACTTAAAACAAATAAGTTCAGAAATTAAGTTATGTGTATTATAATGGAATGACACAGGGAAAAAGTATTTAACACGCTAACTGACATGTATTTATTACTTCATACAAAATCCTTTTTTGGTAATGAGAGCTTCAGCATACCTGTATGGAGAAACTAGTTACATGCATTGCTCAGGTGTGATTTTTTTGGCCCATTCTTCCACACAGTCTTCAAATCTTGAAGGTTCCGTGGGCCTCTTCTATGAACTCCGATCTTTAGTTCTTTCCATAGATTTTCTATTGGATTCAAGTCAGGTGATTGGCTGGGCCATTCTAGCAGCTTTGTTTTCTTTCTAAAACCAATTGAGAGTTTCCTTAGCTTTGTGTTTGGGATCATTGTCTTGCTGAAATGTCCACCCTCGTTTTATCTTCATCATCCTGGTAGATGGCAGCAATTTTTTATCAAGAATGTCTTGGTACATTTTTCCATCGTGGAGTTCCCCCTTGAGAGCTCATTCTCTGATTGGCCACTGCAAAAGTCGCCTGGCCTGGGGCGACTTAAAGTCGTGTTGTAAGTCGCCCCAAGTCGTGTTGATAAGTCGTGTCCAAGTTGCCTCTAAAAGTCGTGTTGAAAGTCGTGTTGCCCCTGTGTGAACAGGCTCTCAAGATGCGGCTTGATCACTCCCTAGGACACACTTACCTCCTACAGCGCCACCTAGTGGTTAACCCCTTCACTGCCAGGGACATTTTTACAGTAATCAATGTACTTTTTTAGCATTGATCACTATATTAATGCCAATGGTCCCAAAAATGTGTCGGCCATAATGTTGCAGTCACAATAAAAATCACTGATCGCCGCCATTACTAGTAAAAAAAAAAATATCAATAAAATGCCATAAAACTAGCCCCTATTTTTTGGACGCTATAACTTTTGCACAAACCAATCAGTAAACGCATATTGCATTTTTGTTTACCAAAAATATTTAGAAGAATACGGCCTAAACTGAGGAAAAAAACGTTTTTTTATATATTTTTTGGGGATATTTATTATAGCAAAAAGTTAAAAATAATGCTGTTTTTTCCAAATTGTCGCTCTTTTTTTGTTTATAGCGCAAAAAATAAAAACTGCAGAGGTGATCAAATACCACCAAAAGAAAGCTCTATTCGTGGGGGAAAAAAAGGGACCTCAATTTTGTTTGGGAGCCACGTCACATGACCGCGCAATTGTCAGTTAAAGAGACGCATTGCCGAATCACAAAAAGTGCTCTGGTCAGGAAGGGGGTCAATTCTTCTGGGGCTGAAGTGGTTAAAGGAGCTTCAACATGTTTTTTCTTCAGCAATGGAGTCTTGCGTGGTGAGTGTGCATACAGGCTATGCTGGCTGAGTGCATTACTTATTGTTTTCTTTGAAACAATTGTACCTGCTAAATCCAAGCCTTCCTGAAGCTCTCCATAAGGGGTTCTTGGCTCTTGGAAAACTCTTATGATAATTCTTTTCACTTCTCTGTCAGAAAATCTTGTGAGGAGCATCTGGTCATGGCTGGTTTATGGTGAAATTATGTTCTTTCCACTTCCAGATTATGGCTCCAACAGTGCTCACTGGAACATTCAGAAGATTAGAAATCCTTCTGTAACCAGTATGTTTTGCAACAATAAGGTTACAAAGGTCTTGAGAGAGCTCTTTGCTTTTACTCATCATGAGATGTTTCTTGTGTGACACTTTTATAATGAGACACCTTTTATAGGCCTGTTGAGACTGAACCAGCTGATATTATTTGCACTGACAAGCAGCAAGATTGCTTTCTAATTACTGATAGATTTCAGCTGGTGTCTTGGCTTACTGTGCCTTTTGCTCCTCCCTTTCTTCATGTGTTCAATACCTTTTCCCTGTGTCATTCCATTTTATTACACATAGCTTAATTTCTGAACTTATTTGTTTTAGTTTCTTTGTATGTATGGATTGCATGGGTTGTTATTGACATGTCAATAGTACTTTCAGAAATATATTTACCTAGAGAAATGATGACATGTTCAATACTTTTTTTTTACCCACTGTATCAGCCTTAAAGAGGAAGTAAACCCCGATGGGTTTACTTAATCTTTGTCTCCTGCAAAGGTAAAGCATAATGGGCTACTATGCATCGCATAGTAGCCCATTATGTGTCACTTACCTGACACAGGAGCCAGCGATGTCACCGCTGTCCCCTGTAGCACGGAGCATCCATCTTCTTCCGGGTATCGCTGCTCCGGCCACTCACAGCGCCGGAGCAGCAATGACATCACTCCCGCGCATGCGCACGGGAGTCGCCACTAACGGCATATCGCCATTGGCATCGGCAAGCCCAGTGTGCCTGCGCGCCGCTGTCTACGGCGCATGCGTGGTAGACAGCGGTGCCTGTCTTTTTGTAAATATTTCCTAAACCGTGTAGG
The DNA here is from genome assembly GCF_037356315.1 of Lithobates pipiens. Taxonomy (NCBI): domain Eukaryota; kingdom Metazoa; phylum Chordata; class Amphibia; order Anura; family Ranidae; genus Lithobates; species Lithobates pipiens. The sequence goes on from NW_027507903.1 coordinate 449,722,594, forward strand.
TTTAGGAGATATTTCTTTAACCTACAGGTATGCCTTAAACTAGGCTTACTTGTAGGTCAAAATGGTTTGTAAGGGTTTACAACCACTTTAAGGCTGATACACAACCAGAGTCCACACAATTCTGGTCACATCAATCCATGACACGTGGGCTCAGTCCCGATTGCCACAGGAGACCGACCGCTGGGGAGGAAGCTGGATAACTGTGCCCCGCTACCATAGAACCCATCACCTATACCAGGTGGAGCAATCCTCTTCTGTTGTGCACGGTCTGATATCAGAAGTACTGTTAACCCTGATGGGTTTAAAAGTGTTGATGTTGAGCATAAAGTTGCAAGGCATTTACATTTTGGTGAGTGAGTTTCTTAAGGGAGCTTAATCAATGTCAGTGTGGTGGAAAGAAGTTCATTTTGAGCATAAATCATAGAGGAGTCATCACCAAGCTAATCACTTGAAAATTGTCACTTTTATGGACTTAAATTGGATTTTTTTACACTTTTTTTCCCTTTTTCTGTTTTTTTTATTTTATTATCCTCATTTTTTCACAGTTTATGTTGTTGTCACTATAACATGGTGTCAGTTAAATTGTTTTAGTATTTGTTTCACAGTAATATTGTGACATTAGCGCCACTATTTTTTCATTTAAATATGTTTACACTTTATCACTATTTCAAATGGCAGCTCTAGTAGAGTGTTTTTGCATGAGCGCAGTGGTGGGACATCAAGCATAGGTGCGTGAGACTTACTGACCAACAGTTGGAGATATATATATATATATATATATATATATATATATATATATATATATATATATATATATCTCCAACTGTTATCTCCAACTGTTGGTCAGCAAGTCTCACGCACCTATGCTTGATGTCCCACCACTGCGCTCATGCAAAAACACTCTACTAGAGCTGCCACTTGAAATAGTGATAAAGTGTAAACATATTTAAATGAAAAAATAGTGGCACTAATGTCACAATATTACTGTGAAACAAATACTGTTATACGCCGGCACGTGTTATACGCCGGCACGTGTTATACGCCGGCACGTGTTATACGCCGGCACGTGTTATACGCCGGCACGTGTTATACGCCGGCACGTGTTATACGCCAGCACGTGTTATACACCGATAAATACGGTAATGTTTAGAAGGTAGGGCCCGAAAGTGACTCAAGCCAAGGGGCCCCCACCACCCTAAATCCTGCCCTGGTCCCTTGCTATGTATCCTCGGGACACCGTTGTGATCTCAGGTCATGAAATATCAACACACCAGAATAGGAAGGCAGACACCAATAAAAGCTATGCTTCCCACTGAAGTTTGCAACCAATCAGATTTGATCTCTATCTTGCTAAAAAACTTATGTGACATGGAATCTGATGGTTATTGTTGTACAACAGATGCATTTCTCCAAATTTCAAACATCTACCACATTTTCACACTGTTAAAAAAAGGAAACTTTGTAGTCTGATCCTTCCTCTATTGAAATGTATTGTAATTGTTCTGTCTTCCCCGCTGTTGTAAAGCGCTGCGCAAACTGTTGGTGCTATATAAATCCTGTATAATAATAATAATAATAGTCTGATATGTACATTTGATAGGTATTGTTTCTTTGGGTGACAAACAAAATAAGTTGGTAAAATGCCAGAAATAAATTTTAACTTTGTCACCAACGATGATAAATCAGTGCCAGGGCTCACATATCTGAAGTCACAATCCATGGAAAAGAGGGACATTAATCCAGCATGGTGTACCTTATCCAATATTCAAAAGAAAAGCCAGATTAGGCTGTCTCCAAAGTGGGACCCTTATCTATGGAATGGCAGGGGGCTGCAATCAAAGTGCTCTGTTAGGCCAAAAGAGATTAACCCCGGGATACAGAGTGCACTTCTCAGCTGGGCCCCACTTAACACAACAGACATCATCCATTATACACTTACTGTATCAGGGCACCTAAATAAATGTATATATAAGCACTGTGTGTTTATACACTGCCGAACTGAGCAGCATTTTGGGAAATTTCCACCATTGATCAATAATAATTTCTTCTTTCATTATCACATATTCAGCACAACATTCTGGTCAGCACTGGAAGAAATACTAGTGTTCATGCAGTGCAGAAGTCCTTAACCACCTCAGCTCAGAAGCTTTTACCCCCTTCCCGACCAGAGCACTTTTTACAATTTGGCACTGCACTGATTTACCTGGTAATTGCGTGGTCATGCAATGCTGTACTCAAACAAAATTTGCATTCTTTTTTTCCCACAAATAGAGCTTTCTTTTGGTGGTATTTTGGTTTGGTGCAATACAAATGAAAAAATACCAGAAATTTTGAAAAAAAAATGATTTTTTTCTACTTTTTTGCTATAAAAAATACAATAAACTAAATTTTAGTCATACATTTAGGCCAAAACCTTTCAGCCACATGTCTCAGGTAAAAAAAAATTCAATAAGCGTATATTTATTGGTTTGCGCAAAAGTTACTCCCCAAATGACCCTATTTTGGAAAGTAGACACCCCAAGGAATTTTTGGCAGTCTAGCCATGTACAGGACTCTGAAAACCAAGCAGCGCCTTCAGGCTTTCTAAGGGCGTAAATTTTTGATTTCACTCCTCACTGCCTATCACTTTCGGAGGCCATAAAATGCCCAGATAGCACAACCCCCTCCCCATGACCCCATTTTGGAAAGTAGACACCTCAAGCTATTTGCTGAGAAGCATGTTGAGTCCATGGATTATTTTATATTTTGCCACAAGTTTCTGGAAAATTACAACACATTTTGTTTTATTTTATTTTTTTCACAATGTTTTCACTAAATGATATATTGCTCAAACATGACATGTGCATATGTGAAATTACACCCCAAAATACATTCTACAGCTTCTCCTGAGTACAGGAATACCACGTGTGTGGGACTTTTTGGCAGTCTAGCTGCGTACAGGACCCCGAAAGCCAATCACTGCCTTCAGGCTTTTTAATGACATACTTTAAAATTGCGCACATCTGTGCAGCGGCGACACACTACATACATTTTAAAAGCTTTTAAAAGCCTTTACAGGTCACTGCTTTATATTTACAGAGAAGGTCTACTGCTAAATTACTGCCCTCAATCTGACGTTTGCGGTGATACCTCACATGCATGGTGTAATTGCTGTTTACATATGACACAAGACCAACGCTTGCGTTCGCCTTTGCGCGCGAGCACGTGGGACAGGGGTGCTTTTTTATCATTATTATTTCTTTTGCTTTTTTATTTTATTTTTACACTGTTGCTTTCTTTTTTTTCTAATGCAAATATCCCCTATTATAGCAATAGGTAGTGACAGGTATTCTTTTTTTTAAAAAAATTGGGGTCTATTAGACTCTAGATTTCTTCTCTGCCCTCAAAGCATCTGACCACACCAAGATCTGTGTGATAAGATGCTTTCCCAATTTCGCAATGGCACTGTTTATATCTGGCGAAACCGAATGAAACTGTTATGAAATGCTCATAGCTTACGGTTTCTTAGGCTATAGAGATGATTGGAGCCATTCTGGTCTCCGATCATCACTATAGTCAGCTGCATTATCAGGATCACAGGTGGGTCAGGAAAGCCCGAGAAAACCATGGAAGATGGCCGGGGGGGGGGGGGGGGGGGTGTTCCCTCCCACTGCTTGTAAAAGCAGTCTAGTGGCTAATTAGCTGCTAGGATTGCTTTTATATGAAAGCCGACTGCTGGCTGAAAACAATGATACCAAGATGATACCTAAACCTGCAGGCATCATTCTAGTATAACCACTCAAAGTTCAGCAACATCCCAGTACATTGTTGGTCCTTGTTGGGCATATGTTTTAATGTTCTTTTTTTCAGCCTGTTGTACCTGAAAAGAAAATAATGGTTAACAATAAAACACAGTAAACAGTAAAGTATAAAAGAATTACATACCTGAAAAGCAAACATGATAACACATAGTAACAATAAAAGATTACAGTTAAGATTACAGGATTTCTCCAGAGCCTCTCCAATCCTCTGGAACTCGCTACCTCCACCAGTCCGGCTATCCCCTACTCTTGCTACCTTCAGGCGATCCCTGAAAACTCATCTATTCAGGGAAGCCTATCACGTCTCAAACTAATCTCCTACCACTTCCATCAACTCATTCCCGACAGTTATAACCTTCTGTACCACCTGCCCCACCCTTTTAGATTGTAAACTCTTCTGAGTAGGGCCCACTTAATCCTCTTGTATTTAATTGTATTGTAACTGTATTGTCTCCCTTTTATATTGTAAAGCGCTGCGTAAATTGCTGGCGCTATATAAATCCTGAATAATAATAATAATAAAGTTAACATAAAATACAGTAAAAAAGAGCAGAACAATAGAGAGAGAGAAGGCCAAAAAAATTATAAATATTTTTGGGTTTTTTATTTTATATATATATATCTTTGCATCAGTGAATGTTTTGAATGCTACCACACACTAGTGGAGTATTAGCGTAGGGTACAGCACTGCACAGACTAGGGCACACTTTCACAGGGTCTCAAAAGACGACATCGAACCTGGAACCATTACAGTTACAAATAAAAGTGTAAAATATATATATATATATATATATATATATATATATATATATATATATATATATATATATATATATATATATATATATATATATTATAATTATTATTATTTTTTTTTACACTTTTATTTGTAACTGTAATGGTTCCAGGTTCGATGTCGTCTTTTGAGACCCTGTGAAAGTGTGCCCTAGTCTGTGCAGTGCTGTACCCTATGCTAATACTCCACTAGTGTGTGGTAGCATTCAAAACATTCACTGATGCAAAGACCAGGTTGGCCAGGATAACAATAGGGAGGGACAATAATAGCAGGTGTCATGCCTATATCCATGTTTCCTACAGACACATTTTTATTTTGGGATCTTTTGGTAGGGGTACCAGGGAGGACATATGGAAAATGCCTCTCATGCAGCCAGCTCACTGCATTTGCTTTGGGGAGGTGGGGGCACAGTACCGTCTGGAAACAGAAGGGCTGTGACGATCTCTTCCTGGAATTACATTAATGATTCAGTTCGTCCTGATGCTTGGTATAGCACATAAGAGTTCAGCAGAGTCAATTGGAATAAGTATACAGACACTTTTTTGTACCAGCGTCTGGTCTTATGGGCAATTAAGTACAGCGCCAACAACTGGTCATTGAGGTCCACCCCAACCATATTAAGGTTGTATTTGTGGACACAGAAGGGTTTCTCACAACACCAGTCGTCGTTTGAATTTGGACTGTTGTATCTGCGTGAATCGAGGACAGAACAAAAACATTCCGATTACCCCTCCACTTCACTGCAAGCAAAATTATTAGTTCTCAAGCAGGTTCTCTCCCCCAGTCTAAGTCAGGACTCTACAAGCTGCTAGGTAAGCCCCGGCGATTAGATCGCATGGTGCCACATGCGGCAATTCCATGATCAAACAAGTGACTAAAAAGTGGCACGCTTGTGTAATAATTGTCCACGTACAAGTGGTACCCCTTTCCAAATAAGGGTGACACCCAAGTCCCACACAATCTTACCAGCGCTTCTTATGTAGTTTGGGCAGTTCTCTGGCTCCACGTGACTATATTTTCCCTCGTAAACCATAAAATGATATGTATAGCCTGTTGCCCTGTCACAGAGCTTATACATCTTGACCCCCATATCTGGCACGCTTGCTGGGAAGATACTGTTTGAAAGACAAGCGGCCAGAAAACTTAATCAGGGACTCATCAATGCAGACACCTTGATCGGGAGTAAACAAGGCTGCAAACTGTTTGGCTGAAGTGGTTTACGAGGGGCCGATTGTATTTGGGGTCATCCCGAGCAAAACAGAGTTCATTGTCATTAAAATACATGAACCACAAGATCTGCTCGTATCTAGCCCTGGCCTAGGATGCAGAGAACACAGGCATATGATGATTTGGGTCAGTAGACCAATATGACCGCAACTCACTTTTTTTAGTTATGCTCATGAGGAGGGATAGGCCCAGAAAGGTCTTAAATTTGGAAATCGTAATAGGTTTCTATTCTCTAGCAAGGGTCTAATGGGGATTAGCAGTGATGAATTGACCAGCATACAAATTGCTTTGGTCCACAATAGAACTATAGAGATCTTCCGTGAAAAACAGCGAATAAAAATCAAGTGAATTGGGGGGGCAAACAGTATGACACCCCCCATCCCCGTGACAGTCGGTAGCACTTACCCCATCATCGGTGACTTCCCCTGTTCGCCTCCAGCTTCCCCTGCTTAGCGGCCTCCCGTTCCGCTGCTCTTCTCCTGTGGCCTCATGTTCTCCGTGTCATCATGGTGGCTTCCGTTTCCTCCCTCCTCCTCTGTGGCCAATCGGGAGTCTTCTCTTTTCGGGCCAATTGGAAAATGGGTCTCATGCCCGCTTTTGATTGGCCGGATTGAAGATCAGTGTTTAAACAGCGAATATGCATTCACTGTTGTAACACACCTGGGTGGGATCAGAGCGCATCCTCTGTGTTCCTAGCCCACCCCCACCACTCTAATTCATGCACCTGAAAGAGGCCGGATGCATAAATAGGGGGTGGCCATGGCGGCCATGGATATGCATGAATATACCCATTACCATATAGGGGCTGGCGAGAAGAGAGGGGGTGGCGACCAGGCACCCTTAATGGACGGGCCGCCACTGGTCTTTCGTGTTGAATAGTTTGGATCACTGCTATTGCTGCTTAAATAGACTTGGTTCATTTAGGGCAAAGTAGGCATCTCTATAAGGCCGGCAATGCACAGTGCAATTCCCCCATCAAAACACAGTGATAACAGAGAATGACAGAGGGGGGCAGGGGAAGCCATCCCTGCTGGGAGAAGACAGGGATTATTGCTAGCGGCTGTAGCCTGCCCATTACCAATTTGAAACTCGACTGGTTCAGCAGGAATGAACCGTGTATGACCGCCCTGATGCTGGGTTCACACCGATGCAAAATGTATGCGGGTTTCCCTGCATCCAGTTCGCATGACAGGAGACTGTGAGCGGTTCTCAATGGAGCCGCTTCACACCTCTCCGGGGTGACCGCTGAGCACATTGCACAAGGGTCCTGTGCGTCTTTGGCTCAGTTTCAGGTCAGAATTTAGGCAGAAATTTGGGCCTGATTCGTCCCTGAAACGGAGAACAGGGACACACTGGACCCCTGCTGTGAGCCGTGTCCTCACACAGTGTGAACCTGGCCTAAAACTCACCCCCTGACTCACTTATATTCAGTTTACCTGTACTCCCCCAATACTTCTTCAGAGCCACTGTGACTACCTGGTGTTTCCAATGATGCAAAGCTCAGGCCTACAGGCCTGTTACAGTGCCTTGAGAAAGTATTCATACCCTTTGAAATTTTCCACATTTTGTCATGTTACAACTAAAAACTTTAATGTATATTATGGGATTTTATGTGATAGACCAAAGCAAAGTGGCACATAGTTGTGAAGTGGAATGAAAATGATAAGTTGTTTTTCAAAATGTTTTACAAATAATTATCTGAAAGTGTGGTGTGCATTTGTTTTCAACCCCCCTGAGCGAATACTTTCTAGAACCACCTTTTGCTGAAATTACAGTCTTTTTGAGTATGTTTTTACCAGCTTTGCACATCTAGAGAGTGAAAATTTTGACCATTCTTTTTGCAAAATTGCTCAAGCTCTGTCAGATTGGATAAAGAACAGCAATTTTCAGGTCTTGCTACAGATTCAAAATTGGATTTAGGTCTGGACTTTGACTGGACAATTCTAACACATGAATATAGTTTGATCTAAACCATTTCATTGTAGCTCTGGCTGTATGTTTAGGGTCGTCATCCTGCTGGAAGGTGAACCACCACCCCAGTCTCAAGTCTTTTGCAGACTCTTACGCCTCGTACACACGATCAGATTTTTGTCTGGGAATTGTGTGATGGCAGACTGTTGGCCTAAAATCCAACCGTTAGTATGCTCCATCAGACAATTGTTGTCCAACTTTCCACCAACAAATGCTGGATGGCAGGCTAGTAAATTTTCAGCAGACAATGGTCTATTATCAGATTTTCCTATCGAGTGTACATAAGTCCATAACACAAAAGTCCAAAGTACAAACACGCATGCTCAGAATCAATTGCTCACCAAACACGACATTAGCAGAAAGTGCCTAATAGCTGAAATTCCTCGTAGTATGCCACTATGTTCATGTTTTTTGGCCGACAATTGTGTACCTTTTGTATGCAAGACAAGTTCATGGCATACGCCCTTCAGACAAAAGTCTGGTGCTTTGTCTGTGGAAAATCCGATCGTGTGTACGAGGCTTAACAGGTATTCTTCCAATATTGCCCTGTATTTGGCTCCATCCATCTTTCCATCAACTCTGGCCAGCTTCCATGTTCCTGCTGAAGAAAATCATCCCCACAACATGATGCTGCCATGTTTCAGGGTGATGTGTAGTGTTAGTTTTCTGCCACACATGGCGTTTTGCTAGTCCAAAAAGTTCAATTTCACTCTCCTCTGACCAAAGCACCCTCTTCCACATGTTTGCTGTGTCCCCCACATGGCTTCTCGCAAACTGCAAACAGGATATCTTATGGCTTTCTTTTAACAAAGGCTTTCCTCTTGCCACTCTTCCATAAAGTCCAGATTTGTGGCGTGGCATAACTAATAGTTGTCCTGTGGATAGATTCTCCAACCTGAGCTGTGGATCTCTGCAGCTCCTCCAGAGTTACCATGGGCCTCTTGGCTGCTTCTCTGATGAATGCTCTCCTTGTCTGGCCTGTCAGTTGAGGTGGACGGCCATGTCTTGTTGTGCCATATTCTTTTCATTTTTGGATGATGGTTTAAACAGTGCTTTGTGAGATTTTCAAAGCCTGGGATATTTTTTTATAACCTAACCCTGCTTTAAAATGCTCTACAACTTTATCCCTAACCTGTCTGGTATGTTTCTTGGACTTAATAATGCTGTTTGTTCACTAAGGTTCTCTAACAAACATCTAAAGGCTTCACAGAACAGCTGTATTTATACTGAGATTAAACTACACACAAGTGGACTGTATTTACTAATTTGGTGACTTCTGAGGCACTTGGTTCCACTAGTTTTTGGTTAAGGGTGTCACCGTAAAGGGGGCTGAATACAAATGCATGTAACACGTTGAAAAAATTGAAAACTATTTATCATTTTTGTTCCACTTTACAATCATGTGCCACTTTGTGTTTGTCTATCACATACAATCAAAAACGTAAATGTATTTTATTGGGATTTTAACATGACAAAGGTATAAATACTTTTCCAAGGCACTGTACTTGGCCTGAACAATGTCACACGAGGAGAAAGAGGTCATCAACAATGTGTAAGCTTCAACACTATACAACATGGAGATTTCACAAGTTTCACTCTTGAAGCAACTGGAAGCAGGTTGAGAAGATGAGTATAAAAGAGCTAGTGGGTGGGCTTTAACCACTCCAGCCCTGGACCATTTTGCTGGCCAAAGACCAGACCACTTTTTGCGATTCGGCACTGCGTCGCTTTAACTCACAATTGCCTGGTCATGCGACGTGAGTCCCAAACAAAATTGACGTCCTTTTTTTCCCACAACTAGAGCTTTCTTTTGGTGGTATTTGATCACCCCTGCGGTTTTTATTTCTTGCGCTATTAAACAAAAATAGAGCGACAATTTTTTAAATTTTTTACTTTTTGTTATAATAAATATCCCCCCAAAAATATATAAAAAAACATTTTTTTCCCTCAGTTTAGGGCGATACGTATTCTTCTACATATTTTTGGTAAAAAAAAATCGCAATAAGCGATTATTGATTGGTTTGCGCAAAAGTTATAGTGTTTACAAAATAGGGGATAGTTTTATGGCATGTTTATTAATAGTTTTTTTTTTACTAGTAATGGCAGCGATCAGCGATTTTTATTGTGACTGCGACATTATGGTGGACACATCGGACATTTTTGACACATTTTTGGGACCATTGTCATTTATACAGCAATCACTGCTATACAAATGCAGTGATTCCTGTGTAAATGACACTGGCAGTGAAGGGGTGAACCAGTGGGTGGCAGTGTAGGGGTTAAGTGTTCCTAGGGGTGTGTTACTAACTGTTGGGGGCTGGGTTTTCCTTTAGTGAACACTGATCTCTGCTCCAATCATATGGAGCAGAGATCAGCGTCACTTGTTGCTAGGCAGAATGGGGAGATGCTGTTTACAACAGTATCTCCCAGTTCAGCTACCCGTGAGACGATCGTGGGTATGCCCGCGGCGTTCGAGTCCGCGGGACCCACGACCGGACTCACGGGGGTCCCGACCAGCACGCAAGCGTGCCGCCAGCGGCGTGCTCGCAATGGCAGGGCGGCATTTAAGATTGGACATACCTGTACGCCAATATGCCTGCCCGTGCCATTCTGCTGACGTACATCGGCGTGCGCTGGTGGGGAAGTGGTTAAAGGAACATTGTCAATTTGCCCTATATTCCTATTCACTTTATGTCTCAGAAGCACAACAGGACATTGCCCCTGCAACTGGTCTCTCCATTGGAAAATTTATTTTCCCCTCTTCTGTAGACAACTCAAATTTTTTTGATTATTTCCCCACTTTCTCTCTAGATGACAATACTCACCAGTACAAATAAGGGCTTGAATTTCCCTAATCAGGACACAGACAGCAATAAATACTTGACAGAGGGGCTAACCCTTCTCTACTCTATCCAAAAAAATAAAAAAAATAAGCTTTTGCCAAAATATACACTTTGATGAGGACTGATAAAACCCAAAGCTATATTTTTCTAGCCAAATCTGGGTCATTTGAAAGGTTTGCCATATTTTCTTCTCTGTTTCGCCTTCTATAAAAGAATAATTATGATATAAGCCGTCTCAGAATTGTATAAATAAGTTACTTTGCTCCTCCGTTTACCAAATCAGAGGACTATAGTGGAGGATTAGGGCCACGTGTGAGGAATTATATACAGCAGAACATTCACTGTATTCATTTGGCACACTTTTTCCAGCACATCTGTGGAAGTTTATCTCCATCTAAAATGTTACACTGTAATTTAAAAGAGAATGTATCAAAAACGTAACATCATTAAAAGGCCTTTAAATGTAACCAAGTACCTTAGCTCCGCTGCCTGGGGTGACTTCATGTACCTGGACTTTTATTTTCTCCTCAGATCGGCGTTCAAAAAGCCTGACACCATAAACACATGTCTAATAATTCTCTTTCACTCCTTTAAATCTTTCCTGGACAGGAGGAGGACTTTCTCTTGTTGCCTGTAGAGTAGAGGATAAGAACAGTAAACAGACATTGCTACAAGTGAAGATGGATATCTCTATTTTTATTCAGGAGGAGGTTGCTTTTTAATATTCATGTTGCTACTGCCAAGTAAACTTCAGTGGCTAAATAAACCCTTTTGGCCCTTTCTGTTAATATCTCAAACTCCAAAACAGATAGCGGCATGGAGGCGGAATCTCTTAACACGGCTCTGTGCCTGGATGTAGTAGATAATAACTCATACTGGCCAAGCTCATGCTTAAAGCGGAGTTCCACCCACTTTTACAACTTTATCAAAAGACCACCCCTCCAACCACTCGTTTTTGGATAATTATTTTATTTTTTATTTTTTGTTTCTTACCTTTTATGAAGTACTGAGTGTACTTCCGTCCTACCTTGGCCACGGCCCAGGGTATCATTTCTTCCTGCTCCCCTGCTGCCTTCTGGTACCTGTGTGTGTCCCAAAAGATGACGGGGCCCATTCAGAAAGTGCCTCGCGACTCGCACATGGGCAGTAGGAAACCGGGCGTGAAGCCTGAAGGCTCCACTGCCAATTTCCCTTAGTTACAATGGCAGAGCCTGAACCCAAGGCGATACCTCGGAGGGGAGACATCATGGGCTCCTAGGAGAGGTAAGTGTCCTCATTAAAAGTCAGCAGCTACAGTGTTTTGTAGCTGCTGACTTTAAAAAAATAAAATAAATTTGCGACTGGAACACCGCTTAAATTTTGAAACCACAGCACTTACTGTAGTTACCATAGTAGTAATTGTGATTGACAGGAAGAAAGTGAATTTTGGATTGAACTAAACTGTATCCGAACACCACAAGCTGAAAACATTATTTATTTCAATTTAATTATTCAAAGCAAACTCGCCCATCCATCCATGTCTCCATGCTTTATTTTGTTGAGAAATAATTTAGCAAACACCCCCTTAAATTTTCTAGCCACAGCCATCTAAAAGCGGAACTTCACACAAAAAGGGAAGTTCTGCTTTTATGCCGCCTCCCCCCAATCTACCACTTTTAGCCCTTGTACAAACAGTCGGACATTCCAACAACAAAAAAAAAGTCCGAAACTTGTGTTGCATACACATGGTCAGACAAAGTTGTCGGAAAATCCGATTGTATGTAACATGATGAAGTTATTTCGTTACGATGGGACTACTTTCAGGCTAGTAGCCAATAGCTTTGGTCTAGGAATTTGATCTGAGCATGCGTGGCACTTTGTCCGATCGTAATTCTCTACACACAATCGGACAAAGTCCGATCGGATCATGTTGCCGGAAAGTTTTATAGCCCAGCTCTAAAACTTTGTCCATCAGATATTCCGATATTCCGGAAACAGTCCGATGGAGCCCACACACAGTCGGATTATCCGACAACACAGTCCGATCGGACATTTTCCGTCGGAATGTCCGACCGTGTGTACAAGGGCTTAGACCCATTTAGTTTTTGGGTGGTAGTGGATACCTGGTTTTTGGAAAAGTTCTCCCTGCTCCTGCACCACTCTTTCCCTGCAGCCTTCTGGGGCACGTCACAGGTACCAGAGGGCTGCAGGACCATTCACAAAGCGTAGTGTGGTTCGCACATGCGAAGTGAGAAGCTGGCTGTAAGCCACAAAGAGTTGCAGCCAGATTCCCTTAGTAAACAGGCCGGGAACCCAAAGACCAGTGAAGAAGAATCAGCCTGGGTGAAGACAGCACTGGATCCCTGGGGATGGTTAGTATCTTTTTATTAAAAGTCAGCAGCTACAGTATATTAACTTTTTTGGAGGGACTGAAGATCCTCTTTATGCAAGGGCATGTAGCATTTACTTCCTATAATCTGTCTACCCTTAGCTCAGGCATGCAGGCAGGAGGGTGCACTTAGCCAAGGAAGCCCCTCCTCCCCTCCTCCAAATAAAATAAAAAATGCCCATAAAGACAAAAGGGATGTATGACATAATTTTGGCCTAGGCCAGAAATAAAAACACAACTAAAGAAATGTAAGAAAAAGTTTAAAACCCGTAAATATAATATACCTTCCTATCTATTTACAAAATAATTAAAAATAGTTAATGTTGATTGAGAGAGTTTAGTTCCCCTTTAAGACAAAACTCCACCTAGTAGCTAAATATACAATTAAAAAACATGTTTGGGACAGTGGCAGCCCATCCATAAGGGACGCATGTGTTTCAATGTTTTTATTTTATTTTTTTAACGCACGATTAGAGGCTGAGGCTTTAACCCCCCTGACAGTATTCCCGAGTCTGGCTCGGGGTGGAATTTTTATACCAAAAGCGGTAACCCCGAGCCAGACTCGGGACTGCATCGCTGGATCCAGGAGGAGGTTTACTTACCTTCTCCCTCGGATCCAGCATTGTCTCCCCGCTGTACGAGCGAGCCGTGTCTCTCTCGATCTATCACGGAGCCGATCTCCGTTCCCTGCGAGCGTTGCGACGCACGGGGACGGAGATCGGCGCCAAATTCAAAAAGTGAAACACACAGTATACATACAGTATAATGTAATCTTACAGATTACATTGCTGTATGTAATTATTTCACATCCTCTTTGTCCCTAGTGGTCTGCCCAGTGTCCTGCATGCAGTTTTATATAATAAAAACTGTTCTTTTTGCCTGGAAACTGGAGATTGTCCATAGCAACCAAACTGTCACTTTACATCAAAAATGGTTTTAGACCAGCTAGAAAACAGCGATAATAAATTGGAATCACTCGCAGAATTGAGCGATAGCGATTTGTGGGGAGATCCGTCATCAAATACTGAAAAGTCATGACAGTGACAATTCTGCAACTGAGCAAATTTCAGTGTTTTTGATTTGATTACATTATTGAATAATTTTTATTATTGTTATATTATTATTTGGTACAATTATTTATAGTTATTTATTATATTATAATTTATGATTTCATTTTTCAAACTTTATCATACCCGGGATGTCTGCTAGACTCTGGTTTGGACAGATTTAAGAGAGTTATTCCTAAGAATTACAGGACTACAATATAAAACGCCAAATTTTCATGCAAAATAATGGTACCGCTTTTAGCACCTAAAATCCGAAATAATCGTACCACCAGGGGGGTTAATTCGCTTCAAAAAAGGATGGGCTCGGGGTGCAGTGCTCTGTACCACACCACTTCTTGTGGCTTCCTGATTCACCTCCCAGCCAATCAGGAAGCAGTTTCTGGACCCGATTGGGCACTGGAGCAGTGCGCTGGCAGGGCGTCAGAAAAAGTCCTGCCAGCAGCTTCTTTGGAGCGGTGAAGGAGCGCTCCTCCACAGCTCCCCCACTGCTCCACTGAAATCAACGGGGCAGCGCTGCGATACCGCCGGCAAAATGTCTATCCGGCGGCATTTTGCTGGCGGATTTAACCCCTTTATAGTAGCGCTAAAATGACGGTAAAGCAGCGCTAAATATAGTGCCACTTCACTGCTGACGCCCTAGGTGGCGCGGTGTGAAAGGGCTCTAAATGAACACTGGGCATTATAAAAACACCAATGCATTTGTTATGTTCATTAAAATAAATCTAATGCATTTTTTAAATACAACCATACAACCAGCATTAAGCCTGATACACACAATGAGATTATTGGACAAACTTCCCTCCATTTTTTCTTGTGTTTTTTTTGCATCCAATCTCAGATTGAACCAGAAAAGTTTACTAAAGTCACAAAAATTCTCATACGACAGAACACACGATCAGAAAATCATACGTAAAAAAACAGATTTCGGAGTGATTGTACAATAATCTGTTTCGATTGGAGGGATTTGTTTTGGAAGGGGGAATTTGGGGCCAGCAGGGGCTAAGTGTTCTGGGGGAGGGGGATTTACGGGGGGTGCTAAGAGATTTAGGGTTTTGTTATGAAAGGGGGTATGGGGGGGAGAAGATTTGTGCATGGAGGGAGGGATTGAGGTGGAATTTGGGGGGACATTTGAGCTGGGGGGATTTGGGGGATTGGGAGCAAAGATTTGTGGTGGGAGAGGGGTACCAGGAGGGGGGAGAATTTGTACTGGGAGGAGGGGGAATTTATGCTTGGGAGTAAGCATGCAGATTAGTGCTCAGTATTTTTGTGGGGGGGATTTTTGCTGACACAGGATGGTCATACATCTTGGGGGTATTGGCTGTAAACTCAGGCAAGTATGCACTATGTGTGGATATGCTTTGTTAATTTTTCATTTCACAGGTTTACAACCACTTTAGGTGCTCCAATGTAACCCATTGGGATGATAGAGATCTAATATGAAATCCTAAGAATTAAAATACAAGGGGCACATTTGATTAATATATTAATATTAAATCATAGTAAACCCTCCAACAATGAACTATTATTTATTTATTTTTCTCTTAAAATACCTTTGAAATCATTTTTATAGCTGCTCAAGCACAGAAGAATATCTTTTGATCCTGACAGCAATTCAGTGAACTCCCAACCATTGCAAAACAATTAGGAGAGGGTGAGGTGTTCTGTACACGTAACTGCTTGCCAACCAGCCAACGTCATTATACTGCGGCAGATTGGCATTGCTGCGCGAATTGCCGTAGGTGTACATCAGCTGCTTTGAGACAGATAGGGAGCTGATGTGCCAGAGCTGATGTGCGTGGCCAGCGGCCGTGATGTCCTCCGGCAACCACGATCGCTCCTCAGGGAGCCAGAATGGGGGATCTGTCAATGTGAGCAGACAGATCCATGTTCTGTCAGGGAGTAGAGAGACATCAGGGAATAGAGCGAGATCTATTGTTCCTAGTGATCAGGAACAGCGATCTGTCTCCTCCTCCAGTCAGTACACTCCCCCTACAGTTAGAAACACCTCTCTAGGGAACATTTAACTCCTTAATTGCCCCCTAGTGTTAACCCTTTCCCTGCCAGTGACATCTATACAGTAATCAGTGGCTATTTTTAGCTCAGATCACTGTATAAATGTCAATGGTCCCAAAATAATGTTCAAACTGTCTGCAGCAATGTTACAGTCCCATTAAAAATCGAAGATCGCCGCCATTACTAGTAAAAAATAAATAAATATTACATTTGTCATAAATCTATCCCCTATTTTGTGCAACCCACTCAATATGCGCTCATTGCAATTTTTTTAACAAAAATATATAGAATACATTTTGTCCTAAACCAATGAAGAAATTTTTTAAAATTTTTTGGGGGATATTTATTATAGCAAAAAAATTTTTTTTTTCTAAATTGTCTCTCTTTTTTTGTTTATAGTGCAAAAAATAAAAACCGCAGATTTGATCAAATGCCACCAAAAGAAAGCTCTATTTGTGGGAAAAAAAGACATCAATTTTGTTTGGGTACAACGTCGCACGATCACACAATTGTCAGTGCCGTATCGCAAAAAATGGCCTGGTCATTAAGGGGTAAATCCTTCCAGTCCTTAAGTGGTTAATACTCTTCCCTTCCAAGAGGGTCAACACTGCTTCTCCATACATATAGTACAGTAAGTGAGGGCTGTCAGTATGTTATTGGCAGGATCTCAAAATATAAGGGTAAATAAGCCTGAAAAATAAAACAATTATAACCAGCACATCCCTGGGACTGGGAGCATGCAATATATTTTACATTCATTCGTAGTGTGTTTCTGTGTGTGACTATGCTCAATATGCAGAATTCCAATGTTTGTAATTGTGCCTGTTCACATTTCAATTCTCAATTGTATGTAGCCCAATGCCCTACGCTAAGCCAGCATATTGACTCATTTTATTCACTTCAGCCCTGGAAGGATTCACCCCCTTCCTGACCAGAGCATTTTTTGCGATTCAGCACTGCGTCGCTTTAACTGACAATTGCGCGGTCGTGCGACGTGGCTCCCAAACAAAATTAGTGTCCTTTTTTTCCCACAAATAGAGCTTTCTTTTGGTGGTATTTGATCACCTCTGCGGTTTTTATTTTTTTGCGCTATAAACAAAAAAAGGGGCGACAATTTTGAAAATAAAACACATTATTTTTTACTTTTTGCTATAATAAATATCCCCCAAAAATATATAAAAATTAATTTTTTCCCTCAGTTTAGGCCGATACGTATTCTTCCACATATCTTTGGTAAAAAAAAAACGCAATAAGCATTTATTGATTGGTTTGCGCAAAAGTTATAGCATCTACAAAATAGGGGATAGTTTTATGGCATTTTTAATAAAATTGGCGGCGATCAGTGATTTTTATCATGACTGCGACATTTTGGTGGACACAGCGGACAATTTTGACACATTTTTGCTACCATTGGCATTAATACAGCGATCAATGCTAGAAAATTGCATTGATTACTGTAAAAATGCCATCACAGAGCTCTTGGCAGGCGCACGCACGTGCCTCCACCGGCACGCGCGCACAGCGGGAAATTCAAAGTAACGTACGGGTATATTACTTTGCCCAGCTGTGCCATTCTGCCAACTTATATGTGCACGAGCTGGACGGGAACCGGTTAAGCGCAATCAAGCATTTTTGACCCCAGGAACTTCAACCTAACCCAAAAAACAATTACCTGAAGCTCGATACATGTGCAAAAAAATGCTTTCACACAACTTGTAAACAGCAAAAATATTAGCAAAAACACTCAATCTCCAGAAATATACTCTGTTCAGGTGTGAGTACAGATATATAGGCCTCATTCACACAGGCATATTTACGTGTACGCCTGAGTGAAAGCCGTGTTTGCCTGCAGGGGATGCACAGCTGCAGGCAAGTATGATGTATTTACAGTAAATGTATGCCCATGTGAGGATGCACAGGCGTTCCATGCATCCCCGTGCAGGCAGTCTCATTCATGTCTGTGAAGAAACTACACATCCCACAATCCCTGGGTCTTTCAGTCTAGAGCTCATCGGGTGAGAGCTAGCTGTACATTAATCCGACATAGACACAAGCAGACAAAGCAGAGACAGAGAGTTCAGTAATGCAGTTGAAATATTTTTTTTTTATTACCTTAGCTCTCCCATGTTTGTGATGTGATGCAGAGTGGGTAATAATTATTATTATTATTATTATATAGGATTTATATAGTGCCAACAGTTTACGCATCGCTTTACAATATAAAAAGGAGACAATATAGTTATAATACAATAAAATACAAGACGATTAAGAAGAGTTTACAATCTAATAGGGTGGAGCAGGTGGTACAAAAGGTTGTAACTGTGGGGAATGAGCTGATGGAAGTGGTAGAAGATTAGTTAGAGACGTGATAGGCTTTCCTGAAGAGGTGAGTTTTCAGGGATCGCTTGAAGGTAGCAAGAGTAGGGTATAGCAGGATAGGTGGAGGTAGTGAGTTGCAGAGAATGGAGAAATCCTGGAGATGACGCATAATAAGGCATGCACTGAACGCTTTGACCCAGAACACAATGTTGTGCCCCCCATTAGGGAGATTCATCCTCTCTATTTTTCCTGTTTACCATTATCATTCAAAGTTATAGTAAAAGAAAATTCCAAATTTTGGGTTGCCCCCAGAAAAGTAATAGAGGAGAAATCTTTCAATGAGGAATCTAGTTCTGGAGACATAGGGGCCCCATTCCCTTAATTTGTAGGGGTTTCCTCCTTTTTGGCTATGGCACAGGAAGTGAAGGTACATCACTCCAGTAGAACAAAGATGGCAAAAATAAACCTTACAAGGGTTATAACCCTCCCTAACTGTTTCCAAAATGAAAAAAAAAAGTCTTGCCTATAGTTCTACTTGAATATACATATCAGGAGGGTTGAGCTGCATTTTAATCTGCAAGTGCAGTTGCTCCAGAGCTTAGTAAATGAGGTAAGGCTTCACTTTGCTAGAAATACCCAATCACCTGCAAGGAAAATTTAAAAAAATGCATTTTTGCTTGCACATTAACCACTTAAGGACCGCCTCACACCGATATATGTCCTTAAGTGGTTAATGTGGGCACGGCTGGGCACAATCACATATGGGTACGTGATTCTTTAAATGCCCAGCTGTGGGCCGACGGCGCCCTCCCGACCTGGTCCTGTGCTCCGTGACCTTGGCTGTGGGACCAGTTGACCCGATCGCCGCTGGTGTCCCGGGATCGGGTCACAGAGCTGAAAAACAAGGAGGGGTCTGTGTAAACAAACCTCTCCCCGTGCTTCCCTGTGTGGCTGTCAATGAACGTCTCTTCCCTTTTATAGGGAAGGACGATCAGTGACGTCACATGCCAGGCCACGCCCCCTACAATAAAAAAAAACATAACGTCATACATAACCCCTACACTGCCCCCTAGTGGTTAACTCCTTCACTGCCAGTGTCATTTACACAGGAATCAATGCATTTAAATAGCAATGATTTCTGTATAAATGACAATGGTCCCAAAAATGTGTCAGAAATGTCCGATGTGTCCGCCATAATGTCGCAGTCACAATAAAAATTGCTGATTGCTGCCATTACTAGTAAAAAAAAAAATATTAATAAAAATGCTATAAAACTATCCCCTATTTTGTAAACGCTATAACTTTTGCGCAAACCAATCAATCTTTAATTGCGATTTTCTTTTTTTTTTTTACCCAAAATATGTAGAAGAATACATATCGGCCTAAACTGAGGAAAAAAAAATGTTTTCATATATTTTTGGGGGATATTTATTATAGCAAAAAGTAAAAAATATTGCATTTTTTTGAAAATTGTCACTCTATTTTTGTTTATAGAGCAAAAAATAAAAACCACAGAGGTGATCAAATACCACCAAAAGAAAGCTCTATTTGTGGGAAAAAAAAGGACGCCGATTTTGTTTGGGAGCCACATCGCATGACCGCACAATTGTCAGTTAATGCGACGCAGTGCCGAATCGCAAAAATGGGCCTGGTCCTTTGGCTGCAAATTGGTCCGGGGCTTAAGTGGTTAATGGATGATGGAAGTGAGCAGAGCTTCTGCTCATTTACTAAACTGTGGAGCAACTGCTCTTGCAGAGTGCAACTGCAAAGTGCACAGTCTATTTTCCTTTAGTAAATTAACCTCTGTATGTCATATGTGACTTTAGCTATTGAAATGAGGCTGCTAACACGCATATTAGTCCAGTTTTTGTTTTTTGTTTTTTTACGACCATAGTAATGTGAACTCGATCCATAGAAAATGACTTTCTTTCATGCGTTCCTTCGGTTTTTTGTGATAACTTCTGCAGTAAACGGAAGAATTGTGAATACAGATTCAATGTGGTATTCCAAAGCTTGCCAAACCAATGAGGAAGTATATAGAAAACCAATGTGGATATCAAAGTAACCAATCCGAAATCATTCTCACTGATCTGACTTCAGCATATTTACTACTGCAGTTAAAAAGTCTTTGTTGTTGCCCACACCGCCTTGAATATGCCTGGAAATGTCTGAATTCATAGCGATGTGAGGTGAAAAGTAATATTTTGGAAAAGCAAGTCATTTTTGTTCTTTTCCTTACTTCAGGGATGTCAAACAGTGTAATATGCCACACAAAGCCCCAACAGAACAGAATGAAATGATTTTCAATCTTTATCTAGGTCAAAAGTGAGGGCAAGTTCATTCCTTTCTGCTTTCTCTCCACCTATCTCTCACAGGACCAAGTTCAAAGTACAAAGAACCGAGTTTCTTCGAGAAATGCACGTTGTTTGTGCGTTGGCAACATCCTTCTACGACCACCATGGCAGTTCTGAAATTTAACAGTCTCATGGACGTCCCTGAAGTACTAAACTCTCTAGGAGAAAAAGTTTCCGTGATGCCCACAGCATCCAATCCAATTCTGTCATTTACGCTCCAAAAGTAGGCATCTGTTACTGCGGACAACAAAAACAGTTATTCCAGCATTTTATAAGGCCTAGTTGGGAGGGGAAACTAAATACCACAGAATCCTGTTGTATGATTTAAGCTTGACTCCTCTTAACAATAAATGGTCAAACGGTTGTGGGCAGTGAATATTACACATTTATTATCTTTCTGGGCATTTCAAAACCATGGGCATTAATATGGAGTGGGCCTTCTCTGCTGCTATAATAGCCTCCACTACTCTGGCCAGGCTTTCCACAAGATTGTGGAGTGTGTCTGTGTGCCCCCTCAGCCAAAAGAGCATTTGTGAGGTCAAGTACCGATGTGGGACAAGGAAACCTGGCTCTCAAGTGGTGTTCATTTCATCTTAAGTAGGGTTGAGGCTAGGTCTCTGCAGGCACTCAAATTCCTCTACACCAAACCCCTAAATCCATGTATTTATGGAGTTGGCTTTGAGAACAGGGGCACAGCCGTGGCTACAACAGAAAAAGGCCTTCTCCAAACTAGAAGTGCACAATGGTCTAAAATGTCTTTGTATGCTGTAGTATTTAATGGTATCCTTCACTGGAATTACCTAAACTCATCAAGGTGGAAAAGTGTCAACATACAGTACTATTGGCTATATAATGTAGGTGTGATGGTCAGGTGTCCACAAACATTTGGCCATGTAGTACATAAGTATATCAGTTGTTCGAATTCTTCATTGACTGCACGCCTGTTCTGGATTAGTAGTCAAGACATGATATAAATGACAGCTCTGGGACCTACACTTTCGAAAAGAAGTTAGCGGTCTACATTGGACCTAGTTTGTATGTTGTTATTATTATTATACAGGTTTTATATAGCGCCAACAGTTTGCTCAGCGCTTTACAACATGAGGGCAGACATTACATTTACATTACAATTTGGTACAAGAGGAATCAGAGGGCCCTGCTCGTTAGAGCTTACAATCTAAAAAGGAAGGGGCAATTGATACAAAAGGTAATAGCTGTGGGGGGATGATCTGATGGAGGAAGTAAAACAGTGTTAGTTAGAAGCAGGATAGGCTTCTTTGAAGAGAAGGGTTTTCAGGGATCGTCTAAAGATGGATAGATTAGGGGACAGTCGGACAGATTGGGGTAGGGAGTTCCAAAGGATAGGAGAAGCTCTGGAGAAATCCTGGAGGCGAGCATGGGAGGAGGTGACAAGGGAGCTAGAGAGCAGGAGGTCTTGAGATGACCGAAGAGGGCGGTTTGGTTGGTATTTTGGGACTAGGTCAGTGATGTAGCTGGGGGCAAAGTTATGGATGGCTTTGTAAATTATTGTTAGTACTTTGAATTTTATTCGTTGGGTGAGTGGAAGCCAGTGCAGGGATTGGCAGAGAGGGGTGGAGGACACTGAATGGCTGGTAAGGTGGATGAGTCTGGCAGCGGCATTCATAATGGACTGGAGGGGGGATAGTCTGTGTAAAGGTAATCCAACGAGGAAGGAGTTGCAGTAGTCGAGGCAAGAGATGACCAGGGAGTGAATTAGAAGCTTGGTGGTGTCATTAGTTAAAAAGGGGCGTATTCTTGAAATGTTGCGGAGGCAAAGGCAGCATGATTTGGACAGGGCTTGTATGTGGGCCTGAAAGGACAGTTCGGAGTCTAAGGTTACCCCTAGCACCCTGGCATGTGGGGATGGACTGATAGATGTGCCATTGATCTTGACAGAGAAGTCAGACGAAGGGGTACGTGGGGGAGGAAATATTAAGAGCTCGGTTTTAGATTAAGTTTGAGGAAGTGGTGTGACATCCAGGCTGATAGGTCTGTTAGTAGATCAGCGATGCGTGAGGAGATTGATGGGGTGAGCTGAGGGGCAGAGAGATAGATTTGGGTGTCATCAGCATATAAATGGTAGTGAAAGCCATGGGAGGCTATCAGCTGACCCAGGGAGAACGTGTAGATCGAGAATAGTAGAGGTCCAAGGACAGAACCTTGGGGGACCCCGACGGAAAGGGGAGTTGGAGAAGAGGAAGTGGAGTTGTAAGTGACACTGAAGGTGCAATGAGATAGGTAAGATTCAAACCAACGGAGAGTGCAGCCATGGAGACCAAGCAAATTGAGTTTTTTGAGGAGGAGGGGGTGGTCAACTGTATCAAAC
The DNA here is from genome assembly GCF_037356315.1 of Lithobates pipiens. NCBI lineage: Eukaryota > Metazoa > Chordata > Amphibia > Anura > Ranidae > Lithobates > Lithobates pipiens. The sequence goes on from NW_027507903.1 coordinate 449,745,699, forward strand.
GCAGCAGAAAGGTCCAAGAGTAAGAGTATGGAATAATGACTGTTGGTTTTGGCTGTTAGTAAGTCGTTAGTGAGTTTTAGGAGGGCAGTTTCTGTGGAGTGCTGTGGGGACGAAATCCAGACTGAAAAGCTTGTATGTGTATGCATGTGAGATAGGAACCCTAGATTTTAAGTTCCTTGAGGGCAGGGACTGATGTTAATGTATAATATGTGCTGCATAAATTATCAGTGCTATATAAATACTTTTAAATAGTAAAAATAATTTTGTTTGGACACTAAATTAAAGCTAGGCAACTCCAGCTGCTATATTAACCCAATCTCCACTGCTGTCACCAATGTTGTGTAGTGTTGTGGTGCCCCTCTTCTTCCAGGTCGAATGATGCCTAACATCATTCAATCTACTTCCTGTGAGCCCAGGGTGTCAGCGCTCCACTTCCCACCTTGGGCACAGGAGAATGCTGTACCACCTGCAGCATTTAGGATCTGTCCACCGTTGGAGTAAGAGGAGGGTGTAGAAGACAGCTGGAAAAATTTTTATTTGGAAATTAAATTATGATTATGGAAATTATAATGTATTATTTTAAATGGATGCAGGAGTTCTTCATTAAGGAGGGGCAGGGGTGGACTGACAACTCATGGGGCCCCCGGGCAATAGGAGATTATGGGGGCCCCAGGCAATCAGAGATTATGGGGCCACACAGTATACACACACACAGTATACAATCACACAGTATACACATACATGTATACACAGACATGTTTCTATTGGCTGAGAAGGTACTGAAGTGGTGGGGGACATTTCAGAGACAGATGTAAAAAAAAAACACAGATTTTTACATACTGTCCCTGGTTTTACTGAGGCTGGCAACCCTGATGGGGCCCCTAGTGGCCCGAGGCCCTCGGGCAGTGCCCGAGTGGCCAAATGGTCAGTCCACCCCTGAGGAGGGGACACATAGAAGGGAGGATATGGGCCTGGAGTAGGGCTTCATTTCTTATACATATGTAGGCCTGTCGGAAGCATGAGAACCTACAGTACAAACCAAATTTTTTATTGCTTTGCTTTGGGGTATGTTATGTTTGTTTATGTACAGAATCAGTTCATTGGTCAGTTTATGTACAGAATTATTTAAAGAATTTGTAAACCCAACATTCCATACTATTTCCCTGCTGTGCCATGTCATTTTATGAAAAAGTATCCTGTTCTCTTTGTATTGCTTCATTTGTGTGAAATCCCTGGTGTTGCTGTCAATCTTTGTTATTACAGGATATATATAGCACCAACAGTTTGTGCAGTGCTGTACAACATGCGAGCAGACAGTACAGTTACAATACAATTCAATACAGGTGGAATCAGAAGGCCCTGATCATTAGAGCTTACAATCTAAATCCTGACCACACTAATCATGAGAGTTCTCTACCTGTGCTGGGAACACAGCCTGCTCTCCTCCAGTGATAAGACTTGTCCTGACAGGGCCCCACCCCCTTTCACTGGGAAGATCAGTGTGCTGCTGTTTCTTCTCCCTCAGCTCTTATGCAGCTGAGAACAGAGGGAACGTAAAAAAAAGGGGAAAAAGTATTTATAATGTTTTCTAAAGCTATACACAAATGTTTTGCCTATCATTTCTATTTTAAACTGAATGGGTTTACAATCACTTTAGTGAATTCAGTACTCCCTGTAAGGCTCTTCCACTACTGCAAGTTGTAGTGCGACTTGACACATGTGAAGTCGCATGACAAGTCAAAATCTATGTATTTCAATGGTCCCCGTTCTAATTGGTGCGACTCAAGTCGCAGCGACTCCAAAAAAAGTTCTTGTACTACTTTGTTCTGACTTCGGTGCAACTTGTTCTCTCATGGCTCTCACCAGTCGTATGACATTGCATTAAAAATCGCATTGCAAAGTCGCACTATAAATCGCGTGACTTTGGGGGTCGCAATAATGGAAACCGAGCCTAAAGGTTACATAAATATTCACTGCATGAATGAGCACCAGTGCACCTTGCAGAAAGAATCTTTTCTCGGTTTCCTGAGGCTGTGTGATGGAGATTTTTCTTGCAGGGGGACTATAGGCTTGCTCTGTGTATTTTCTATAAAAGGAATTGTTTCTGTCAGTCTGTTTGTATTTGTGTGTCACATAGTCACATTTTTCTGCCCCCATCTGGTTTTCATCCCTGACGGTACTTGTTAATTGCAGATTTGCCAAATTTCTCTTTTGAAGAATTTCCTGGTTACACCGATACAAAAGAGCGACAGGGAGGCGGAAGAAAGGTGGAAAAAAAAAAGAAAGAGAAAAGCAGTAAATAAAATCATTACACAAGCCAATTGTCATTGGTAAATGTTTCTGAATAACTTTTATTCCATTAATACGGAAAAAAATAAATGAAAAGTTTAACTATGTATTATTTGCACATAAAAAGATAATACAAATGTAAGATTTAAAAAACATATATAGAACCAATCACTAAAATGTCACATTTTATTCTTTGCATATCTGCAGCTTTCATTAAAATAAAACTTGCTGATCCTGCCAGAAATGTCAGAAAAGGCACTTCCTATTATAGGATCACAAGCTCTGTCCTTATCTGCCAATTGCTCTTCTTGTTCTCACCCTGTCACATGTGTTTGTGATGAAGATGGTAGGGGTTGATTTACTAAAGGCATGTTCACAGTCACAGGATTTTTACTTGTATATAAGTAGAGGTTTGAAATCAGGAAAAACATAACCTTATTTATTAAGCTACGTGACTTTTCTATCTGTGAAGCAGTTGGGTATTTTTTGAAAAGCCAAGGTTCGCCATCACTGGCCTAGGCGATCTCAGAGGAAGTTCTCCTTCCCCCTCCCTCCCTGCAGTCTTCTTGGACCTATGACTTATCCAAGAAGACTGCAGGGAGGGAGGGGGAAGCAGAACTTCCGCTGAAATATTCAAGGCCCTGATGAAGCGGCACTTTCCGCGAAATGCGTAGGCCACATTTCTATTAAATGTTGGGGATCTGCACACCCTGAATTCAAACCTAATTAATCGTATAAACGAATGTACTTTTTTCAACTGTTTTTATAGTGAATAAAATTTTCTCTTTTTTCATAAGTTTATTCTTGTATTTCATTTGTTCATACTCCTCAGAGGCACAATAAGCCCCTGTACACACGGTCGGACATTCTGCCAACCAAATCCGTTGGATTTTGTCCGACGGATTTTGTCAGACGGATTGTGTCCGAAACTGTTGCATACACACGGTCGGACCAACTTGACGGGAAATCTGATCATTCAGAACGTGATGACGTTATTTGGTTACGACGGGACTACGTTCAGGCTAGTAGCCAATAGCTTTGGTGTAGGAATTTGATCTGAGCATGCGTGGCACTTTGTCCGATCGGAATTTTCTACACATGATCGGAGTATGTCCAGTTTGTCGGAAAATATTTCCAACAAGTTGGAAAATTGGGTCCGACGGATATTCCGACTGAATCAGTCCAATGCATACCACACACAATCGGATTATCCGACAACACGGTCCAATAGGACACATTCCGATGGATTCTGCGACCGTGTGTACAAGGGCTTAGAGTCCCATCCAGTTCTATACATTTTTTTGACACATAGTTGCATATCTTCCCGGGATGGTGCCTCTGTAGAAGTATTAGTATTCCACGCTCGACCCACCCCTACATATTGTCTGGTTATACATTCTCATTAGATATGTGCACAACAAAAATTTTCGATTTTGTTTGTTTTACGTGCGTTTCTGTTGATCCGTAATGATTCATAATTTCGTAAGACGTGAGTTTTCATATTCGTATTTTCGTAACAGTTATATTTTCGCTGATACAAAATATTCGTAATTCCGTTAATCTAATGATTCGTAATTTCGTAAGACGCAAGGTTTCATATTCTGACTGGTTCGTATTTTCGTAACAGTTATATTTTCGTTGATACGAAATGATTCGTAATTCCGTTTTTAATTCGCAATTCATAATTTTGTTAGATAATCATTTTTGTTTATTTCGGTATACTACTCGTAATTCAGTAATTGTTACTTTTGAGAGGTTGCCTTTTTCGGTGATTCGTACTTTCATAGGAAGTAAAGAATAATAATCCTATGCTTGCTTTTCTAATAAGTCCTGTATTTACTCCAGTCCACTCCCTCAGTCACGAGATCTGACTCCTCCTCAACTGAATCTAAAAAGATTCAGAAATGCAGTGTTACTAAGACACAAAAGGGATAAGCTGATTGGCTAAAGATATTAAGTAAGATACATCACTCACAATACACTGCCCATTCGAAAGAACGATGCGACAACACGAAATTACAAACATACAAAATTACGAACATACATATTAAGATACACTTACACTGTCCATTCAAAAGAACGATTCGAGAACACGAACAAACAAAACTACGAACAGACGAAGAAACTAAATTACGAACATACGAAATTATGAACAGACAAAGGATTGAAAATACAAAATGTAAATAATTCGTTATAGATGTCATTTTCGTTCTTTTACCTTTCTGGAGTGTCGTATTTTCTTAAGTTTGTGCATTCGTAAGTTCGTATTTTCACGTGTTCGTTATTTTGCCTATTCGTAATTTCGTAATTTGCATATTTTGGTTCTTTCAGCTATTCGGATGTTCAAATTGATCCGAATGTACAAATATGTACAAAAATCCATTCGTTATGAACCAAAACGCACTCTCTAGTTCTCATTGTTCCCTAAGCCTTCTCTAAAGAAGCTGTTGTTTCCATGCACTGCACTGATGACGGCCAACAAGCCTGAAACAGCTGTATGCAGTTTAGAATAAATTGGTCTATATTATTAGGCTGTATCTGTTCTGTAAGCAAGCATTTCTGGAATGGTTGGGCCAGAGGCATAAAGGAATGATGTGAACAGCTCTTACTACTATCCTAAAATAAAGACAAATTTTTGGGATTTGTGACGCATGCTCCTTTATTTTCAAACACTGTACTGTAGAATATTTACACATAAAAGGTCATATTTATAAATCAGCTAACTTGACATTTATCAAACCGTCCCTATGGCCGAATCTGTTAAATACGGCGAATATGTTTTAAATGACAGTCATCAGTGAATGTTTTGTGACAGTTACCTTTACTGCTATTGCTATATAACTAAGAAACAAACTGCTCATCTGCCTGCGGCCAGTAATCCAAGAGCTGTACAATATTGACCTCTGGTGGTTAAAGAAAAAACTGCATGATCCAAATACACTACAGTACATTATTTAGCTGTTAACTGACTCTCCCCAGGCTATCCTTGTGTGGCTACTTTTCCTTGGCTCTGTTTTTATGTAACGCTGTTAGTATTAACGCAAGCATAAAGATGCATGTATAATATTTCTTTGCATAAATGTTCTTCGTAACAGTTAAAACTTCCTAACTGAAACTTCAATGCTAAAAATGTTAAAGGAGAAATGCAAACAAAAAAAACCCAGCAATCAGCAATAAATATGCAAACTAATATACAGAGTGTCCCAAAAATCTTGGATCCATAGGCAAAACGTGGCTTCTAAACTGCTTTTTCCTGCCAGGAGTAAACGGTGGTCCGAGGAGAATTTCAAATTTTATTCACAATAGAAAATAGAAAACATATTGAATATTTAAAGTGATTGTAAAGGCTGAAGGTTTTTTACCTTCATGCATCCCCTTCCCCACTATTCACCTGAGCCCCCTCTCGATTCTGCAATGTGCACGGGAGCCTCGGCTGTCCCGGGTCTCTCTCTCCTCATTGGCAGAGACACAGCTGTGGGTGTCATTGGCTCCCACTGCTGTCAATTACAGCTAGTGAACAAATGAGGAGAGAGTGGGGGCAGGGCTGTATGTGTTCTATGGAGGCATAGAGCAATGCTCAGGAGTGAGCACGCACCAGTGCCCCCATAGCAAGCAATTGAGGGCACTGGTGAAGAGGGAGAAACCAAGAGCGCCGGAGGGGGGACCTGAGAAGAGGAGGGTCAGCGCTGTTCTGTGCAAAACCACTGTACAGAGCAGGTATGACATGGTCATTATTTTTTTATTTTTTAAACAATCCTTTAAAATCACTTTAACTAAGAAATGTACTATTTTAAGAATTTTATTTATTTCTATTTTGAAACTGATGGCAGCAACACATCTCAAAAAAATTGGAACAGACAACAAAAAGCTGGCTTTGTAAAAGCGGAGTTCCAGCTGCAAAATTTTATTTTTTTAAGTCAGCAGCTACAAACACTGCAGCTGCTGAATTTTAATAAGGACACTTACCTGTCCAGTGAGCCCGTAATGTCAGCCCCCCGAGGCCGATCCGTTCATCGGAACGGGTGCAGGCGCTGCCATACCAACTAAGGGAAACCAGCAGTGGAGCCTTCAGGCTTTACTGGCAGTTTCCTACTGCACAAGCGCAAGTCGCACGGCGCTTCCTGAATGGCCCTGTCATCTTCTGGGACACACTAAGGTCCCAGAAGGCAGCGGGGGAGAAGAGGACATGACGCCTTGGCCCACAGTGATGCTGGAGCAGAAGTACACAAGGTACTTCATAAAAGGTAAGTAAGAAAAAAAAAAATATCCAAAATCAAGTGGTGGAGGGGTTGTCATTCCTTTAAGATAAAGTTGTAAGGGGCGTGGCCTAGGCATGGCAGCGTGAGGACGCGTTCTTGCAGGGCTCCCGGCCGACGGCTCTCCCGCAGCATCTACGGGACATAATACCGCGCACTCACCGCACCGACTGGCCTCCAGAGACACCAGGGACCCGACAGCCATCCAAATGCTTCCAAGACCGGCATGGATCGCTATTTACGGCCACTTCAGCCGGCCGTCTCTACCCCAGCAGCCGCCAAGATGGCGCCGGCCCCACGTGCAGACGCCGCGGAGGCCCCCAGCGTGCCTCTTCTTCCTCCTCGGGCGACGGAGGATCACACAATGCCGCCCTTCTCACCCTCCAGTGACCTCTCTCCTTGCCTCCCCAGATCGTTGGCAGCCTCCCCTGAACTAGAGGATGCTTTGTTCAGCCCAGTGCTCACAGCCTCTCCCTCAGCTCCCATCCCATCCAGCGCTCTGTGTTTCAGCATGACAGACATGGAGGGGCAGAGGATGACACCTGCACATCAGACCGCAGTGAGTACACTCAGTAACCCACACCACACACAGGGACTTCCTCTCAGTGCCTCCTCTGAACAGAGGCTTTGGGCTTTTTTGCAGCAGCTACCCACAAGATCTGATATGGAGTCCCTTGTTCAGAGGATGGAAACAGCTATGAAAAGTGAGATACTCACTATCAGGCAGGATGTGTCTGTGCTGGACTCCCAGGTCACTGCAATAGCGCAGGAACAGGGCATAGTATCCCAATCTGTTCAAACCCTGCAAACTTCCCACTCTGAGCTCACTGACCAAATTTTACAGCTGCACCTACTTCAGGATGACCTGGAGAATCGCAGTCGCAGGCAGAACATTCGCTTGAGGGGCGTACCTGAAACTGTCCCACACTCAGAATTACGCCAAACAGTAGTTAATATCTTTAACCGCTACCTTGACCGCCCGCCGGACACTGAGATTGTTATTGACAGAGTCCACAGAACCCTGGGCCCACAATCAAATCCATCTGACAGACCCAGAGATGTCCTCTGCTGTTTACATTCATTCACCCTCAAGGAGGATATTTTGCAGCGGGCTTGGCGGGTGGGGGTTTTGGAGTTTGACGGCGCGGCTGTCCACCTCCTGCCGGATGTTTCCAGGAAGACCCTCCTAATGCGACGATCGCTCAAGCCTCTTTTGGATGGCCTTGGAGAGAAAGGCCTCACGTACAAATGGGGTCACCCATTCCACCTCATTGTCCGCAAGGGCCCGGATACCTTCCCTTTGCGTCAACCTTCGGAGCTCCCAGACCTGTTTGCCTTTGCTGACATGGATCCAATCTCAGTACCTAATTGGTTGACGACAGTTGTCGCCAAGGACCCGCAACGCCAAGTCCCCACGGGTAGACCACAGAGGGCCCGTTATAGCAACCGTGGCCGTGGGAGCTACTCACGTGCGAGGCGGGCGGGTAATCCTCGACAACAACCGCCGAATGAAGAGGGGTTAGCTGATCCCTTACGCACAATTTGCTAACATGCCCAGCCCAGCGTTCTGATTCTCTTGTTTTGTTATATGGAACATAGAGTCAAATTGCCTTTATTGTCAGCCACAGATGACATGCCAGGAACAACGTTTGAAGGACCTGGAATCTGGGGAACCTCTGGCTTAGCTACCGGTTTACATTTATTCACCCAGGTCCTACGGCCTCCCTTATGCTGCAAATGTTCCGCACGAGTGTTGGTGTTTTTCCCTTGTTTTGTTTGTTTGTGTTCTCCTCCAGACTCTGTGTTATGCCTACCATCCTCATTTTCAGTATGACATCTTCACACTGGTGTACTCCGAACGTCCTGTTGGAGCTTTGGCTACCTTTCTGGGGTTGGGCTTAGATGCCTTATACCCCCATATCCATGGTATTTTGCTGACGTTCTCCCCCCCCCCAGGCTCGGAGTATTTCACCAAGGAGGGAATGGCGATAGCTTGCTCTTATAACCACGACCTGCCAGTATACTATCGGCTACACTCACTTAAAGTTCTTGTTATAATGTTTGTACTGTTCATACGAGTGGGTGGGTCTGGGAGCAAATATATATGTGTGGGTATTTGTGTATAATTGGACATGATCTTTTAACCAATGTTTTACCTTAAAGTTGAAACTGAAGGGGGCATTGGGGTGTTAGGTTTTTCAGGTGGAACCGGATTATCCTGCCCCGGGGGGGGCCCGGCGCCATGCGGCAACCTGATTTTGGGCGTCGTGGGGACGGGCCGTCTCGGGACAGGTGCATTGGATCAGTGCTGATCCTAGGTATGCCCATGGGGATCCCCAGTTTGCTGCTGATGCAACTGCTGTGTGGTGGTGGCTTGTGGATCTGTTTTCACCTTTTCGATATTATTCTTCCCCTTTATTTCTTTTTTGTTTTATGTATGTGTTTTGTTTTTTTTTTGTTTTTTTTTTCCCTTCCCCTCCCGGGTTACTTTAGTGCCTACTAGGTACGGTTATGATGGCTGCGGGGGACCCGTTGGCCGGGGCCCAGAACTTAGCTGTGCCTTACCGCTCCCCACACTAGGTGCGCTCTGCCCTGGTGGCAGTAGTTTCTCTCTGCGGAGCCTACCTTCCTGACTAGACCTCTTCTTATCTTTTAACCTTTACTCTTCCTCACTTCTCTTCTTCACCCCCCCTTTTTTTTTTTTTTTTTTTTTCTCCTCTCTCCCCCTCTCTCTATTACACCCCGGGAGTCAGGGCGAGTAGACATAAAGGGGGGCAACATGTCTGTCAAGTTCCTCTCATGGAACATTAAGGGATTGAACTCCCCAGAGAAGCGTACCAGTTGTCTTGCCGAGCTATGGCGACAGAGGGTGCACATTGCATTTCTCCAAGAGACTCATTTTAGGGCAGATAAGATCCCCAAACTAACAAACAAACACTTCCCGACGGCTTATCATAGCCCATCCTCATCCTCTAAGTCTAAAGGGACGAGCATACTTATTTCTAAGTCCCTCCATTGGCAATATATTGACGAGTACCGCGACCAGGAGGGCAGATTCCTGCTGCTTAAGGGGAAAATTTATTCCCAGACCTTCACTCTCGCGAACATATACCTCCCGAACTCTCACCCACTTCCCACCCTTGAGGCTTTTTTGTCCACCCTCGACTCCTTTTTTGAGGGAACCCTTGTCCTAGGAGGGGACTTTAACTTGACCTTGGACCCACACAAAGACTCCTCCTCGAACTTGTCTTCCCTTCCACGGGGAACTCGACTTCTCCTCAAAGATCTTCTACACTCACATCAGCTAGTCGACATCTGGAGAATAGTCCATCCACAAGAACGGGACTACACCTTTTACTCTCCCGTCCATGGGTCTTACTCCAGAATTGACCTTTTTCTCATCAAACACTCAGCTATTCCCCTGGTCCGCAAGACAGATATAGGTCACATTGCACTCTCCGATCATGCCCCAATCTTGCTGGAACTGGCTGTTTCGCAAGCGTCCCCCCAAGACCTCTACGTGGCGCCTTAATGAAGCGCTCTTGAAAGATCCTGAAATTGCCGCAGACGTCCTTAGTGAACTTAAGTCTTTCTTCGCTATCAACGTTGACTCTGTGACTAATCCAGCCTCAGTGTGGTCAGCGCACAAGTGCGTTATCAGAGGCATTCTAATCAAACACGGTCACGCGGCCAAACAACGCCGCGCTAAAACCTTGTCTGACCTCCTGGCACAACTTCACACATTGGAACGTCAGCACAAGACTCGACCAGATAATGCCACGGAGGCGGAACTGGCCCGGCTCCGGGAGGCTATTCGAGATCACTCCATGTACGAGGCGAAACATGTACTATTGAAAGCCCGCCGTTCTTTCTATGAATATGGTGACAAATGTGGCCGTCTTCTGGCCAATGCTTTACGGGCCAAGCGTTCTCAGACGTACGTTCCCGCTCTTCTTTCGTCGTCGGGCTCCAAAATCCATTCTTCCCCAGAATTAGCGGAGACTTTTCGCGCCTTTTACTCCAATTTATATAACTTGGACCCACTGTCCACCTCCCGACCGAGGCCCCAAAACGCTTCAGATATCCGCAATTACCTTCAAGAAACTGACCTCCCTACATTGACAATAGAGGAGCGAGCAGAACTGTCTAAGCCCATTACTGCGGAAGAGTTCGCATCCGCCATAGCAGACACCCAGGCCGGTAAGGCCCCCGGACCTGACGGATTCACCCTTCCTTACTACAAAATGTACCAGGACTCTCTGGCGCCTTTCTTTCTTGCGGCCTTTAATGCGGTGAACGAAGGTCACAGCCTCCCTACGGACATGCTACGCGCCTCTATATCTGTGATCCCTAAACCAGACAAGGACCCACTACTATGCGCCAGCTATATGCCTATTTCACTTCTGAACTGTGATGTGAAACTATTCACTAAAATCCTTGCCTCTAGGATGAATGCCTTATTACCGCGCCTCATTGCACCAGACCAAGTCGGTTTTATCCAGACTAGAGAGGCTAGAGATAACACCATTAGGACACTAAATATTATAGAAAAAGCAAAACAATCCCAGGTGCCCCTGCTGCTTCTATCCACAGATGCTGAGAAGGCCTTTGACAGGGTGGACTGGTCTTTTCTCCAGGAGACACTTAAATTCATAGGAATGCCAGATCCCATTTTGTCATGGATATCGGCCATCTATGATAATCCTACGGCGACAGTCAGAGTAAATGGATATGATTCCTGCCCTTTTCCTATCTCGAATGGCACCAGACAGGGCTGCCCCCTGTCCCCAATGCTATTCGTCCTTTCCCTGGAACCTTTTTTACACCATATCCGAAGCAATCAGTCCATTAGAGGTATTCAATCAGGGAAATCTCAACACAAAGTTGCTGCCTATGCAGATGACCTTCTATTTTACATTTCTGAGCCCCTTACCTCCCTACCCTCCCTGTTACAAGAGATAAGGCGCTACGGCACCCTCTCTAATTTTAAAGTTAATCTACAAAAATCAGAAGCCCTGAATGTTTCCACAGCAGACTCTACCATCTCCAATCTACGCCCCTTTTTCCCATTCAAATGGGCTACTCACTCAATTAAATACCTAGGTACAAAAATTCCTGCAAATTTACATGAGGTTTTTACCCTCAACTACAAGCCCCTCTTGTCTACGCTCGCTGCTGACCTTAAAAAGTGGGACTCGCTGGCCCTTTCCTGGTTCGGCCGTTGTAATGTACTAAAAATGAATACAATGCCCAGACTTCTGTACTTATTGCAGGCTCTGCCCATCAAGATACCTCAGACGTTCTTTCACGCTGTGCGCTCAATATTTATCAGATTCATCTGGCGCGGTAAACGCCCACGTCTTGGCAGAGCATTGCTACTACGACCAAAGACCAAGGGCGGACTCGGATTTCCGGATCCTGCTCTATATTACACGGCAGCACATATGACCAGAGTGGTGGACTGGTGTCGGCACGGCAACTCGAAACTCTGGGTGTCGCTGGAACAGGAGGCGGCCCGTGCCCCACTCGAAGGTCTACCTTGGACAGGGAAAACTTCTGCCACCCACTTGACTACTCACCCACTGATTGGACCAACTCTTATGGAACTGAAAAGGTTCTTCCGTCTATCTTCACTACGAGATTTTCCATCCCCAATGACGCCACTTATCGGGCACCCGGACTTTATACCTGGCCTCACTGACCCATTTTTTCTCTCGCGGGCCCCGCAGGGACTCATGAGAGCATCTTCGCTAGTGGGTTCTTCCGGATGGCTCATTGTGGAGAATCTGCTCGGGGGGCTCACCCCTTCCTCATTAGATCATTGGAAGATTAACCAACTATCTCACTTCCTCGGCTCTCTGCCTAAACCAATCCATTTCAGGAGAAAGCTCCACCCTTTTGAGGAATCATGTTTGGGTGAGGGACCGATTCGGAGGTCCTTGTCAACCTCCTACAAATCCTTACTAGACCTTCACGCTACTGAAGACCCCCCATTCTTAGCAAAATGGGAGAGGGACCTGCAAGTCACCTTTACAGAACCCCAAAAGGATCGTATTCTCTTTTTCGCACAAAAATCTTCCCTGTGCAGTAAATATCAAGAGACTACGTATAAAATAGTGACGCGTTGGTACAGAACCCCTTCTGTGCTGGCTAAGATATTCCCTCTGCAAACTGACCGTTGCTGGCAGTGTGGCCTACACTCCGGCACCCTCTTACATATTTTCTGGGATTGCCCTGTGCTTCAAACTTTCTGGCAGCCAGTGCTCAAGCTCATACAGAAACTCACAGACATCTCCCTACATGATAACCCAGCTGCGGTCCTCCTCAACCTTACCCCCCTATCAAGGAAACGTTATCATAAATCCCTTCTCAAACATCTCCTTAATGCTGCACGGGCAAGCATCCCGCCCCTGTGGAAACAACAGTCTGCGCCAACGTTGGCCCAATGGTTTGCGAGAGTGAAGGATATTGAGCGAATGGAAGACATGACCTCTGCCTTGCGGGACAAGTCAGAGGAACATAAGTCCAGATGGTTCCACTGGGATCTCTTTCGCTTCTCTGACGAGTTCCGCCAATACGCTCTGGGACCCGTTACCTAGAATCCCCACCGCCTGTCCAGTTCTGTTGATCTTGACTCCCCAGGGGTGACCCCCCAACCTGTCTGTCTCCCTCCCCCCCCCCCCACCTCCTTTTTTTTTTTTCTCTTTCTCTCTCTTTTCTCTTTTTTCCCTCTCTCTCTTTCTTTCTTATCTTTCTCTTTCGTCTCCATCTCTCCTTCTTTCAATGAAAACACAAAAAGTGATGGGCACAGAAGCTGCTATCCACCCTGTATTAGACTTCAACTAGTGACTTAGGCCAGTCTACGTGGCCTCATTCGTTTACCTGCTCTTATTTTGTATAGTTGATTTACTGGAGAAGTTTACCATAGCCTATGTGCAGTGTTTATATGTAATGTGAAGTTGTCTTATTGCTGGTATCTGTGTCACATCTTTAAAATAAAGAATTTAAAAAAAAAAAAGATAAAGTTGTAAACGTAGGTGGAACTCATACATCGGATAAACATTTTTGTCCAAAGAATTTTCGTATAGTGTACTTTCGTATACTTTTGACAGCCGATTCCGAATTTTCGTACAAATTTACATTCATTGGTTTTGATTTGCTGTGAAACAACGAGGAAAATTGGACAATCATTTTGCTCGATTTTCTTATAGCGTGGACCCCACTTTAGAGAGTCAGAGGGGGTAATTTACTAAAACTGGAGAGTGCAAAATTGGGTGTGGCTCTGCATAGAAACCAGCTTCCAGGTTTTTTTGTCTGAGCTTAATTGAACAAGCTGAAGTTGCACAGCTGCACCAGATTCTAAGTGCTCCAGTTTTAGTAAATCTTTCTTACATTGTCTTAGGCGTAAAGATGCAAAGAGGTTTATCAATCTGTGAAAAGCTACATCTGAAAAATTGTCATAACAGCTTGCCGAACGCTGGCTGTCATATGACATCCTGTGCTTTCAGTGGTGATATCTTATTAATAATAACAGATATGGAAAGGTAGAATATCTGAATGATATCTGCAGCTACAGACATCATTCAGATATCAATCTTTTCCACCGGTGTTTCCGTTCACCGTAAGCCCTTGTACACACGGTCAGACATTCCAAAAACCAAACCAAAGATTTTGTCCGACGGATTTTGTCCGAAACTGTTGCATACACAATCGGACAAAGTTGTCAGAAAATCCGATCGTACTTAACGTGATGACGTTATTTCGTTAGGATGGGACTACGTTCAGGCTAGTAGCCAATAGCTTTGGTCTAGGAATTTGATCTGAGTATGCGTGGCACTTTGTCCGATCGGAATTCTCTACACATGATCGGACAAAGTCCGATCGTATCATGTTGTCAGAAAATTTTATAGCGCAGCTGGAAAACTTGGTCCGTCGGATACTCCGACGGAAACAGTCCGATGGAGACCACACACTGTCGGATTATCCGACAACATGGTCCCATCGGACATTGTCCATTGGAATGTCCGACCGTGTGTACAAGGGCTAAGAACAATCATAGCGGCTGTTAAGCCACTTGATCGTTCTTACAGGCAGACGGAGGGGACCTCCCCCACACCCCTGCCCTGCCTGGCTGCCCTCCGGTGCTTCTCCCGGGCCGCCCATGTCATTGGCGACCTGGAGAAAGAGTTCACCACCGGCAATTTCTATGACTCTCAGAAGCCGGCAGAAGTAAACAAAGCTTGGGGACTCGGTAGGAAAAGCTGGGATTGTGAATTATTTTTTTAAATCTCAGCCTATCCTGCCTAGAGGAGAGATATGGGGTCTTATAGACCCCACATCTCTCCATAAAGAGAACCTGTCATGCACCATTCCTACTACAAGGGGTGTTTACATTCCTTGTAATAGGAATAAAAGTGATCACATTTTTTTTTTTGTAAAGGGAAAATGTAAAAAAAAAAAAAAAATTTATAAAATAAACAATAAAAAAAATAAAAATAACAGTGCCCCCATCCCCACAAGCTCACACGCAGAATGGAACGAATACGTAGGTCGCACCCGCATATGTAAACAACGCTCAAACCACACATGTGAGGTATCACCGGGAATGTTAGAGCAAGAGCAATAATTCTAGCACTAGACCTGTCAAAAATGTTAAAATGTCTCGTATGGAGATTTTTAATTACTGAAGTTTGGTACCATTTTTCCTCAATGTAAAATTGCAAAGACTCTACATATATCATCATCGTCTACAGTATATGTCATCAAAAGATTCAAAAAATCCAGGGAAATCTCTGTGACCAAAACACAATATTGAATGCCCATGATCTTGGGGCCCTCAGACGGCATTGCATTAAAAACAGCCATGATTCATGTTCCAGGCATCACTGCATGGCCTCAGGAATACTTTCAAAAGTCACGGTCTGTGGACACAGTTAGCCGTGCCATCAAAAATGCAAGTTAAAGCTCTATCATGCAAAGGAGCCTGAACATGATCCAGAAACGTTGCCACCTTCTCTGGGCCAAAGCTCATTTAAAATGGTCTGTTGCAAAATGGAAAATTGTTCTGCTCCTTCTAGGATGGTGCTGAGGTCCTTATGCTCCACAAGGGACAGCACTTCTCCCAAATATGCAGCTGATGCAGAAGACAGCCAGGATCTCTTTCTAGACCACCCTCACCCAGCTGCCAGATGTCCAGATGCTTCCCTTCTCTCCCAGTTCTGTGATATTGTTCATTACGAACTTGCCAAAGCCTTGGCGGCCATTACCACTGTACTTTGCTGAGAGATTGGGTACCGCACTGCCTCCCTTGAAGTTCAGATTGATGCAGACACCACATGAACAGGACTTGGAGGAGAACTGGAAGTCCTTAAAAATACCTGGAAGATATGGAGAACAGGGCCCACTGGAGATAGTGATGGATCTACGAGGCACCATGCTGGCCCTCTATTGAGAACTTGCACTGGACCTTCCCCCTGAATGTTTGGAGTCGGACTGGGTTCACAGGGCCCTTGATCCAAAATGGGACACAGCTCCTCCGCGTGACATTATTGTCAAAATGCATTTCTTTCACTTCAAGGAGCGTCTTCTTCAGGTCGCTAGGCTCACTGCAACATTCCAATTTCAAAGCCATAAATATAGTCTCTACTCTGATCCAGCATAAGTCACCCTCCGGAAACGCAGAGCCATGCACCCATACTTGCAGGTGCTGTAATATTCAGGGCTAACCCTTCAGGCTTATCTTCTCTGTGGATAGAAGGGAAATTAAAGCCTGTATGCCTGCTGATCTCCATGCTCTGTCAAAAACCATGAATCAGACTTAGACAGAAGTACAATTAAATCACACTTGTTTATTAATAAAAAATAAAAAGGTAAATAGAAAAAGTGTAGTCAAGCATAGCCAGAGTCCAGTAGCCAGCCAGTCCAAAGTTAGGGATCCGAGGAGAGCAACTGCAAGCAGAATAAGAAGCCAGGAGGGATGTCAGCAAGCCAGTCTTGAAACAAACAGCAGGAGATGGTTCCTTGTGATGTAGCCTACGGCACCTATTATTCCCAGGCGGTCTCCCATCCAGGTACTAACCAGGCCCGACCCTGCTTAGCATCCGAGATCAGACGAGATCAGGCACATTCAAGGTGATGTGGACGTAGGCTACATCACAAGGAACCATCTCCTGCTGTTTGTTTCAAGACTGGCTTGCTGACATCCCTCCTGGCTTCTTATTCTGCTTGCAGTTGCTCTCCTTGGATCTCTAACTTTGGACTGGCTGACTACCCGATCTGGCTATGCTTGACTACGCTTTTTCTATTTACCTTTTTATTTTTATTAATAAACAAGTGTGATTTAATTGTACTTCTGTCTAAGTCTGATTCATGGTTTCTGACAGTACGTGAAGGCCAAGGAGGAGTGAGCTGGAAGGCTATAAATAGGCAGGTCAGACGTCATCATCGGGAACAGCTGATAACTGTGGAAAGAGAAGAGAGCTGGCAATTAGCCGACAGCTGAACGGCCAGCCCAGAGGAGGAAGGGCTAAGCCTGCCCTGACATGCTCGCTTCCAAGACCTGGACTTGTAGCTTCTGCTGGGCCTACTAGGCCCACCCATTTGAGACACAGCCTTCCCAACAGAAGCCTTCACAGGGTGAACAAGCTCTGAAGCTTCTCCACTCACACACATATCAGACCGTCTCCTCTTTAGGATCCATGGATTGCCTTGTTCTTCAACACTTTTACACAGTACTCAGGCCTGTATCTTTCTATCTTCTCACTCAGACTCTGACAGTTATGTTGACTGAAGTTCCTTGTTCCTTGCAAACTCTGCCTATAAGTTTCCTTCACCTAAATGACTATGGCTAGAACTAAACTAAACTGGGAATGCCCCTCTGCTCCCTGAGCTTTGTTTCTAATAGTGGACTAGGGATGAGCTTTCTGTTCGGGTTGAACATAAGTTTGATTCGAACAATGGCTGTTTGCCCGTTCAACGAAAACCAAACATTATGGGCCGTTCGAACCAAATATCGAGTGGTGCGTAACAGCCCATAATGCACTGCACATCAGCCTCGTCTAGTGTGTTGTTGGCATGGACGGAGAGAGAGTCTCATTTAGATTGAGCAGGCAGGCAGATTATTCAGTTAGCTACAGTGTATTTAATATATATATATATATATATATATATATATATATATATCCACTGTATCCAGTTTAGCTAGATCTGACTGCAGTCCGTTCCTGGTGTACTGTTTCTAATATACTGCAGGTAGGCAGGTGATTTAGCTGTAGTGTATGTAATAAATATATATATATAATTTAGAATATACTTAGAGTATACTAATATTCAGTAAACAGTACTGTGCACCCATAGTGCAGTTGCTACTACTTTTCTGGTGGTGTAGACAATACAGTGCTCCCATAGTTATTACACGCCTGATGGTGTACACAGTACCGTGCACCCCTAGTGCAGTTGCTACTACTTTCCTGGTGGTGTACACGATACATACAGTGCACCCATAGTTATTACACTTCTGTTGGTGTACACAGTACCGTGCACCCCTAGTGCAGTTGCTACTACTTTCCTGGTGGTGTATACAATACACACAGTGCACCCATAGTTCTTATTACACTTCTGTTGGTGTACACAGTACCGTGCACCCCTAGTGCAGTTGCTACTACTTTCCTAGTGGTGTTTACAATACACACAGTGCACCCCTAGCTGTTATTAAACTTCTGTTGGTGTACACAGTACTGTGCACCCCTAGTGCAGTTGCTACTACTTTCCTGGGGGTGTACACAGTACACAATACAGTGTAGTGTGGTTTTGCTAAACAAAATTTACAGCATGTCCGGAAGGCCACCAAGGAGAGGCAGATGCTCACAGGCCAATAAGAGGGCAAGCAGGCTCTGTGTCTACAGTTAACAGTGCTGGTTGCGGACACGGTGCATCCTCAGCACGTGGCCGTGGGGCACGCTTGCCATTTTTTTCTGCAGCTGGCTGTGTTATTAAGCCACAACATGCAGAAGTGTTGGTGGAATGATTGATCTTCATCCTCCTCATCCTCTGTCACCCAGGCTCAGAGTAGTTTGTCTGCCAATGTAGCTGCCATAGAGACCTATTCCATCGGCTCCATGTCCACAGTCACTCCTTCCCTAGCCCCACCATCATGCACGGAGGAGTCCCCCAAACTATTTGACCAGTGTCGGGTACATGCTGCAGGAGGATGCGTATCGATTTGAAGGCTCCGATGATGGTACCCAGGTTGAGGAAGGGAGTAGCGTGAGCCTAGATAGAGAGGGGGTGCCCAAGAAGGTCAGGAAATTGGCAGTCATGTTCCCCGGGCTTCAGCATACTGCCAAGTTTGCTCCAGTGACGAGGAGGGAGGGGATGACTCTACTTGGGTGCCTGATAGAAGAGAGGAGGAAGCACATCTCCAACAAGGCAGGATGCCCTCCAGGGGGCAGCTTAAGGGCAGCCATCCTATTGCATCACACCGCAGAGCTAAGCAGGTGCAGGGCGCTGCTGACACCCCACATATTTTGAAAAGTTCTTTGGAGTGGGCCTTTTTTTGATACGTATGCAGCAGATCACTTTGTTGCTGTTTGCAACATATGTCTGAAGCGTATCAAGCATGGCCAAAACAGCAGCCACTTGGGCACGACATGCTTGACCAGACATATGGAGACCTCCCATGCAGTCTGTCGGCAACAGCACTTAAAAGACCCACATCAAAGAGCAAGGCGGACCTCTCCTTGCTCCTCATCATCTGGGATCTCCAACCCCACTATACCTCCAGTCCTATCAGAAACCTGCACTCAGAGGAATGAAGGTATAGAAATAGGTGTCCCAAGTACTTGCGGCCAATCTGCTAGCGGTACACCAACATCAGCTAATTTCCCTGCCCCTGTTGCTAAACAATCAAAAGAAATTTGGTCCCAGCCATCCACATGTTCAGCGTCTGAATGCTATCTTGGCCTAGCATTGCAACTGCTGCCTTTTCAGCTGGTAGACTCTGCCCGCTTTCATGAATTTGTGGAATGTGCGGTACCTCAGTGGCAGGTTCCCAAACGCCATTTCTTTTCATGGTAGGCCATTCTGGCTCTCTACCAGCATGTGGAAGGCAATGTCTCCAAAATGCTAGTAGTGGTGGTTCTGCCACAGCTCTCTCCTCTACCTCCTCCTCTTCTTCTTCCTCTATGGCCTCTTCCCCCTGCTGATTTCTCCTCTGAACCAGCAGTGCTCTGTAGGTGTTCAAGGGGCTACGCAAGTAATCAGGCAAAAAGATGCCATGCTGTGCTTGAGTTGATCTGCTTAGGGAACAGAAGCCACACTGGAGCAGAAATTCTGTCAGTTCTGCAGGGGCAGGCTCAGAGGTGGTTGAAGCCACTCCAGCTTCAGCCAGGAAGGTTTGTGTGCGACAATGGCACCAACCTCCTCTTCGCCCTCCAACAGGAACACTTGATCCATGTTCCCTGTTTGGCTCATGTCCTGAATTTGGTGGTGCAGAAGTTCTTGAGCAGGTACCCAGGCTTACAGGATCTCCTGAGGCAGGACAGGAAAGTCTGTGGTCATTTCCGCCAGTCATATAATGCCGATGCTCGGCTGGCTGACATTCAAAGAGAATGCAACCTGCCCAAGAACCGCTTCATTTGTGACATGCCCACCAGGTGGAACGCAATGTTGGCAATGCTGCAGCAGCTCTACATGCAGCAGAGGGCCATCAATGAGTACCTCTGTGAGTATGGCACCAGGACAGGATCAGGGGAGCTTGTTTTTTTCTTGGTCCCTGTTCAAAGGGGCACGTAATTACACTTTTTGATCTAATATTTCACAGCAGGGCCTGTTTCTGCACTCAACAAAAGTATATGAGGCTTTAGAGTGTTGTGCCACCACCACCACTGCCTAAGGTCCAATTTTATGCCCCTGTTTAACAGGGGGCCTTATTACAATTTGTGATCTAATATTTCACAGCAGGGCCTGTTCCTGTGCTCAACAAAAGTATCTGTGAGGCTTTACAGTGTTATGCCACCACCATCACCACCACCACCACTGCCTAAGGCCCAATTTTTATGCCCCTGTTTAACAATTCTTGATATAATATTTCACAGCAGGGCCCGTTCCAGTTCCCACCAAGAGTAACTGTGAGGGCTTACAGTGTTATGGTACCACCAACACCTAAGGCCCAATTTTATGCTGAGTGTATAGGGCAGGCCGTATAGTATATACAGGCGGTCCCCTATTTTCAAACATCCAACTTACAAATGACTCCTACTTACAAACAGAGGGAGACAACAGGAAGTGAGTGGAAATTCTCTCCTGTAAGAGTTATTATGGGAAAAAGGTGTCTCCGCCGATGCTTTACCACCAATCCTTGTTTCTACAACAACCCAAAACTTTCAAAATCCAATTCTCATTGGGACAGAAAGTGAGGTGAAATCTTCTGAACAGGGGCACAGACAGCAAAACAAATGTAACAGGGGTGAAGATAACCCTTCCCTATGTTATCAAAAAGCTTAAAAATAGATTTTTTGGCTGAAGCTACACTTACAAAATGTACCCGTTCCAAATTACAAACAGATTCAACTTAAGAACAAACCTATAGTCCCTATCTTATTTGTAACCCGGGGACCGCCTGTATACTGCTGCTGTTCAGAGTATATAGGGCCTGGGGACCCCACACCTTTTATTTAAATTTGGGTGCGGGGTTCACCTTATCCATACCAGACCCAAAGGGCCTGGTAATGGGCAGGTGGGGGCAACATTACATTACAGCCGCAAGCAATTTTAAATTACTTTTATTCCTTTAGAAATGTCATTTTGTGCAGGGACTGTTCTAAACATGGGAAACATGCGCCACTTTACAGGCATACTAAAGGGGTCTATACTGAGGGGGACTATACTTTGTGGTGGGAGGGTCTGTACTGAAGGGGGCTATACTTTGTGGAGGGAGGGAGGGCCTGTACTGGGGGGAGACTATACTTGAAAGGGGATCTGTACTGAAGGAGGGGGTACAGTCAATGAAAACCATAATAAAAAGCGCTAGTCGAGCCAGTCTTGTGCGGACAGATAACCAGGCAAAGATTGTTATGGTTGCCAATGACTGTATGCATTTTTATCACACCTCTCCTGGTGTGTTCATCCATATAGCTGCTTATTGGGCACAAGTAGGACACTGAAATTGTTCCCATTGCTACAAATGTCCCAGTTTCCTGGTGCCAGACTTTTTTTGTTACTGAAGGAGGGGGGTCTGTACTGAGGGGTGACTAACTGAGTGATCGGGGGAGAAGGGCCTTAGTCAGGGAGGTGACCAAGAACCCAATGGTCACTCTGATTTGGCACTATCATTTACAACTAGCTAGTTATTTGGGGAAGGAAAACCCTCTTTCAGTGTACACAGCAGTCTTTCCACTTCTTTGTTTGATTAGCTGGCGCAGAGGTATTTTACAAATCACACTCTGAGAGAGCTCCAGCATTTCTGTGGAGAGAGGAGAACCTCTGCTGTTTGTAGAATTTTGAAGAAAATAATGAATTTAATCAATTTTGGAATAAGGCTGTAACATAACAAAATGTGGAAAAAGTGAACCGCTGTGAATACTTTGCGGATGCACTGTATTTTGTAAACAATGACTTTGGGAGCCAATCTGTATGATGAGGCCACAATTTAGTGCACTCAGAACAAGATCTGAGATTTTTTGGATACATTCTGGTGTCTCTTTGACTTTGAATGAAAATAACTAATTTTTGCACCACAGTGAGCAAGCCTTGTGTGAAGAGGCCAAATTATAGCACACTCAGGTCGAAGTTCATGGCTGCCAGTTTGTTGTTTATGAGTGTTCTGCCCTCTCTTTAGGCTGATGTTACTCCCTTCCTCAACCTCAGAACCAACATCAGAATCAAGTAATGTCTGTGCATCCTCAAGATGCAAGTAGCTGATGCTGTGTTCAAATAATTCATCTGACTCCTCCATGCATGATGCTGGGGCTATGGCAGGAGTGTAGCTGCAGGCAAGAAGGCAGAATAAGCCGCTCAGCAGCTGCAGTGGACTGTGCACTAGTGTAAGCTTGGGTGATAGAGAATGAGGAGGATGAGGATGGTTTGGTAAGCCAGTCCACCACCTCCTCTACATGCTGTGGCTGGATAGCATTGGCAACATCATCAAACAGATACAAATGTGCCCTGTCTGAGGACGGATTACATCCACCTTTGCCAGTGGACACAGACGCTGCTGGCCCCTCATAGTGGCATTAGAACGCCTGCATCTCCTTGCCCAAATTTAATAGAAACTAGGAAATGTGTGATTGGATGCACTTTATTGAATGAAAAGTGATGATTGGTGCATTTTAAATTGAGGATTGATGCTGACAGAAATGCAAAAAACTATAAAAAATAATATCAACAGCAGTGTTGCAGTCAAACAAATTAAAAGACAAAATAAAAGGCAAAAAAAAAAAAGGGAACACAGCACTGTATACAGCACTTAAGCCTCATACATAAGATCAGATTTTCCGAGGGGAAATGTTGGATGTCAGGCTGTTGGCGGAAAATCCGACCATGTGTATGCTCCATCGGACAATTTTTTGGGGATTTTCCGCCAACAAAAGTTGGCTAGCAGATTTTCTGATTTTCTGCGAACAAATATCTGTTGTCGGATTTTCCTAGTGTGTGTACACTAGTCCATTGGACAAAAGTCCAAAGTACAAACACGCATGCTTGGAAGCAAGGACAAGCCAGAAGCAGTCGGCCTTGTAAACTAGCGTTCGCAATGGAGAATTAACATTTGTGACATGTCAAATTATGAAATCTCCAAATGCAGTGCACATTCTCTTCTTCTTTGATGGGATAATAATGAAGCTGCTTTGCTGGTGATACTGATGGAGTTATTGCAAACAAATTTTCAAAGGCTTTTTTTTTTCTAGTGATATCAAGAATTATATTATTATGCTTTTTCATTTATTTATTTATTTGGGCAAGTTACCACAACACCATTATCCCCTATTTTTTAAGATCAAAGATACAACTATGTTGGTGTACCTTGTTAATTTTACATTGTGTAGCGGTACTCCCATGGGGGCTGCTGGTTTTGTTCATTACCTTTTGTCGATCACTCCACTTCCGATTCCCCCCCCCCCCCCCCATGCAATCACATGACTCCAAACAGTCAGAATTCCAAATTTATATTACTTTATTTGGGAATAAATATGTGGGGCTATTCAGTGAAGTATATGAGATGCCCCTTCTGACCCCATTTTCTTTAAAGAGTGTTAATCTATAGCCGTAGCTTTGTTACTTAAACCCCTTGTAGCGATCCTTTCTTTGGTTTCATTTCTCTTTTAGGATACAGCACTCTCAAGTTAAACAGATAAGCCTTACTCTCAATAATCCCTTCTGCCAGACTGGTAGATATCCTGTGGGTGTTGAACTCAAAGTCACAGGCCATCACTGCCTATTTCCATGACTTGTATGTCAAACTTCCCTCAGTCCTTGAAAGTGCTTGATACTGTGTTCCTTAGCCCTTGTACACACAGTCGGAGAATCCGTCGGAATGTGGCCTATCAGACCGTGTTGTCGGATAATCCGACTGTGTGTGGTATGCATCAGACTGATCCCGTCGGAATATCCGTCGGACACAATTTTCCAACTTGTTGGAAATATTTCCCGACCAACTGGTTCGATCTGACATACTCTGATCATGTGTAGAGAATTTTGATCGGACCAAGTGCCACGCATGCTCAGATCAAATTCCTACATCAAAGCTATTGGCTACTAGCCTGAATATAGTCCCATCGTAACGAAATTACGTCATCACGTTCTGAATGATCGGCTTTTTCGACAACTTAGTCCGACCGTGTGTATGCAACAGTTTTGGACAAGATCCGACGGACAAAATCCGACGGATTTGGTTGTCGAAATCTCCGACCGTGTATACAGGGGCTTAGATGCACAGTATGAAGTTCTGATTTAGCTCCTCTGGGTTTGCACTCCCTTTGCTCTCTCCCAATCAACAGGCCACGTTCTACTCACAGAAAGTCGATCACCCAGTTCTCTTCTACCGCTCTGCTCCTACTTCCTCCTCCTCCGACGCTGCCCGGCACTTCCCCCAAATAGGGAAGTCTGGTATTTCCCCAGTGCTACATGTTAGCTTCATCTCCAGGTGCCAGACTCCCGGCCTCCATGGACTCGTCTCCTGCTCAGAGGCTTCGGGATCTCTGAACTCCTGGGCCTCTAGACCTGAACTGCCGAACCTCCAACTCCACACTCCCCAAGAGCATGTGACCCCCCCTTTTAATGAGAGACCTCCCCTTGACCATGTAAATTAACCATTGGTCAATCCTCTCACATATTCTAACACTTCCAACCCTGAATCAACAACCAGGCCTAGTAAATAACATGGCCATGGCCATGGGTGTCCGCAGCAGGGGGCAAGGGGGGTCAAGTGCCCCCCCCTGGAACCCCCAAGGTGTTGCCGCCACCATGCTGCATCCTCCGCTCTCTCCTCTGGCTCTGTGTTCGGCGGCTGCTCTGTAACACAGTCCCGCCCCCCAGACCAGCTCGTGTGATAGTAGAGAGAATCACGTTCCGCCTATCACATGAGCCGGTCTGGGGGGGCGGGACTGTGTTACAGAGCGGCCGCCGAACACAGCCATTCATCGCTGTGATCCAGAGGAGTAGATGCCCATCCGTGCCACAGTGCCTGGATAGGAGGATCGAAGGGGGGGGCTGCAGTGCTCTCCTCCACCACCGTACTCTCCTGCCCCCCCCAGTGCTCTCCTCCACCACCGCACTCTCCTGCCCCCCCCCAGTGCTCTCCTCCACCACCGCACTCTCCTGCCCCCCCCCAGTGCTCTCCACCACCGCACTCTCCTCCCCCCCAGTGCTCTCCTCCACCACGCACTCTCCTGCCCCCCCCAGTGCTCTCCTCCACCACCACCACACTCTCCTGCCCCCCCCCCCCGTGGTCTCCTCCACCACCACACTCTCCTGCCCCCCCTCCAGTGCTCCCCTCCACCACCACACTCTCCTGCCCCCTCCCCCACAGTGCTCTCCTCCACCACCACACTCTCCTGCCCCCCCCTCCAGTGCTCCCCTCCACCACCACACTCTCCTGCCCCCTCCCCCACAGTGCTCTCCTCCACCACCACACTCTCCTGCCCCCCCAGTGCTCTCCACCGCCACACTCTCCTGCCACCCCCCCAGTGGTCTCCTCCACCACCACACTCTCCTGCCACCCCCTCCAGTGCTCTCCTCCACCACCGCACTCTCCTGCCCCCCCCCCACAGTGCTCTCCACCACTGCACTCTCCTGCCCCCCCCAGTGCTCTCCTCCACTGCCACACTCTCCTGCCCCCCCAGTGGTCTCCTCCACCACCACACTCTCCTGCCACCCCCTCCAGTGCTCTCCTCCACCACACTCTCCTGCCCCCCCCAAAGTGCTCTCCTCCACCACCACACTCTCCTGCCCCCCCCCCCAGTTTTCTCCTCCCCTGTTCTTGCTGCTTTCCAGCTCTCCCCATCCTTCTCTAGCCACCATCCCAGTGCTCTCCCCCCAGTGCTTTCCCCCCTGTCCCCCCCCCAGTGCTCTCCCCCGTCCCCCCACAAGTGCTCTCCCCCCGTTCCCCCCAGTGCTCTCTACTCCGGCCAGTGCTCCCCCCTGTTCCCCCCCCACAGTGCTCTCCACTCCCCCCAGTCCTCTCCCCTCTGTGCTCTCCCCCCGTTCTCCTCCCCAGTGCTCTCCCCCCTGTTCTCCCCCCAGTGCTCTCCCCCCTGTTCTTCCCTCCCCAGTGCTCTCCACTCCCTCCAGTGCTCCCCCCCAGTGCACTCCACTCCCCCCAGTGCTCTCCCCGCCCCAGTGCTCTGTTCTTTCCCCCCCAGTGCTCTCCCCTCAGTGCTCTTCACTCCCCCCAGTGCTCTCCCCCCTGTTCTTTCTCCCCCCAGTGCTCTTCAGCTCTCCCCATCCCTCTCCAGCCCCCACCCCAGTACTCTCCAGCCCCCCATTCTCCCCACCCTTGTTCTTTCTGCCCCCCTGGTGCTCTCCAGCCCCCCCCCCCCGTTGCTCTCAACTCCCCCCTGCTCTTTGTACCCCCCAGTACTCTCCAGCCCCCGTGCTCTCCACCCCTGTTTTTCTGCCCCCCAGTACTCTCCAGCCTCCGTGCTCTCCACCCCTGTTTTTCTGCCCCCCCAGTGCTCTTCACCACTCCATACTCTTAGCCCCCCCCGTGCTCTCAGCCTACCGTGCTCTCTACCCCTGTTCTTGTTGGCCCCCCCAGTACTCTCAGGTTCCCCCCCAGCGCTCTCCGCTCCCCATCCCTGTGATCTCCACTCCCCCTCGCTCTTTGCCCCCACCCATGTGTTCTCCAACCCTGCCAGTACTCTTTGCTCCCCCTTCTCTCCAACTCCCACCCAGTGCTCTCCACTTCCCCAGGACCAGAGGACTGGCTGACTGGGGCTGGAAAATGAAGACAGCTGAAGGTCCAGGTGGCCAGGGACCACTCCATCTCACAGCAGACAGATCCTCTGGAAGGAGCACCGTCCCCATCCAAAACGAGAACAGACCCTGCCTGCTGCTGGTCATCATGGATATCCTGCTGGCATGCAAGGTACCGTACCAAGCATCAACAACACACCTTCCCACAGACAGGGACTGCAGACTGGGACATGGGGCACAGGAGGGGCTGTAATGATGGACACAGTGAGGCTGCATTCACGGCACAGTAAAGCGGCATTTGATGGACACAGTGAGGCTGCATTTGATGGACACAGTAAAGCTGCATTTGATGGACACGGTGAGGCTGCATTTGATGGACACGGTGAGGCTGCATTTGATGGACACGGTGAGGCTGCATTGGTGGGCACAGTGAGGCTGCATTGGTGGGCACAGTGAGGCTGCATTTGATGGGCACTGGTGAGGCTGAATTGAGCTCTTGCATAGAGATTGCAGTCTCTGACCATCTCCTGTAGGGAGTCTGGAGAGGAGTCAAGAGTGGGAGCACCGCCAGGATGGGGGTCATGGGAGAAGTCAGACTTGTGTGGACTGTGGAGAGGAGACTATAGGATAAAACCAGAGCCACCAAGCTGGAGCCGACTGACTGAGCCCTGCACAGTGCACCTGAGAGGAGGTCAGTGAAAGCACCGCCAGGCCAGTCGGGGGGGTCACTGATGTAAGGGGGAGTGAATACGATAATGTAAGGGGCACTGATATAAAGGGTTTCCTCCTTATATTAGTAACCCACCCCCCTTACCTTCGAGTATTCTTTCTGCAGAAGGTGGTCCCCCCCCCCGTTCTGAGTTCCTGGGGTCCCCCTTGATGATTGATCACTTACCACTATTAACTGGTAAAATGTATGGTTTTCCCTTTCATGAACAAGAAAATAATGACGTTATGCTGTTGGGCTGGTATAATAATGCTGTGAGGCTGGTATGAAATTTTTTCCAGAGTGTCCACAAGGTTACTCAGGTGGCTGTGTACCATGCCCATATAGCCTAGAGAATGTACATCTTTTTACATTGCAATACATCTGTTGTTGCCATATTTTTAGCCTATACAGTGACAGTATGAAATCAAAATATGGCCACAACAGATGTATTGCAATGTAAAAAGATGTACATTCTCTAGGCTATATGGGCATGGTACGCAGCCACCAGAGTAACTTCCAATACAAAGTGAAGATGAATTATCTGTTATATAACACATATGTATTACCAGTGGAAAGATTTTCATGAGATTGTCGAAAAGGGGCGGAGCATGAGCAGCCTTAAAATGATGCCCCCCCTTGGAAAAAGTTCTGCGGACGCCCATGGCCATGGCTAAATGTACCTGTTCCTATATCCTACACTATCAGAAAAATATTACAAAGCCCCTACCTAAAAGTAAAGGGCGCTACAATTGTATTTTTTAAAATGTAACTGCCTACTCCCAAACTGTCATTTGAAGTAAAACACATATTCTCCACAATTTTTTTATTGTGCATTGAAAAAAGAAAACAAATAAAATTAAACATGCTATCTGCCAATAGAACTTAACCAAAAAGTGCATTCTGTGCATCCAAAAATATAGAAAATATACCAAATCAAATCTTTATTCAACCAAAAAATAATGTCAAAATAATAACTCCAAGGCCAGTAATAAACAACATGTTATCTCCTTCGATTCCACAACATGTCTGGTTGACGAACAGCCGTTTAGAAACAGACTGAAAAGCACAAACTGAAAAGTGCGAAATGAAACTTCTACTAACATGAAATTAGCAGAAAGAGCCCAAAGGGTGGTGCTAAAGAGATGAAAAACCACGTAGTGCGTCTAGTACGTTACTATGTTCTTAATTGTTGGCCAACATTTTTGTGGCCGTGTGTATGCAAAACAAATTTGGGCGAACGCCCTTCGGAGAAAATTCTACGTTTTTGTTGGCCAACAATTCAATTGTGTATACGAGGCATAAGGCTTCATGCACAGTGGACGTTTTTTGATGTTTTTACAGCAGCTATTTTTGGCTTCAGACGTTTTTTTCCACAGTCAATAAACTCCCCATGTTGTTATCCTATGTGTCCATGCACACATAGGCTGTTATCAGCTGTTTTTGGCTGGGGCGTTCTTTGGCTTTAAAAAAAAAAAAAAACTAGTGGGATCTGAGAGGAATTTTTCAGCTGTTTTCAGCTGTAAAAATGCTCCAATGTCAAAAAACTCTGATGAACGACGATAAACGCTCAAAAATGCAGCTCCCCAGCGATTTATAAAGTTTATGATCCGTTGGAAAATAAATAAATAATTAAAACGCTAGAGGGGAAAACCGCTAATAAATGCTAATAAACCCTATTGCAAAAATGTTAAAAAACATTGAAAATATCACTGCAAAGCTGGCGTTTTTTTAATGTTATCTTAACATCCAGTGTGCCTGAGCCAAATATTATGTATAGTGATGGACGAACTTCCAACGGGACGTTTCGCGAACGCGATCCGCGGTTTGCGGCGGACCCCATTCACTTTAATGGCAGGCGAACCTTAAAAACCTTCAGGTAATTTTTTCAGCCACAAAATACTTACTAGCTGTGCACACAACTGTGACACTAAAGCCGCGTACACACGTAGTCGTCTGTCCGACGTACTTAGTCTGGCGGACGTCCGCCAAACTGTCCGTCGGAATTTTCGAACGGGCTACTTGCCCACACACAGCACTTTTTCAGCGGACTAATACGGAGTACTAAGGCCGCCGTACTAAGTCCGCCGTACTAAGTCCGCCGTACTAAGTCCGCCGTACTTTCGAAATGAACGGACTCGCCCACACACGCGGAGGAAAGTCCGCTCATTTCGAGCGCGTCTCCAGGTAGGCGGGGCCCGCGAAGGAGACGTCGCTGGCCCCGCCGCCTGGTATGGACTTAAAGGGGAACCCCCAACGCCTAAAAAAATCGGCGTGGGGGTCCCCCCAAGTCCACAACAGACCCTTGTCCGAGCACGCTACCCGGCCGGCCAGGAAAGGGGGCGAGCGAGCGCCCCCCCTCCTGAGCCGTACCAGGCCGTGTGCCCTCAACATGGGGGGTGCCTTGGGGAAGGGGGGGCCGCGCGGCCCCCCCACCCCAAAGCACCTTTTCCCCATGTTGATGAGGACAAGGGCCTCTTCCCGACAACCCTGGCCGTTGGTTGTCGGGGTCTGCGGGCGGGGGGCTTATCGGAATCCGGGAGCCCCCTTTAATAAGGGGGCCCCCGGATACCGGCCCCCCACCCTATGTGAATGAGTATGGGGTACAATGTACCCCTACCCATTCACCTGTAAAATAAAAGTACAAAAAAAACACAACACACGAGATAAAATACTTTATTGCACAGCTCCGGGGATCTTCCGTCTTCGGGGGTCTTCTCGCCGGACTCCTCCGCTATCTTCTTGTAGCTCTTTTGCTAGCGGAGGAGTCCGGCTTTCTTCCTCGCCGCTGGCCTCTTCTCCTGACTTTGGGGGTCTTGTCCCCCTCTTCGGTTCTTCTGTCGCCACTGCCGCCTTCCGTTCTTCTTCTTCTTCTTCTCCTTCTTCTCCTGGAGATGTTGACTCAACGCTCTCTCCGGCCACAATGCCAGGGACGCGCTGCACGGCCACTTATATAGGGACAAGGGGCGGTGTCACATGGCTTTATGTCACATGGGTTGGTGTCACATGGTGACCCCGCCCCGCTACGATGTCACAGTCCCCATGTGACATCAACCCATGTGACCAACCCATGTGACATAAAGCCATGTGACACCGCCCCTTGTCCCTATATAAGTGGCCACGCAGTGAGTCCCTGGCATTGTGGCCGGAGAGAGCGTTGAGTCAACATCTCCTAGAGAAGAAGGAGAAGAAGAAGAAGAAGAAGAAGAACGGAAGGCGGCAGCGGCGACAGAAGACCGGGCCACCGCCTGTAAAAGAGCTATAAGAAGGCGCGGTGGCCCAGCAGAAGAACCAAAGAGGGGGACAAGACCCCCGAAGTCGGGAGAAGAGGCCGGCGGCGAGGAAGAAAGCCGGACTCCTCCGCTAGCAAAAGAGCTACAAGAAGATAGCGGAGGAGTCCGGCGAGAAGACCTCGAAGACGGAAGACCCCCGGAGCTGTGCAATAAAGTATTTTATCTCGTGTGTTGTGTTTTTTTTTGTACTTTTATTTTACAGGTGAATGGGTAGGGGTACATTGTACCCCATACTCATTCACATAGGGTGGGGGGCCGGTATCCGGGGGCCCCCTTATTAAAGGGGGCTCCTGGATTCCGATAAGCCCCCCGCCCGCAGACCCCGACAACCAACGGCCAGGGTTGTCGGGAAGAGGCCCTTGTCCTCATCAACATGGGGACAAGGTGCTTTGGGGTGGGGGGGGGGCGCGCGGCCCCCCCCCCCTTCCCCAAGGCACCCCCCATGTTGAGGGCACACGGCCTGGTACGGCTAAGGAGGGGGGGGCGCTCGCTCGCCCCCCTTTCCTGGCCGGCTGGGTAGCGTGCTCGGACAAGGGTCTGTTGTGGACTTGGAGGGGACCCCCACGCCGATTTGCGTTGGGGTTCCCCTTTAAGTCCATACCAGGCGGTGGGGCCAGCGACGTCTCCTTCGCGGGCCCCGCCTACCTGGAGACCCGCTCGAAATGAGCGGACTTTTCTCCGGGCGGGAAAAGTCCGTTCATTTCAAAAGTACGGCGGACTGGCGCACACACGGCCGGATTGTCCACCGAAATGCGAGTACGGCGGGCAGATTGTTGTGCAAACCGAAATTCCGCCGTACTGTCGGGTCAAAAAAGTATGCCGGAGGCTACACACGGGGGGATTGTTTGGCGAACTTGAGTTTGCCGGACTTTTCCACCGGATTGTTTGACCGTGTGTACGCGGCATTACATACCAGAAGTATTAAGTGAAGCTGGGATCGACAACGACAAGCATTCTTTTTTTAGCTGTGAAATTTTGTCAATTCAGGAGCGCATGAAGGCCATGGAGGAGAGGCAAGGTCAGGCCAGGCTATGAAGGGGGTGCAGGAGATGATCAGTGCCACAGTCAGGGCAGCGCAGTTCTGTGCCAGTGTCCCAGTGTGTCAACCTGTGCTTGAGCCCCTCCCTCTGCCCGGCCCTTACCTCCACCTATGCAGGGCTCCACTGCAGTGGTCCGGAGGTGCCAGTCCAGTGCTGATCCTCAGCCATGGTGCTGGCACTGCCTGCTGATTGACTTCTCCGCTGCTATCTCCCTCACTGTCTGACGCCAGCACTGAGATAGAACACTGAAACCAGCACCACGATAGAGACTGAGCACTGACAGTAGCACCAAGATAGAGAGCACTGACGCTAGCACCGAGATAGAGAGCACTGACACCAGCACCGTGATAGAGAGCACTGACACCACACCAGCACCGATATAGAGAGCACTGACACCAGCACTGTGATAGAGAGCACTGGCACCAGCACACTGATAGAGAGCACTGACACCAGCATCGTGATAGAGAACACTGACACCACACCAGCACCGAGATAGAGAGCCCCGACACCAGCACCGAGATAGAGAGCACCGACACCAGCACCGAGATAGAGAGCACCGACACCAGCACCGAGATAGAGAGCACCGACACCAGCACCGAGATAGAGAGCACTGACACCAGCCCCGTGATAGAGAGCACTGACACCAGCACCGTGATAGAGAGCACTGACACCAGCACCGTGATAGAGAGCACTGGTACCAGCACCGAGATAGAGAGCACTGATACCACACCAGCACCGTGATAGAGAGCACTGACACCAGCACTGATACCAGCAACTCGCTGTGGGACCCAAAAATATGACACCGCTCAACCTCTTCAAACAGGAGGTTACGGGCATAAAGTACGGTGTGCTTTTTTTTGTACAAGTGAGCCAAAGGTAGAAAAAAGGTCTATGTGCTAGATTATATAAATCGTTTATAAAGTTATGCATATACATGGTCCACTGATCATATGTGTTGAATTCCTCCGAGATCCATGCCTCATTCATTTTTAGAAATGTGAGGTAGTCAACACTGTCGTGAGCTAGGCGAGTACGCTTATCAGTCGCGATCCACCCTGCTGCGCTGAACGTCCTTTCGGACAGGACACTGGACGAGGGGCAAGCCAACAGTTTCATTGCAAATTGTGCAAGCTCTGGCCAGAGGTCAAGCCTGCCCACCCAGTAGTCCAGGGGTTCATCACTTCTCAGAGCGTCCACATCGGCCGTTAAACCAATGTAGTCGGGCACCTGTCGGTCTAGGCGTTCCCTGATGCTGGATCCGGATGACACCTGTCGATGGGTCGGCTGAAAGAATGATCTCATATCAGAAGTGACCAACACATCTTCAAACCGCCCTCTTCTTGCAGGCGCTGTTGGATTGGTGCCCGCAACTCTTTCTCTGGGAGTGGGAATTCCTCTGCCAGCGCACACAAAAGCAGAATGCAGCATTTCTCTAAGCAAGGCCTGGAAGTGCTCCATTCTGACAGCCCTCTGTGATGGTGGTAACATTCCCGCCATTTTGTGTTTGTACCAGGGTCTAAGTACGTTGCCACCCAGTACTGGTCCTTGACCTTTATGCTTTTTATACGGGGGTCCCTGTTAAAACACTGGAGCATGAAGGCCCTCATTTGCACTAAACTGGAAGCGGTGTGGTGGCCTGGCTCCTGCTCATCATCCAGGATAATGTTGTTCTCCTCCCCCATCCACGGACAACAACAGGGATCCCAGAAAGGTTTAAAGCATGCTCTTATTTCTCCTCCTCATCCGCCCCGGCACCATTCTCTTCTGACTCCTCTTCAGACTCCTGTTGTTGACTTGTCACAGATAGAGTAGCTCCCCTGAGAATTCATCCAGCATTGCGACTTCCTCATCTTACTGCTCCTGCTCCTCCACGGTTTGATCCATGACACGACACAATGCACGCTGCATAAAGAAGGCATAAGTTACGATGTCACTGATTGCGCCATGGCTGCGACTGACCAGTTTGGTGATCTTATCAAATGGCCGCAGAAGTCTGCATGCATCGCGCATGAGCAGCCACTGGCATGGTAAAAAAAAACAAGCTCCCCAGAACCTGTTCTGCCACAGAGTTCGTACAGGTAGTTGTTAGGCCACTCCAGCAGAAACGTGCAGTTATCAAACATATAGAAGGTTGAGTTCCATCGCGTCAGGCAATCGCAAATAAGACGTCTAACCGGCATATTGTGTCGCCGCTGAATGTCAGCAAGGTGAGTCATGGCCGTGTAAGATCTTCTGAAATGGGCCAAGATTTTCCTTGCCTGCCGCAAGATGTCCTGGACCCCAGGGAATTTGACAACGAATTGCTGCACGACCAAGTTTAAGACGTGTGCCATGCATGGCACGTGTGTAATTTTGCCCTGTTTCAATGCGCTAAGCAGATTGGCACCATTGTCACACACCACTTTACCAACTGTCAAATTGAGCGGTGTTAGCCACTGATCTGCCTGTGAACGCAAAGCTGAAAGGAGTGCAGGGCCAGTTGGGCTTGGCTCTTGGCTTCCAGGCACAACAGACGCAGCACAGCATGGCAATGTCTCACCTGGCATGTCGAATAGGTTCTGGGGATCTTGGGCGACACATCGGAAGAGATGCTAGCAGCGGAAAAGGAGGAGTCAGCCGAGCAGGAGAGGGAGGATGGAGTAGGAGGAGGAGAAGAAGAGGCAGGCCTGCATGCAATCCGTGGCGGTAAAACCAAATCTACACGGGTGCCACGGGTTACAAGCTTGATGGCCGTCAGAAGATTCACCCAGTGGGCAGTAAAAGTTATATACCTTTCCTGCCCGTGTTTGCTAGGCCACGTGTCTGTGGTCAGATGTATCTTGGCACCGACACTGTGTGCCAGAGATACATTTACTTGCCGCTGAACATGGCCATATAGCTCTGGGATGCCCTTCTGTGAGAAATACTTCCTTCCTGGGACCTTCTACTGTGGTGTTCCAATGGCCACAAATTTTTGAAAGGCCTCCAAGCCCACCAGTTTATATGGCAGTAGTTGGCGGGCTAACAGTTCTGACAAGCCAGCGGTCAACCGTTGGGCAAAAGGGTTATCTGGCTTCATCATATTTTTACGCTCGAACATTTGGCCCAAGGAAGCCTGCCTTTTTCCAGAAAAACGTGAGGATGGCATGATGGAAGGTGGAGTGTAGGACAATTCTGAGGAGAGAGGAGAAGGAGAAATAGAAGAGGCTGGACGGTGAGAGCCTGGAGTGTGGCTTTGTGGGTTCCGTTGCTCCCACTGGGCTTGGTGATGGCAGCTCATGTGCCTTCTTAAGGCGGTCGGCCCTAGGTGAGTGTTGGACTTCCCGCGACTTATGCGTTGACTGCAAAAGCTGCAGATGGCAACACTATTGTCAGCAGCAGACACGTTAAAAAAAGCCCACACTGCGGAGCCATGTGTCGGCATCCTGGGAGCGCCAGATGTGACCGTACATGGTTGATGCCTCACTCGTGATACATTAGCAGTCTGGTTTGTCCCTCCTGTGCAATGTAAGTTCCGCCTGCTTCTCCTCCCTATCTGCTGGTCCATATCTCCCTCTGAGCTCCCCTCCTCTTACTCTCTTGTGGGCACCCACGTGACATCACTAGACACGTCATCATCAACGTCACCTTTCCCACCACTATAATTAGAGATCTCGGAGTAGGCAGAAATACCGGGGACCAACCTCC
This sequence comes from Lithobates pipiens, assembly GCF_037356315.1. Taxonomy (NCBI): domain Eukaryota; kingdom Metazoa; phylum Chordata; class Amphibia; order Anura; family Ranidae; genus Lithobates; species Lithobates pipiens. The sequence goes on from NW_027507903.1 coordinate 449,781,355, forward strand.
TCTTTGGGCTGATCTGGGTACTGCTGAGTGGCGGTTGTTGCTACCTCCTCTTCCTGATTTAATGCCAAGAGTAGCTGCACATCGGCAATGTCTTGTGATGGATCGGAAAATAATTCCTGTGACTCAAGCGGAGGGTATATGGTGGTGGTGGTGTTGGTGGTAGTATCTTTGGGGGTGCACACAGCAGAGAGTTAAGAGGGTGCAGATCGAGATGAGGAGGGTGCAGAAGAGTAAGGCTGAGTGAGCCACTCAACCAAGTCTGGTGCGTCCTTTGACGTAATCGAACACACCTTCTGCAATTTGCCACTTTGGCTCAAGCATGTTGCTCCTGCCCTACCCCTACCACCCCTGCGGAAGGGCCTGCCTCTTCCTCTGCCTGTCATTTTTTAAATGACCCTGTGACAAAAGTCTCTAGAGAAGTGCAGTATATGTGGAAGAAGGTATATAACACCCCGCTTCAATCTGTTGTTTTGGGTGCCACTGGTCTATCACACCAGTTATAATAATTTTTTCTAATTGCGTTTGTCACTCTTTGTAGTATCGCTGCAGAACCGCTCAGCAGTCACAATTACTGCACAGTGGAAATGCACTATACTATGCTTTCTATATTTGAAAGTATTTTATACGTGTATTACACCCCTATATACTGCACACCAAATAGTACACCTATACCAGTCCTTAAAAGGACCTTTGTGGACCTAATAGTAGCTAGCTAGTAGCTAGTGAATTGCAGACTGTCCCTGCTCCAAACACGAAACTGTCCCTACACTGAGAAACGACAGCTGCAGAATCGGTCAGCAGCACTGCAGTGCACTATAATATGCTTTCTATATTTGAAAGAAAGCATATTAAACGTGTATTACAACCCTAAATACTGTACACCTATACCAGTCCTTAAAATTACCTTTGTGGACCTAATAGTAGCTAGTGAATTGCAGACTGTCCCTGCTCCAAACACCAAATTGTCCCTACACTGAGAAAAGACAGCTGCAGAATCGGTCAGCACTGCAGTGCACTATAATATGCTTTCTACATTTGAAAGAAAGTATATTATACGTGTATTACAACCCTATATGCTGTTCACCTATACCAGTCCTTAAACGGACCTTTTGTGTACCTAATAGTAGCTAGTGAATTTCAGACTGTCCCTGCTCCAAACACCGAACTGTCCTTACACTGAGAAACGACAGCTGCAGAATCGGTCAGCAGCACTGCAGTGCACTATAATATGCTTTCTATATTTGATAGAAAGCATATTAAACGTGTATTACAACCCTATATACTGTACACTAGGGATGAGCTTCGTGTTCGACTCGAACATACGTTCGACTCAAACATCGGCTGTTCGCCCGTTCGGCGAATTCCGAACGTTATGGGCCGTTCGCGCCAAATTCGTGTGGTGCTCACGGCCCACAATGCACTGCGTCATCGCAGTGCATTGCTGGCTCATGATTGGCCAAGCATGCACTGTGACCCCGCATGCTTGGCCAATCACAGCGGCAGCAGCGAGGAGAGCCATGATTGGCCACAGGCAGGATGCCTGTGGCCAATCATAGCTCAGGCTGTGTAGTACACGCCCCACACTATATAAGGCCGCCAGCGCGGCGGCCTAGTGTAGTGTGTTGGCGTCTGAAGCAGTTAGTGGGTGTTCTGTGTACCTTCAACACAGTACACACCGATCGTTATCGGCCTATTTTTGATCTTGCTCTTCTGTAATGGTTGTTGTCTGCTTGCCCTGACCGCAGTATACACTGCTATATTCACCTCACCTATATAGCTAGTGATCTATCTTTTATAATAGAGCTTGCAGTCAGTAGTGTTAGGAGCTTGTGCATGTTGTCTGCGTGCTCTGTACCCAGTACACACCGCTATATCCACCTACATAGCTCTTCTCTATTTGAGCCCACTTGCCACCTGCAGGAGTTATTGGAAGTTGTGTGTGCCTCCAGCACAGCACAGTATACATCTGTATATACCCCTTTATCTCTGGTGTTCTATAAAAAAGGCATCTGCAGGAGTTAGTGGGTTTTTTGTGCCTCCAGCACAATATACACCTGTATCTACCCTTTATTGCTGTTCTCTAATAGAGGCATCTGCAGGGCTTAGTGGGTGTTGTGTGACTCAATTACAGTATACCCCTTTATCTCTGGTGTTCTATAATAAAGGCATCTGCAGGAGTTAGTGGGTGTTGTGTGACTCCAGCACAATATACACCTGTATCTACCGTTTATTGCTGTTCTCTAATAGAGCCATCTGCAGTGCTTAGTGTGTGTTGTGTGACTCCATTACACTGCTGTTTTACCCAACTCCCTTCAGGCCATTACCATGTCTGGAAGGCCAGCAAGGAGAGGCAGACAGGCGCGAGCCGATAAAAGAGGGCAACAGTGCTGGTCGTGGACGCGGTGCATTGTCATCAGCACGTGGCCATGGGACACGCTTGTCCTTCTTTTCGGCAGCTGGACATGTTGAACCGCAACATGCCAACGACTTGGTAGAGTGGATGACCAAGCCCTCTTCATCCTCCTCATCCTCTCTCACCCAGTCTCAGGGTACTAGCAAAGCAGCTGCCAACGCATCTTCTTCCCTCCTCTCAATGTCATCATCAGTGACTCCTTCCCTAGACCCACCACGTCCTCCTGAGGAGTCTCCTGAACTCTTTGAGCACAGTGTTGGGTACATGCTCCAGGAGGATGCCCAGTGTTTTGTAGGCTCTGATGATGACACTCAGCTAGAGGAGGGCAGTAGCGTGAGCGCAGAGAGAGGAGATGCTCAAGAAGGACAGCAATCTGGCAGTCATGTTCCACAAGCTGCAGCATACTGCCAGGTTTGCTACAGCGATGAAGAGGGAGGGGATGATGAGGGCACTGACTCCAAGTGGGTGCCTGGTAGGAGAGAGGAGGAGGAGGCACATGTCCAACGAGGCAGGATGCCCTCCGGGGGCCAGCTTAGGGGCAGCACACCGACTGAATCACACCGCAGAGCTCCGCCTGTGCAGGGCGCTGCCTCTGCGCGTTATTCTAAAAGTTCTTTGGTGTGGGCTTTTTTGAGACGAGTGCATCAGATCGCACCGCTGCTATTTGCAACATATGTCTCAAGCGTATCTCGCGTGGCCAAAACATCAGCCGCTTGGGCACCACATGCTTGACCAGACATATGTTGACCTGCCATGCAGCTCGTTGGCAAGCGTACCTCAAAGACCCACACCAAAGAACAAAGCGGACCTCTCCTTGCTCCTCATCAGCTGGCATCTCCAACCCCACTAGACCTTCAGTCCTCTCTGAAACCTGCTCTGAGAGGAATGAAGGTGTAGAATTAGGTGTGTCACAGCCAAGTGCTTCCGGGCACTCTGCTAGCAGTACACCCACGTCCGATTATAGCAGGCAAATGTCCCTGCCCCAGCTGCTGGACCGGCGAAAGAAGTTCACTCCCAGCCATCCACATGCCCAGCGGTTGAATGCTAGCTTGGCTAAATTGCTAGCACTTCCACTGCTGCCTTTTCAGTTGGTAGACTCGGCCCCCTTCCATGAGTTTGTACAATGTGCGGTTCCTCAGTGGCAGGTCCCCAAACGCCACTTTTTCTCACGGAAGGCGATTCCGGCTCTCTACCGGCACGTGGAAGGCAATGTCCTTGCCTCGCTGGACAGGGCGGTCAGCGGTAAGGTGCATATTACCGCTGACTCATGGTCCAGCAGGCATGGACAGGGACGTTACCTGTCATTCACGGCCCATTGGGTCACTCTTCTGGCAGCTGGAAAGGATGCAGGACAAGGTGCAGTAGTGTTAGAGGTTGTTCCGCCACCACGCCTCCAAAATGCTACTATTGGTTGTGACACACCTCTCTCCTCCACCCCCTCCTTCTTCTTCCTCCATGGCCTCTTCCAGTGCTCTGTCCTCAGAACCAGCGGTGCTCCATAGGCGTTCCAGGGGCTACGCAAGTACGCAGGCAAAACGATGCCATGCCGTGCTTGCGCTGGTTTGTTTGGGGGACAGGAGCCACACTGGGGCGGATGTTTTGTCAGCTCTGCAGGGGCAGGCCGAGAGGTGGTTGATGCCACGCCAGCTTAAGCCAGGAATGGTGGTTTGTGACTATGGCACCAACCTCCTCTCCGCCCTCCGACAGGGACAACTGACCCATGTGCCCTGTGTAGCTCACATCCTTAACCTGGTGGTGCAGCGGTTCTTGGGCAGGTACCCCGGCTTACAGGATGTCCTGAAGCAGGCCAGGAAAGTCTGTGTGCATTTCCGCTGATCATTTAATGCCTGTGCTCGGCTGGCTGAGCTCCAAAAGGAGTTGAACCTGCCCAAGAACCGCCTTATATGTGACATGCCCACCAGGTGGAACTCAACGTTGGCCATGCTGCAGCGGCTGCACACGCAGCAGAGGGCCATCAATGAGTACCTGTGCGACTACGGCACCAGGACAGGGTCAGGGGAGCTCGGTTTTTTCTCACCACGCCAGTGGGGCATGATCAGGGATGCATGCACTGTCCTGTCACCGTTTGAGGAGGCCACAAGGATGGTGAGCAGTGACAGTGCATGCATCAGTGACACTGTACCTCTTGTCCACCTCTTGGAGCATACACTGCGTGGAATAATGGACAGGGCACTTGAGGCAGAACAGAGGCAGGAAGAGGAGGACTTCCTTGCCTCTCAAGGCCCCCTTTATCCAGACAGTGTTCCTGCTGTGCCACCCATCACACAGGAAGAGGATGAGGAGGAGGAAGAGGAGGAGGAGGATGATTGTGTCAGCATGGAGGTGGAGGCTGGCACTCAGCATCAGATGCAGCAGTCTTGTAGGGATGATTTACAGTCCCAAGAAACACGTGGACTTGTACGTGGCTGGGAGGAGGTAGCTGCGGATCATGTTGCCCTTAGTGACCCAGAGGACTCCGGACCGAATGCCTCAGCTAACCTACGCTGCATGGCCTCCCTGATCCTGCAAAGCCTGCGGAAGGATCCTCGTATTCTTCGGATCAAGGAGAGGGACCGTTACTGGCTGGCCACTCTCCTTGATCCACGGTACAAGGGTAAGGTTGCCGACCTTATCTTGCCATCGCAGAGGGAGCAGAGGATGAGACTCCGGGAGGCCTTGCAGAAAGGTCTGTGCAACGCGTTCCCAGAGACTGGGAGGTTACAAACTCCTGGTCCTGGACAACGTGTTGCTGAGGCATCGGTCAGAAGGAGCGGTGGAGAAGGTGGCCGTCTGACTGATGCTTTCAGACAATTTTTTAGTCCGCAGCCCCAAGGTATGATCGGTTCCAGCAACCATCGCCAGCGTCTGATTTACATGGTGCAGAAATACCTAGGGGCAAGGTCAGACTTGGACACCTTTCCCACCGAAAATCCTCTGGCTTACTGGGTCTTGAGGATGGATCACTGGCCAGAGCTTGCACAGTATGCAATTGAGCTACTGGCCTGTCCTGCATCCAGCGTTCTTTTCGGAACGCACCTTCAGTGCTGCTGGTGGCTTTGTTACCGATCACAGATGAATCAGTCTTGGATCACCCACATCTACCAAGCACCTGAAGCTGATGTAACCGAATAATTTTTTTTTAAATATCACATCCCTTCAAGACTGCCTATGCTGAGTGACTGTCCTGTTATGTTGATTGTCTATCCTCTTCCTCCTCCGCTGATATGTTGGAAGAACATTTCTGGTTCTGGGTGATGCCTAAGGCCCAATTTTTCTGCCCCTGTTTAACAGGGGCGTTTAAGTACAATTTTTGATGCAATGCTTTGCAGCAGGGCTAATTCCTGCAATAAAACTAGAGTATATGGGAGAGGTTGCAGTGTCGTGGCACCAGCACCAGTGCCTAAGGCCCAATTTTTCTGCCCCTGTTTAACAGGGACTAGTAATTACAATTCTTGATATAATATTTCACAGGAGGGCCCGTTCCTGTGCCCACCCAGAGTAACTGTGAGGACTTATAGTGTTGTGGCACCAGCACCACAACCACCAGAGGTCAATTTTTCTACCACTGTTCAACAATGGCATGTAATTACAATTCTTGATATAATCGTTCACAGCAGGGCGCTCCAGCGCCCAGCAAGAGTCACTTTGAGGGCTTACAATGTTGTGTCAAAACCAACACCTTGTTCCGCCATTTCTGCAGAGCATATAGGGCAGGCCCCTACTTTCAAACATCCAACTTACAAACATCTCCTACTTGCAAACGGAAGGAGACAACAGCAAGTGAGATGAAAAAAAATGGACGACAAAACAAATTATACAGGGGTGATAACCCTTCCCTATGTTTTCCAAAAAGCTTAAAAATATTTTTTTTGACTGGAGCTACACTTTAAAAATGTACCAGTTGAAAATTACAAACAGATTCAACTTAACACAACAAACCTACACAGTCCCTGTCTTGTTTGCACCGCCTGTATACTGCTGTTCTGAGTATATAGGGCCTGGGGGCCACACGCATTTCCTTTTTTTAATATGGGTACAGGGTTTCCCTTAATATGCGTACAAGACCCAAATAGGCTGGTAATGGGCAGGGAGGGCTACCCATGCCATTTTTCTCAATGATTTTCAACCATATTGCAGGAACCAGATATAACATTAAAACCGCAAGCAGTTTTAAATGGTGTTATTTCCGTTTAATGTCATTTTGTGCAGGGACTGTTCTAAACACGGGAAACACGTGGCACTTCACAGGCATACTACAGACACCCCCCAAGCACATATATTTAAAGGAATATTTCACTTTTTTTTTTACTTTAATCGTCATTAAAATCAGTGCTCCCGCCAAAACGGCCATTTTTAAAAACATTTTAGGCATTGACCCATGTCCCCTGGGGCAGGAGCCAGGTCCCCAAACCCTTTTTAGGACAGTATCTTGCATATTAGCCGTTAAAATTAGCACTTTTAATTTCGAACGTTCGAGTCCCATAGATTTCAATGGGGTTCTAAAGTTCGTTCGAATTTGGGGTCCGTTCGAAAGTTCTGGTGCGAACCGAACCGTGGGGTGTTCAGCTCATCCCTACTGTACACCTATACCAGTCCTTAAAAGGACCTTTGTGGACCTAATAGTAGCTAGCAGCTAGTGAATTGCAGACTGTCCCTGCTCCAAACACCAAACTGTCCCTACAGCTGCAGAATCGGTCAGCACTGCAGTGCACTATAATATGCTTTCTACATTTGAAAGAAAGTATATTATACGTGTATTACAACCCTATATACTGGTGCAAGTGCAGAGTCGTAGATAAGCCGGAGGTCAGAGGCAGGCAGAAGGCAGGGAAGATCACAGGTCAGGCCGGGTCAATACACGAACAGTTCAGATTCAGACAATAGTATCAGGAACGCTGTAGATCAAGCAGCAAGATCTGAAGGGAGAACTGGGTTTAAATAGCCGGCCTAGCGCCGGTAACCGTGCACGCGCTCACCCGCACGCGAACTCACGCACTCGCACACCCACACAATGCTTTGTGGGGCGCTCGGCAGGCAAACATCCTGCTGAGCACCCCACAAATTTGGGTGTTTGCCGAATGGGAGAACAGGCGATGTTTGGGTCCAACTTTTGCTCTGCTCGACCTGTTTGCCCCAACACTACTGGCCAATAGTGAGCCCAATACTAATAGTAGCTTAATCAGTATTTGGATAATAGAGTGCCCTAGGATTTCTGACCCCTGGGCACTGTACACAAAAAAAAAATCACTTATTTTTGCCTGTACGATTTTCGTGGGACCGTAAGGTCATATCACCAAAATGTCCTCCGTCATAGCTAAAACGGATCTTCTTTCTCCGGTAACAATGTATTCTTCCTCTGGTGGTTTCTTCTTCTCCCCCTGGTGCTGTCTTCTTTTTAAACTGTCTTCTCCTTATGCTGTCTTCTCCTCCTTGTGCTGTGTTCTTCCTTGCCGCCTTCCTTTTTCTAAAGCCATCTTCCTCCATTGTGTTGTCTCCTGCTGTCTGCCATTTCTTATATAGCCATGGGGCATGGCCACCTGATGACGTCACCCAGAGAACTACCCCTTGTGACATCATGTGTCGTCACAAGCGCTGGGTGACATCATTGGATGGCCACGCCCCCTTGGCTATATAAGAAATGGCAGACAGCGGGAGACAACACAAGGGAGGAAGACAGCATTTGAAGAAGATGGCTTTCTTTGTTTTTAGCGGGTAAGCAGCGGTGAGGAAGAAGACAGCACAAGGAGAAGACAGCACCAGGAAGAGAAGAATGCACCAGGGGGATAAGAAACTACCGGAGAAAGAAGACATTTGTACCGGAGAAAGAAGACACGTTGGAGCTACGACAGGGGACATTTTTCATTTGTAATAAAGGACTTCTCAAAAACCGTCTCTTGTTTATTTTAACACTTCACTGCTTTTTGGGGTGAATGGGTAGGGGTACAATGTATCCCATACTCATTCACATAGGGAAGGGTGCTGGGATCCAGGGGCCCCCTTTCTTAAAGGGGGCTCCAGATTCCAATAAGCCCCTTGCCTGCAGACCCCCACAACCACCGGCCAGGGTTGTGGGGAAGAGGCCCTTGACCCCATCAACATGGGGGAAAAGTGCTTTGGGGCAGGGGCAGAGCCCCCTTGCCCCAACGCACCCATTCCCCCATGTTGAGGGCATGCGGCCTGGTGTGGTTCAGGAAGTGGGGCTGGTATGGATTTTTTTTACATTTTGGCGTGGGGGTGGGGGGTCACCTCTGAATCCATACTAGACCAAAAAGGCCTGGTATGGACCTGCGGGGACCCCAGGCAATTTTTTCCAAAAATTTTTTGCCAGTGATTTTTTTTTTAAATTCAGCTGTCATGGAGAGGGAGAACGGGAAGTTGCTTTTGTAAACGAAGCATTTCCCCCGTGCTGCCTAGTGACAGGACAGAGATCACTGCTCTCTGTCATCAAGAGCAGTGATCACTGTCCTGTTTGTTGAAGCCCAGCCCCCTCACAGTTAGAATCCCTCTTTACACAGTAACCAATGCATTTTTATAGCACTGATCGCTGTATAAATGACAATGGTTCCAAAATAGTGTGAAAGTGTCCAATCTGTCTGCCATAATGTCAAAGTCCCGATACAAATCTCAGATCGCCGCCATTACTAATAAAAAAAATAAAAATAAAAATGCTATAAAACTATCCCCTATTTTGTAGAAGTTATAAATTTTGCGCAAACCAATCAATATATGCTTATTGCAATTTTTTACCAAAAATATGTAGAAGAATACATATCAACCTAAACTGAGGAAAAAAATAGTTTTTTTTATATATTTTTGGGGGGTATTTATTATAGCAAAAAGTAAAAAAAATTGTTTTTCAAAATGTGAGGCTTTTTTTGTTTATAGTGCAAAAAATAAAAACCGCAGAGGCGATCAAATACCACCAAAAGAAAGCTCTATTTGTGAGAAAAAAAGGACATCAATTTTGTTTGGGTACAACGTCGCATAACCGCGCAATTGTCAGCTAAAGCGTCGCAGTGCTGAATCGCAAAAAGTGCTCTGGTCAGGAAGGGGGTAAAATCCTCCAGGGCTGAAGTGGTTAAATGGAAAAGTAAAAACTGCAAAACACATAAAAAATTGCATCACAAACACAACACTTGCGTTTTTGGTGCAATTATATTGAAGTCTATTACATGGAAAACGCAGGAAAGAATGTCCATGACCCTTTTAAAAAATGCACTGACTGCAAAACGCATAGATGTGAAGGTGTACCATAGGAAACCTTGTTAAATGGACTGTAGCGCATTTCTGCAAACTTCAAAACGGACTAAAAAATTCATAGGTGTGAACCTAGGGTTAGAGATTTCTCTTCCTGGTGTATTTCTGGGACAGGAAAACTGAAAAAGATCTTAAAAGTTCCCTATTCCATCTAAAAATAAAAATAAAAACTTTACCTTTACATACAGTTTAAGGCTTAGAGTGCTTCAGGCAACACGACTCGAGTACCACTGGTTTACTGTTGTAAAATATGACAGCAATGCATTGTAAAACACATTAGGTAACATTAGATGGCAAAACAAAGCTTTCTTGTTGTTTCATTATGCAATTCACAGCAGACAGTTGTTATAAGGATTGCACAATGTAATAACTGTGGAACATGCGATCATGTCATATCATGATTAAACGCATTCATTATGTAATTTAACCAGGCAAAGCTAGAAGGATGCAGCGTGGGAATAACAAATTACTATCTTTTTCAGTGATTCCAATTATCTGAACAGGATGGTTTTCATTTAAAGTCAAGGAAAAAAAAATGTCAAGGAAAATAAAAAATGTCAAGGAAAAAAAAAAATAGGGATATTTGGACACACAGGAAGTGTGCTCAGGACAGCTATGAATTTCCAACATGATCAAATGGTATTTTATTGTAATTATTAAACAGATATTACAGAATGCTTTCAATGATATATTTAACAGACCAAAATGAAGAAAATAAGTACAATTTTAGGATTTGTGTATACTTTATGATGATCTGCCCCTTTTTAAAATACTGTATGTTAACTCTCAGTTAGTTTCATGCTATGTACTACTTTTTATATAAAAATGTTTTTGCCCAAAAAAATACAAATTTCTGTATAGTCCATTGGCCTGAATCTTTATTGAGCATCTAGCCTGGGGTGTCCATACCCAAACACCTTTTTTTTTTATTTCTAGCCTCTCTCATTCCCTATAGCAGGAGTATTAAATTGCATTACAATTCAAAGAGGTTCAGTCACTAATATGTTCCTTAAGCAGGGGTCCAAATCTCATGTTTGTGCGTTAACTCCAGGGCTGTCCTTAACTGCTTCCCAACCCCCCCCCCACGTACATTTACTGCGGCAGGGCGGCTCGGGTGCACAAAATCACATACCTGTACACGGTTTAGGGGGGCGCGTTGCTCCAGCGGGTCCGGCGTCCTCAAAAAGTGTCACTCAGTGTCAGATTTGTCCCAGTCTTGCAATGCTAAAAATCGCAGATCGACGCCATTACCAGTAAAAAAAAAAAAGTTCCTAAATCTATCCACGCTATAACTTTTGTGCAAACCAATCAATGTATGCTTATTGGTATTTCTTTTACCAAAAATATGTAGAAGAATACATATTGGCCTAAACTGATAAAAAAAAATATATATATATATATATATATATATATATATATATATATATATATATATATAATATAATTTTTTTTTTTTTTTTTATCTTTTTTTTGTTTATAGCACAAAAAAAAAAAGTGCAGAGGCAATCAAATACCACCAAATAAAAGCTAAATTTGTAGGAGAAAAGGACATCAATTTTATTTGGGTACAGCGTCGCACCACCACACAATTGTCAGTTAAAGCAACGCAGTGCCGTATCGCAAAAAAATGGCCTGGTCAGTAAGTGGGTAAAACCTTCCGGAGCTGAAGTGATTAATATTGATTGGACCCTGGACAAACATTTTCTTGGGCCCCTTCCATGCAAATTCAAAATAATTAACATGAAGAGAAGGTTTGGGACTTTATATAAAGTATGCAACCGAATAGGCAATGCGAACATGGAGTGGCTGGCGAGTATGAAGTAAAAAATAAACCTAGTAACATTGTGTCATCTCATATATACAATGGCATAACATAAACACATTATGTAAAATTGTAGTTGGATTTTTTAAATCTAACAACATAGTAGCATAATAGCATGTAAATTAGTGATAATGACACAATTATGGTAATAAAACCACCAGGCTCAAGAATTCATGTACACATAATAATAGCAAAACCATGACATATTGGTATAGACCAGTATAGCATATTAAAAGAAAAGGTTGATGTCACTCTTGATTTGATGATCATTAAAGCATCTATATAGCTCGACGCGTTTCATGGATAACCTCCAATCTTCAGGAGCAGATGCAGTATTGCTATCTATAGAAAAATCGGTGAGTAGCTTAGGGGCTATGCAGATGACAGGCAGGGGAAAATAGGAATAAATATTGGACTAAGGATGATAACCTCAAATCATCCCTTTTTACTTACAGATGACCTGTGTGTGTGGGTAAAGGACACCAAGGGCTGAAACCGGCCGGGGGAGAAAACATATCATCAGTCCCAGGAGCTGAGGCAGTGACCCGATGGGCAAATAGATAAAACATCAGTAGGAGATGGATATCCCTGAGGAATGCTCCACTATAAAGCTTAAAAAGTGATATAGCCACATCACCATATACCTAAAACAATATAAAATACTAAAAAGTGAATGTGAAACTATACGTGAAAAAGTCACATAGTAATCAATATAGGCAAGGGTGTACTAATACCAATAAGGTATACTTTTGGTGGTGTATTAATAGTAAAACTAATAATAATGGTAAAAAAATAAGTAAGTGACACAGTGTTGACCAGTTTGGGGAATTAATGAAAATAATTAAACTGAAATATACACACCAAGAACCTAAATAGTGTGGGGACAAAATCAAGGACAAGGTAACTGCCATAGTATTACCTGGGATTCCCATGTGATTTCATAAAAACTGAATGGTGCATCCTGACCATTAACAAGACGTCCAACAGGGAATATATAACAAACTCGAAGGAGTATAAATATTCCAGTGCCGCCAATGAGTGACCGCCAATGTCATGTGGACGGCTAATTTGAAGGAAGGCAGCCCTGACCCGAGCAGATTGTGCAGCTCGGCAGTTGGAGCCAATTCCCTCATGACATATGCCTGGATGTTTAACGCACAGCGCCCGCGTGATGACGTCAGGAGTCGACATCACACGCCCAGTGCTGGGGGCCATACCCCCCACATCACAAGGGATAGAGTGTGGATCGCAGCTCCCAAGAATGAGATCCCCAGAATGAGACAAGCCCTAAAAATCAGTTTACTAAATCAGATCAGGCTGTGATTGCGATTGGTTGCCAGAGGTTAGTGTATCATTACCGCTCACTGACTGGCTGCTAGAGGTTACAGCACACATTATGGCTCACTTATTATTTTCTAGAGGTTACAGCACATGACTTCTGCTTGTTAGTTTGTTGCTAGAGTTTACTGCACATCAATACTGCGCACTGATTGGTTGCTAGAGGTTACTGGACATCCTTACCACTCCCCAATTGGTTGGTACTGCTCACCGATTGGTTGCTAAATGTTACAGTACATCATCCCTTCACTGCCTGCAAACCATGGGCTTGGGGGGTGAGGGGACCCATCAATAGACTGAAAACTCCTAGGGAGGGGGGGGTGTGATCAGTGGCAATGCTGGAGGGTTGATGGAATCAATGGCAGTGGTGGGGGATGGGATTAGTTAGGAGGCAGTATACTGTGGCAAATTTTGAATCATGTGGAGCAAAGCTGAAAATCTTTAGCAAGTACGTAGTGGGGGATTCTACACTGACCACCAATGTAATGGGGAATTTACAATGACCACCAATGTGAGGGAGGATTTACACTGACCACCAATGTGAGGGGGAATTTGCACTGACCACCATGTAATGGGGAATTTTACATCACCCACCATTATAAAGATGGATTTCTACACTGACACCAATGTAATACGAGCATTTACATCAACCACCAGTGTAATGGGCAATATACAATGACCTTAATGTAAGGGGGGTGTTAGGTACCTGGTGATGAGTCCGACTTGATGGAAGAAGACTTCTCTTACAGCGCTGGTTCAGGGACCACTGGAATGGAGACAGTGGTCCCGTGAGGGCAGCGGGGTAGGAGTGTCTGACTGGAAGAGGCTGCTGGTCTTCTGGATGCTGGAACTGCAGAGAAGATGGTAGACAGGCAGGCAGCAATCAGCAGGGACGGCAGCGGCAGCTCAGACCGGGTGCAGCACACTTGAACAGCAGAAGAATGGTCAGGCAGGACGGGTCACAACGGGTAAGACATGCAGGTTAGTACAGCAGGCAGAAGAGAAGTGCAGGCAGGCAGAGGTTCGGCAACGGAGATACAGTCCAAAGCATGGTCAAGCAGGCCGAGGTCAGAGCAAGAGAGGTCAGCGTGGTCAGACGGAAGCCGGGTCAGATATCACAACAGCAGGCAGATAGCAGGTAGTTCGGGTACAGAGCTGCAGACAAACAGCGCCTAGTAGATGCAGCAGCCTCCTTTAAATAGGGCCACTGGCGCCAAACAGAGCTACCGTGCACACGCGTGCCCGCCGCGCCCGGGACGCGCGCTGGCGCACACACACACGTGCCGATGCCTGGCTTGCCCAGCGGCGCGCGTGCATCCGCCTGTTCCCTGCGGGAGAAACCCTGACAGGGGGATTTACACTGACAACCATTGTCGAGGAGATTTATACTGACCCCCAATGTAAGGTGACACTTCTATGCTAACCCCCATGGTTAGGGGGATTTACATTGACCACCAATGTAAAGGGGGATTTACACTGGCCACCAGTGTAAGGACACTTACCACCAATGTAAATGGAAATGTACACTGATCACCAATGTAATGAAGAATTTACACTGACCACCAATGTAAATGGGGATTTACACTTAACACCAATGTACAGGGAAATGTACACTGATCACCAATGTAATGAAGGCTTTACACTGACAGCCAATGTAATGGGGGATTTTACATTTTACAAAAAACAATAAAGGGTGGTTTCTACACTGGAGATCAAAGTAAGGGGGGAAGTAACACTCACCACCAAATTAAAGGGGGCTTCTGCATCGACCACCAATGGAAGGGAGGATTCAAAACTTGCCACAAATGCAAGTTGTTGTTTTTTTACTGATTATCCTATATAGAGGAGTTTCTACACTGGTCACTAATGTAATGGGGATTTACACTGACCACCAATGTAAGGAGGGCCTTCACACTGGCCACTAGTGTAAATGAAAGGATTGTACACCAAGCCCCAATGTAATGAGAAAATTTACAGTGCCTTGAAAAAGTATATATACCCCTTGAAATTTTCCACATTTTGTCATGTTACAACCAAAAATGTAAATGTGTTTTATTGGGATTTTATGTGATAGACCAACACAAAGTGGCACATAATTGTGAAGTGGAAGGAAAATGATAAATGGTTTTCAATTTTTTTTTACAAATAAATATTTGAAAAGTGTGGCATGCATTCGAATTCAGCCCCCTCTGCATCACTACTTTGTAAAACCCCCTTTCACTGCAATTACAGCTTCAAGTCTTTTTGGGGATGTCTCTACCAGCTTTGCCCATCTAGAGAGTGATATTTTTGCCCATTCATCTTTGCAATATAGCTCAAGCTCTGCCAAATTAGTGTCTGTGAACAGCAATTTGCAGGTCTTGCACAGATTCTCAATTGGATTTAGGTCTGGACTTTAACTGGGCCATTCTGACACATGAATATGCTTTGATCTAAACCTTTCCATTGTAGCGCTGGCTGTATGTTTAGGGTTGTTGTCCTGCTGGAAGGTGAACCTCCATGCCAGTCTTAAGTCTTTTGCAGACTCCAACAGGTTTTCTTCTAAGATTGCCCTGTATTTGGCTCAATCCATCTTCTCATCAACTCTCTGACCAGCTTCCCTGTCCCTGCTGAAGAAAAGCATCCCCGCAACATGATGCTGCCACCACCATGTTTCACTATGGAGACAGGGCTGGACTGGGACAGAAATTTGGCCCTGGACTTTATCCAGACCGGCCCACTTACATTTTGAGTGTCCCATCAGCACCCCCTTACATCAGAGTGGCCCATCACCAGCCCCCTTATATCAGAGTGCCCCATAAGCAGACCCTTACATCAGAGTGCCCCATCAGCAGCCCCCCTACATCAGAGTGCCCCATCAGCAGCCCCCTTACATAAGAGTGCCCCATCAGCAGCCCCCTTACATAAGAGTGCCCCATCAGCAGCCCACTTACATCAGAGTGCCCCATCAGCAGCCCCCTTACATCAGAGTGTCCCATCAGCAGCCCCCTTACATCAGAGTTTCCCATCAGCAGCCCGCTTACATCAGCGTGCCCCATCAGCAGCCCCTTACATCAGAGTGTCCCATCAGCAGCCCCCTTACATCAGAGTGTCCCATCAGCAGCCCCCTTACATCAGAGTGTCCCATCACCAGCCCCCTTACATCAGAGTGGCCCACTGAGTCATCGGCCCACCGGGAAACTCCCGGTAGTCCCAATGGCCAGTACATGCCTGTGTGGAGATGTGTTCAGGGTGATGTGCAGGGTTAGTTTTCCAACATACATTGCATTTTGCTTTTAGGCCAAAACGTTCAGTTTTGGCCTCATCTGACCAGAGCATCTTCTTCCACATGTTTGCTGTGTCCCCCACATGGCGTCTCACAAACTGCGAACTGGACTATTTATGGCTTTCTTTCAACAATGGCTTTCTTCTTGCCACTCTTCCATAAAGATCAGATTTGTGGAGTGTACGACTAATAGTTGTCCTGTGGTGAGATTCTCATACCTGAGGTGTGGATCTCTGCAGCTCCTCCAGAGT
Organism: Lithobates pipiens; assembly: GCF_037356315.1. Lineage (NCBI taxonomy): Eukaryota > Metazoa > Chordata > Amphibia > Anura > Ranidae > Lithobates > Lithobates pipiens. The sequence goes on from NW_027507903.1 coordinate 449,797,701, forward strand.
TACCATGGGCCTCTTGGCTGCTTCTCTGATTAATGCTCTCCTTGCCCGGCCTGTCAGTTTAGGTGGACAGCTATGTCTTGGTAGGTTTGCATTTGTGCCATACTCTTTCTATTTTCGGATTATGGATTGAACAGTGACCCGTGAGATGTTCAAAGCTTGGGATTTTTTTTATAACATAACCCTGCTTTAAACTTCTTTACAACTTTATCCCTGACCTGTCTGGCGTGTTCCTTGGCCTTCATGATACTGTTTGTTCACTAAGGTTCTCTAACAAACCTCTGAGGGCTTCACAGAACAGCTGTATTTATACTGTGATTCAATTACACATAGGTGGACTCTATTTACTATTTAGGTGACTTCTAAAGGCAATTGGTTCCACTAGATTTTAGTTAGGGGTATCAGAGTAAAGGGGGTTGAATATAAATGCACACCACACTTTACAGATATTTATTTGTAAAAAAAAAATTTATAACCATATAACATTTTTCTTCCACTTCACAATTATTTGCCACTTTGTGTTGGTCTATCACATAAAATCCCAATAAAATACATTTATGTTTTTGGTTGTAAAATGACAAAATGTGGAAAATGTCAAGGGGTATGAATACTTTTCAAGGCTCTGTACACTGACCGCCAATGTAATTGAGATATTTGAACACATTATTGGAACACATGCAAAATCGCTTTCCTGATACAACAGAAATCTGCTGCCCTTTAGCAGATACACAGCAGTGCCATTAATTGTTAATCACACCATCACACATCTGCTAAGAGGTGCGTATTCACATGCACCAAAATTCACTGCCCTGTGGTACCATGTTATTTTGAAAAAAGGTTCCACTTCCAATTTGCTTACCTTTGCAGAACAGGCTGATGTTAGGCTTAATGGCCATTGTTGTAGGCAGGACTTTCAAGCATGTCCCTTTATCCTGTGGGCAGCATTCAGCAGAGGTGATGATGGATATGACCACAGGGGGACACGATATAGATATGAATGCCGCCTCTATTTACATAACAATGGCGCCGATCAGCTTCTAATTACATATTAATGCTGCCGATATTTACATATCAATGCAGGTTATTTACATGTAAACACAGGATCTGCAGATGAGTCACCTGTACATGGCAATATGGCAGAGCTGGGCAGCATTAGTAACAGAACTTCACACTGAGATTTCGGGACACCGCACAGGACTAAAACTTCAAGGGAATTTAAACTGGGATAGTTGGCAAGTATGTGGCAGCTGCTTTGGGCCCCACAACAATGATGCAGCCCAGGGCAGCTGCCCCTTTTGCCCTGCCTTAAATACGACCCTGGATAACTCAGATCCTTCACATTACAGCCCCTCTCTCATCTTAGGCTAGGTTAACTCAGGCAGTCCCCACCCACTGTGCCCTCACCCCCACCCACTGTGTTTTAGTACAATTCTGTGCAGGAAAAAAGCAGAATGTTGTACTTTTTTCTGGAACTGGAACACACTGGACCGCACTGCACTGGTGTGAACTATGCCATTGGAACCCGTATAACCTACTTTCCATGCGTTTTGATGCAGAAAATAAAAGCACTGCCCTGCATGTGGTATGAATGGGCTCCTGAAGTCGTACTCTAGTGTTTTAATTTTGAATAGAAATTTAGAAAGTTTAAAACCTTCTTTATTGCTGTCTGTTAAAGAGCTAATATAAATAGTGACAGCTTGATAAACTAAAGCAAGCCAACATACCATAGAAAGTAGTCTTATAATCTGTTATGGTTTAGCAACACTCAAAAGGAAACTGTTTGCTTGGTCAGGAAACCCTATAAATTGTGATTGGATAGTTAAGGACTAGCAACACACTGGTGATGTCAGTACTGAGCTGTGTCTGCCTATCAGCCTGCTCCCTGTTCTCTGTGCAATAAAGCCTAATTGGCTTACATGGTTAGTCTCGCCTTCTATCCAAGACTGACTCATGCTGACTCATACTGTACAGGGGACTATAGGAGGCTGGTAAAATAACAGAATGAGGTACTGTTTAAATTATTATACTATTAAATGCTAAAACAAATATTTAATATAGCGCAGCATCCAAACTTAAACTGTGTTGGTTGAATTAATTCATTCTTTTGCTTTTTCCTTTTTTTTCACTTGGTGATTTGGCCAGTAACACGTTTCCTGTATGTCTCCACTCCGAATGGAGAAGAACTGGAGAAAGCAGCATTGTCAATCTGGTGAGAGGGTATTAAATGCACTTCAGATTTAGATGGACTTGACTAATAAATTAAAGCCAATCTCCAGCTAATACTTTTTATGCAGTTATAGTAACGTTTTTTTGGCATATACAGTTGGTTTTATATAAATGTATTAAAGCTGTCCATGGTAAGCTCCCCTGTCAGTGTTAAATGTTTTGTCTCCATCCTCTAACAGTACTTTTGCTGGACAGCTTGGTTTGTTAAAGACATTTAAAAAAATAACAGACTTACTGACCAGATCGTCAAGTGAAAATAAAAGTAAAAAAGTTAAAAAAACAAACAAAAAACAAATGCAACTACCACATCTAAGAATTGGTAAATTGCAATATAATGGACAATTGTATACTCACTTATTCTATTTTGTATGTTTGCCTATGCATTGCACACTGCACTCAATGTGCACACAGCACTAATACATTTTTGACTACATATTGGATTCTTTTGAGTCCTGATTAGAATTACCCTGCCTATGTAACACCCCTTGTTACCTTAAAAGTACAATTGTAATATTAAAGTGATATCTATGCAATCAAATGTTTAAAAAACTTGGATTGCACCAAATAAACAGAACAGTTTGTTTTGAACGTGATGACGTAAGACTGGACTAAAAAAGGAAGTTCAATAGCCAGTAGCTAATAGCTACCCTTGCGTCGTATTGGGTCCGTCGGACCAGCATACATACAAGCGGTTTTCCCGATAGGAATTGAGTCCATCAGACAGATTTGAAACATGTTCTATTTCTAGGTCCGTCTGATTTTTATGTGAAAAATGATCGGATTGGCCCACACACGATCGAATTGTCCGACAGACTGATTCCGTCGGACCTAGTCTGCTGGAAAGTCTGGTCGTGTGTACGCGACATCAGAGAATGACAAGCGTTCTCTGATCGGATATGGTGAACAGGCATGGACAGTGACGTCACACTCTCCATCTCATCCAATCAGAAAGTGATTTGCATTCATTCAGGTGATGCAAAGCATGCTCTAAATGGTGTCCGTGGCGAGTGGCCAACCTTCTGTGCTCCTAATGCAGGAGAAAAGCTATTCAGCATTGGACCTCAAAGCAAGTGGAGGTCACTGAAGAAGGTGTGTCTACTTCAGTGATTTCCAGCTTCCCAGAGAATCGGACAGGTATATTATATACCAAGCTGGACCAGTGTAACTATGTAAAAAATATACTATAACTGGAATTCCTCTTTAAACTCTTTTTCCGACCCCAGATTAGCACCATCTCCTTCCCCCAACTTCATCCACACACAGATTTCAGACAAGTACGAAGGCTCAGAGCACACTGAGGAAGTATGTTCTCATACTTCCAGAAACAGAAAGTGGGGATAAAGTTTGCTACTCTCCTGTATGCACCATACTGGTCAGTGGTCCGATACAGGCCCTAGGTGCTAGAATGAGCAATTCATCATCCAATACTAGGACATGGGCTGGGTTTACTTCAAATCCTGGGACAGTCCCATGGAAATTAGAACAATTGGGAGATATGTCTGTAGGGCAGTCTGTAGTGCAGAGTGCAGGGGTCCAGGATATGCAATGAAAAGAGTGCAAGGGTCAGGAGTATGTAACACATGGTGTGCTGCAGTCAGTGTCAGGTCTAGGAATACCTTGTGCATAGTTGGCCAATTGCCCTACAGACATATCTCCCAATTGTCCTAATTTCCATGGGTCAGGGATGTGTAATGCATAGGGTGCAGGTGTTCAGGGTGTGTAATGCAAAGAGTTCAAGGGTCAGGAGTATGTGTATGGAGTATATGCTGCAGTCGACCTCGAGTTTAAGAATATGTAACACACACAGAGCAGGAATTAGGAGTAACTAATGGACAGAATGCAGGGGGCAGGAGTGAGAAATAGTTGGGGTTCTGAGTACAAAAAGTACTGCGGAAGTCAGGGGTGTGTAAAACATGGTGTAGGGGTTAGGACAGTGCAAAATTTCCCCACAAGTAATATTTTCACCCACTTTACCCTTTCAGCAAAAATCCTTGCACTCCCATTGCAAAAAAATTCAGCACTAATGTGGACATTCCCCCCTCTCAGCAGAGATTTTGCCCCCAGAACAAATTCTACTCCACCCTCTCAAATCCCCTACCTCCCAGCACAAAGTCTAATCCCCCCAAACGCCCTTCTTACCTGTCCCCTAATCACTCAACCCAGCATAAATTCTCCACCCCCAGCACAAATATGTTACCTGTCTCCTCCCCACCTAATGCATTTCTCCCTTACTTAAACTTTCAGACCTCAGATACAGCACGTCTCAATGCAGAGGGATATCCCTCCTCCCAGTCTCCTCCTCTGTTGTACATAATACACGTCAGAGTTGAGGAGGAGCCTAGGGGAAGCATCCCTCAGTTCTGATATGTATTGTTGTGAGATGCTGGCTGCTACAGTGTGGGTGATCATGGAGTGCGGGACTGGGTACATAAATTATTGGAGCCAGCCCAGATCTGCAAGATGCAGGGATTTTTTTGACGTTCCCGCAGAATCCGGGATGTTTGGGAGGTATGTGCAACAAATTAATAAAAAAAGAAATTTCTTCATTACACATGGTTTCCTGCATACAGACTGTAGACAATTTGAACCTGTCATAAAGAAATTCTTAATTTAAATAGTTGTGAACTATTTAGTAGAGATGAGCCCAACATACAGGAATGGGAGGAACAGGCCCCGCTGTGAAGTATTATATCCAAAATTGTAATTACATGCCCCTGTTAAAATAGGCAGAAAAATTGGGCCTTGGGCGGTGGTGGTGGTGCCACAACATTGTAACCCCTCACAGATTGTTGGGCACAGGAACGGGCCCTGCTGTGAAATGTTATATGAATTTTTTTTATTACATGCCCCTGTTTAACAGGGGCAGAAAATTTGGTGGTGGTGGTGGTGCCCTAAACCAAAAATATTGTTGGAAGCTAGCATAATCAAGATTGAGGAGGATTAGTATAGTTGGCATAGGCCAGGGGTGCCCAACCAGTGTCCCGGGGGCCACATGTGGCCCGCGGAGCCCTCTGATGTGGCCCTCGACCTCCTGCTCTGTGATGTAATAGAATACTGTTATTAATAGTAAGTTTATTACTAACAACACAGTGTATATATGGGCATATCTGTTCTGCAGTGGTACCTGGGCTGCTTTCAAACTGATCCACAGGTGCAGAGCAGTGCACCTGGGGGTTACCTGCACTGATCCATAGGCCCCTTTCACACGGTCAGTCCAACCCAATTAGACCCTCCATTCACCTCTAATGCCGCGTACACACGACAGGACTTAAGTCCGGCAGACTTTCGACGGAGTACTGACGGAGTTCTGACAGAGTTCTGACGGACTTTCCGAATGAACGGACTTGGCCACACACAATCACACCAAAGTCCGACAGATTCGAACGTGATGACGTATGACTGGACTTGAATAAGGAAGTTCATAGCCAGTAGCCAATAGCTGCCCTAGCGTCGGTTTTAGTCCGTCAGACTAGCACACACACGAGCAGATTTCTGGGTCCGGCAGAGTTCTGTCGGAAAAATTTGAAACATGTTCCATTTCTAAAGTCTGTCAGACTTTTGCAAATCAAAAGTCCGCTGCAGCCCACACACGTTCGAATAGTCTGCCGGAATCATTCCGTCAGACTTTTGATGTTGAAAAGTCTGGTCGTGTGTACGGGGCATAAGGAGTAGAAGATGTAAATGGATTTGTGTCCGTTTACAAACGCATACCTCCAATCCGATCCGCAAAAGAGAAAAAAAAAAGAAAAAAGTAGAGTGGACTCTATATAGAGTGGGCTGCCATATGCCAGCTCCGCTCATTGTGGCCCGCGACCGATTACCAAGTCGCTTAAGTGGCCCTCGCCCTTCAAAAGGTTGGACACCCCTGGCATAGGCAGTCTTCAAGGGATCTCAGATCCATAGCAAATTCAATCAGTTACATCAGCATCAGGTGCTTGATAGCTGCTGATCCAAGACTGATTCATGTTTATGAATATGAGCCTATAAACGGAGTCTGTGGACAGGTGCACTCTTTGATCCGTTACAAACCCTCCAGCAGTACTACATGTGCATTCAGAAAGCACACTGGATGCAGGACAGGCTAGTAGCTCGATTGCATATTGAGTAAGTTCTGTCCGTAGTCCATCCTCAAGATCCAGTAACCCAGTGGATGCTCTGTTGGAAAGGTCTCCAAGTCTGCTCTTGCCCCTAGATATTCCTGCACCATATAATGCAGACGCTGGCGATGGTTGCTTGAACCGATCAGTCCTTGTCGCTGAGGACTGAAAAATTGTTTAAAGGGATCGATCAGCCAGCCACCTTCTCCACCATTTTTCCTCTTACTGAACGAAGCCTCAGCAGCACGTTGTCCAGCACCAGGAAATGGTAACCTCCCAGGGTCTGGAAATACATTACACAAACCTTTCTGCAAGGCCTACTGAAGATGTTTCATCCTTTGCTCCGTATGCAAAGGCAGGATGAGTTCTACAACTTTACCCTTGTAACGTGGATCAAGAAGGGTTACCAGCCAGTAATGCTCCCTCTCCTTGATACCATGAATCCTAGGGTCCTTTTGCTGGCTTTGCAGAATCAAGGAGGCCATGCAGCGTAAGTTTGCAGAGGCATTCGATTCTGAGTCCTCTGGGTCACTAACGATCACATTATCCATCACTACCTCCTCCCAGCCACATACAACTCCTTGGGTTTTTGGGGACTGAAAACCATCCCTTGAAGCTTGCTGCTGAGTGTTGTCCTCTACATCCATGCTGACACAATTCTCTTCCTCCTCCTCCTCTTCTTCCTGTTTGGCTGGTCCACAGGAATGCTATCTGGATAAAGGGGGCCTTGAGAGGAACGGAAGTCCTCCTCTTCCTCCTGCCATTCTGCCTCAAGTGCCCTGTCCATGATTCCATTAAGTGTGTGCTCCAGCAGGAAGACTAGAGGGACAGTGTCACTGATGCATGCATTGTCGCTGCTCACTATCCTTGTAGCCTCCTCAAATGATGATAGGACTGTGCATACATCCTTGATCATTAGCCACTGGCATGGTGAAAAGAAGCCAAGCTCCCCTAACCCTAATCCTGTCCTGTGCCATACTCGCACCAGTACTCATTGATGACCCTCTGCTGTGTGTGCAGCCACTGCAGCATTGCCAACGTTGAGTTCCACCTGGTGGGCATGTCACAAATGAGGCGGTTGGTGGGCAGGTTGCATTCCCTTTGAATGTCAGCCAGTCGAGCACTGGCTTTGTATGACTGGTGGAAATGGCCACAGACTCTTCTGGCCTGCCTCAGGAGATCTTGTAAGCAGTGGCGGAACTACCGCCATGGTGATCCATGTGGGCGCTATGGGGCCCGCAGCCGAGGCCCGCCGCCCGCAGTAGGGTGCCCACGTGTTCCGGATTTCCCAGGACTGTCCCTCAATTCAGAATTGTGGCCCGTGTCCCGGGCACCTTCATTCCGGGACAATACAGTGTTCCGGAATGAAGTAAGAACACATAGCCACTCTGATAAACACTGCCAAACTGGTTACTAGGGCCACCCCGCCTCACGTCCCACAACCGGTGACGTCATTGGCAGAGTCAGCCAGAGGCTGAGCATCACGAGGGCCACCTTACCCAGAGCTGCCTTGAGCAGCACTCCAAGTCCACCCACCTCCTCTCCTTCTCTGCCTTCGGCCACAGCAGCAGCAGCAAAGAGAGAGCAGCAGCCAGATCCCAGTCCAGAGTGAGCGTCTGTATCTCCTCCAGCGGCATTCTGCAGTGCAGATTCACAACAGCCCAAGCCCAGTGCCAGCCAGTCCCGGGGCCGACTCCCGCTGCCTGCAGTGCATTGCCCACAGCCAGACTTCTCTCCTCCTCCCATCCGTGAGGGCCACGACCCAAGCCGCCTGACTGAGTGCCTGAGGGAGGACCCCCCAGCCAACTTCCAGGTTTGTAATGTATTAGTAGATGTGTGTTCACTATTCTATGAGAAGAACATGCATTCTGAGCTCAGTGGAGTCACTGCTGCTGGCCTATTCGTGAACTACATTTACAATTATTCCACTAGGTGTATGTTACATGTAACACTGTATAACAGTTACTATAATAATACCATATGTAAAGTTATTTTTTGTGGGGGAGGAGCTTTTTGCAGGGGGGGGGGCCATACAACATTTTGCTATGAGGCCCTGTGATTTCTAGTTGCGCCCCTGCTTGTAAGCCTGGGTATCTGGTCAAGAACCGCTGCACCATCAAATTCAGGACATGTGCCAAACATGGAACATGGGTCAAGTGTCCCTGTCGGAGGGCAGAGAGAAGGTTGGTGCCATTGTCGCATACAACCATTGCTGGCTGAAGCTGGCATGGCACCAACCACCTCTGAGCCTGCTCCTGCAGAGATGACAGAATCTCTGCCCAAGTGTGGCTCCTGTCCCCTAGGCAGACCCACTCAGGCACCGCATGGCATCTTTTAGCCTGACTCCTTGCATAGCCTCTTGAACGCTTATGGTGCACTGCTGGTTCAGAGGACAAGTCAGCAGAAGAGGCCATAGAGGAAGAAGAAGAAGGGGGGTGGAGGAGAGAGCTGTGGCAGAATCACCACTAGCATTTTGGAGGCATGGTGGCAGAACAAGCTCCAACAAAACTGAACCCTGTCCTGCATCCTTCCCAGCTGCCAGCAGAGTTAGGCCCCCTTCACACGTGTGGACCGTATGTCTGTATTTCATCCATCCGTTTTCGTATGAAATGCGGACATACATGCATCCCTATGGGATAGCAGGTGTCAGCGGATGAACATCTGCTGACACACAATATCATCCGTCTCCACTATGGTCTGATTCTGCAGATGGAGGAAAATCCTATTTTTCTATCCGCCTGCAGAGATGATTGGATGAAGACGGTCGTGTTTATCCGATCCCCCATAGAGGAGAGTGGAGATCTGACAGGGCGGTCCCTGTGTGCAGGGACCGCCCTGTCATCCGCTGGCTCAGCAGGGATAAACAGAGCGATCCCCACTGAGCAAGTGGATGTTCACGGGGTGGATCAACATGGATCCATCCCGCGTGAAAGGGGCCTTACCCAGTGCGCCGTGAAGGAAAGGTAATGTCCCTGCCCATGCCTTCTGAACCATGAGCCAGTGGTAATATGAACCTTACTGCTGACCGCCCTGTGCAACAAGGCCAAAACATTGCCTTCCACATGCTGGTAGAGAGCCGAAATGGCCTTCCATGAAAAGAAATGGTGTTTTGGAACCTGCCACTGAGGCACAGCACATTCCACAAATTCATGAAAGGAGTCTACCAGCTGAAAAGGCAGCAGTTGCAGTGCTAGAAATTTGGCCAAGCTAGCATTTAGAAGCTGAGCATGTGGATGGCTGGGCCCAAATTTTTTTTATGGTTCAGCAACTGGGGTAGGGAAGTGGTTGTGTACTGCCAGAAGATTGGCTGCAAGTACTTGGGATACCTATTGCTATACCTTCATTCCTCTCAGTGCAGATTTTTGAGAGGACTGAAGGTATAGTAGGGTTGGAGACCCCAGATGAGGAGCAAGGAGACATCCTCCATTTTCTATGATGTGGGTCTTTCAAGTGTAGCGGTGCCCTCATGGGGTCACTACGTGTTCTAGCATCCACACATTTCACCCTGCTGGTCAGATATCCAATTTGGTACACTTTCCCAGACAATGAACAGTCTCCTGCTTGTTTTTGTTGTTTTTATTAGGGGATTAAACTTGAATTGGGGAAAAGGGACATGGGATGTCCATATGATGAATTCTTCTCAAAGAAATCAAAGTTGGTCTCTTCCTCTGCACATCTCCTCCAGCACACTACTTGAGATCAACTTGCTTCACTTCCCTGTCCAAATCTAGGTTCCTGTCACCATTAGCACATGGCTAGGCCTCACTCTGAATAAGTCCTAACGTTTTCCTAATAGCTCATTACAGGCAGGGGTCTGCAGTCCCCCTTTGGAGTAGCAACCGTTTTAGTAGAAAAGAATAAATGTGCTGACACTTGGTGGACTACTGATCCCAGCACGTCCAATGCAAATCCTGCCAGCCCTCGTGGCTGCAATGACTTGGCTCCAAAACAACCCCACAGTCTCTCCCTCTGACTCCACATCCAAATCCTGGCATGTCTCTCCCAGACCTTCACACTGTGCCTCTCACTCACTGACCCTGGAATGGATCCCTCCTAAATGACTTTCCTAGCAGTGCTCCCAATTGTCCTCTTCCTGCTCCTGTTCCAGGGCACCTCTCAGTGACTCTGTAGAGAGAGGTTCCCTCCCAGCTCCTGAGCTCCAGGCCTGAGTTCACCCCCCCAGAAAGGGGGTTCCCTCAGACCACTACATTGTAACACTCCATCATTCAGTTTTTCCACCCGACAACTCCTTCGATAGCAGGCTGACCATGGGTATATATAGGAGGCCTGCCCCCTGCCAAACCTAGTTGAGGATTGTTCAGGGCCCCCACATACACCCCATGTCACTCTCTGCCCTGCCTCTTTTCCAGAACCTTCTGAACACCAGAGGAGGCGCCCAAGAGCTGAAGCACATGTCAGTCACCTGCTGCTACACTAAACCACTCCCCTGCCCCCAGGTCAAAACAAACAGGCCTCGCTCACAGCATAGGCCTGCCTAAATTTACTTGCGCTGACAGTACAAAACAAACCCACTACTCTAGCACCTACCTAAGGTAGAGGGTGCTACACAAGTGCTTTTGCCAACAGAGTGCATGGTAAGTCGTCATATGTCTGGTCAAGCATGTGTTGCCCAACCGGCTGCTATTCTGGCCACGCTTGATCCGCTTCAGGCATAGGTTGCAAACAGCAATGGTGCAATCTGCTGCACACGGGTCAAAAAAGGCCCACACCAAGGAACTTTTAAAAGTCAGTGGGAAGTCAGCAGCGCCCTGCACCTGCGGAGCTCTGCAGTGCGATGCAATAGGGTGGCTGCCCTTAAGCTGCCCCCTAGAGGACATTCTGTCTCATTGGAATTGTGCCTCCTCTTCACTTTCCTCC